>NW_022060049.1:4128027-4473633 GCF_007399415.2 Gopherus evgoodei
TGCAGCAGCCTATAACCTCGATTCCTTCCCTGTATCTCCATGCGCTGATGTGTGTGGTCCAGCCGCCCTACGGCGTCTTGTATCGTACCCCCTGCCCAGCAGTTTCACTCCCCTTTGCTCGTTCCTGTCCATTACTCCAGCTGGCTCTGACCCTGGAAGAAGTGGCCCCCCTTGGGACTGCCCTGCCCTCACCCTTAGAGAGGTGGGATGAGCAGGGAAGGTCCCTGTGCTGTGGCTCTGGATACGCACCAGCCCTAGGGGTGTTCATCTGGTATCTTTCATGGGCACTTAACAGATCCACCCCACCCTTGCTATGAATTTTTGTTTCTTTCCAAGCCATTATTGCCGTAGGGCCTGCGAACACCAAAGCCGCGTGCTCCCCGTGCTTACCATGTGCTAGCTTGTTCCTTATGCAAACGCCAGGCTCTGACCCTGTAAACCCACCCCTAGCGCCCCGTGAGATGAGTGTTCTTCCCCCGCCCCCCATGCCGGGCTAACCTCTGCCTTTCCCCTCCCCCACAGCCTACGGCGACGAGCAGGTGAAGCTGGCACTCATTATATTCCTGGTAAGAGCTGCCAGTGGCAGGGAGGGGAGCAGGGAAGGAGGCTGCTCAGCTAGCTGGGCTTGGGCAGGAGTGCCAAGGGGGGTATCGGGGGTGTGCCCATTGGAGATGGGCATGTGTGCAAAGGGGGGGGGGGAATGAGGGTGCCAGAGTGTGGGGCTGGGGAGAGGGAGGGATGAGGCTGCCAGGAGGATGGGTGGCGTGTGGCACAGTTTTCTGCTGCCACTGCAAGAGTGTTGCCAGGCCAATGCTCTTCCAGGCCCATGCCCCTCTAAGCTGATAGGGGATCCTGCCACTGCAAGAGGGATTGAACCCCCAGGCCAGGGAGAGGGAAGGGGGTTGTTGGGACCCAGGGCACTGATCGATCTTCTGCTTCCTCCCCAGTTCTGCCAGCTGGGGAACTTCTCCATTCACATCGCTCTGCGGAACCTGCGGCCGGCGGGTGAGTGGGGGCGGGGCCCCGCTGGCCCTCCAGGGCCTCAGTTGCTCAGGGGTGACTGGGCAAGGATGGTCAGTCTGAGGGCAGCCTGAGGGTGGGGGCGAGGCCTGCCCCATGGGGATTGGGAGCGCGCTCTGGGTCCGGGGCTTAGTCTGAGGGAGAATCTATCCCCCCATGCCCTTGGTGCCCGTTCACAGAGGGGTCTCCTCCTTGGTCTCCATCCTCCCAGCTCCCCAGAGTCTTGCTAATGTTTAATGTAAGAAACACAGGAGAAACCCCCCTCTCTTCCTCAGGCCCCCTGTAAGCATCCTCGGGGGCAGAGATGGGCAGCGATAGACAAGTGTCTCTCTAAACTGCCATGGCTTTCCTGGGTTGTGGAGGACACCTGCGTTCCCAGTGTAGACACCTCTGTCTGGGCGCTGGTGGCTGCAGTGATTGGTTCATAGCAGTGTCTGGAACAGCCTGGCTGGCAGATCCTTGGTCTCCAGGCACAACCACCGTAGAGGCCTCAGCCTCTCTGGGCAGGACGTGGCACCCTGACTGGGATATGGCTGTCCCAGATGTGTGTAGTCCCAGCAGCAGGGGAGGGAGTGCGAGTGGGGGAACCCTGAATGAGTCCTGGTCAGCCTGGCACGCTGCCTCTTTACTGCCCCATCAGCCCTGATGGTGCCCGGTGCAGCAGGGTAGGGATGGGGGAACATGCCATTGGCTCAGGCTCCAGTGGGCTGCAGGAAGCCCTGGCCAGTGGGTGAGTGGAAATCTGACGCACCACACTGGGGTGCTGCAGCAGCATCTCCCTGGAGAACGGTGTCTGACAGGGTTGTCTCCCCAGTTCCTGTGGAAAGCTGATCCCGCTCCCCGGGGGGGTCTCATTGCTCCTGTGCAATAAATCATGCTGGATTTCTGCTTCTCTCCTTCCCAGGCTCCAAGACTAGGAAGATCCCATATCCCACCAAGAACCCCTTCACGTGGCTCTTCCTGCTAGTGTCATGTCCTAATTATACCTATGAGGTGAGCCCCGCCCCACCAGTCCCCCCACCAGCAGCAAATTGGTGGGTTCCCTGAGCCGAGGGCTGCCTGGCAACAGCCCACCCTGGTCCGCAGATCTTGTTCCTGGTCTCACTGGAAGCGTCTCTATGAGCTGCAGCTGCCTCTCTGAGCCAGGCAGCTAGAGTGACCTTCCAGCTGCCTCCTGTTTGCTGTTAATTAATAACAAGCTTGTGTCCTCATCCACATGGGGGGCCCCAGGCTCCACAAACTGTCTGTCTCTGTATGATCTCAGCTCTACTGGAACATCACTGTTCACCCCAGAAATGCAACTGTCTCTGGAGTGGAACTCAGCAGTGGCTTAACAGCCACACAGCTGAACCCATTAGGGCAGGAAGCCAAGGAGAATGCCCTTGTCTAACTGAAACTGCAGGGGGAATTCAGAAGGTGGCAGGACTTGAATTTGGCTGGGAAACTGGGAGTTAACAGCCCTGCTTCTGGGAAAAGTACCAGTGATAAATAGCTGGGACCTCGCACCCCTAGTGCTATGCTAAGACATTGGGGTCAGCCCTGACTGAGAAGGGAGAGTGCCTCCTACTCAACTTCCCACCCTACTCCCTGCCAGATGCCCCCTGCCCCCAGTGCCACACCGGGGTCAGCCCTGACCGAGAAGGAAGAGTGCCCCTGCCTGAGCCCAGCCACCTATCCTCCAACCCAGCTGCTGCCAGGGCTGAGGACTCCTCATAGCTGGGGAGACCAGGTCCCCCAACTGCCCTGATCTCAGCTGGGGGAACCCTTGCCCTCCACCAATCCCTGGTGTAGGTGAGGGGGTGAAAGCTCTCCCTGCCAGTCCCATCATGCCCAGCACCCTTATTCCTGCCCTAGCCTCTCCCTCCCCATAGGGGCACAGTGTGGGGGAAAAATTTCCCCTGGGAACTGGCCCCTTTGACTCCATTTTCCTTCCAGCCCCTGGGCATTAGGATACCCCTTCAGGGAGGCACCTGCACCCCCAGTGCTGGACAGTCCCTCCCCAGGAGGGTCTGAGATGGCTCAGCTCTTAGGGTCTGGGCGGGCCCAGCCCCCCTGCCATTTGAGTCCACGTTAAGGCATGGCAGGCTCCGCACAGAGAATGCAGTGGATGCAGGCGTGCTGGGTCCCATTCAGAGGGAACCCTTCACCGGCTGGGCCAGCATCCCTGCCTCCCACTGCCACGTACGCTCTGGGCACGCGGCTTGGGGCACTGTGGGTTATTAATGGCTCAGGGTATTGCTCTGTGTCACAGGGTCTGCAGGCCCCTGCTCACAACAGCTGAGGTCTAGCAGGGGGTTGCAGGTCAGGATAGAGGGGCACTGGCAGAGCTGGGCAGTGGAGGGAACCCAGGGCTTGGATAGCAGGGGATTGGGTTGGGGTTGAGGGGCACTGGCAGGGCTTCGGGGGGGGGGGGAGAGCCCAGGGCAGGGGCAGCAGGTGGCACTGGAAGGGAGTTGCCAGCGTTAAATGCATGCCTGGCTGGTGCCGAGGCAGCAGGCTGAGGTGCCCTGCTGGAGCTCAGGATGTGCCAGAGGCCAGTCCATCTTCCACGGTCATTATCCCTGCCCATGAAGGCATCGGAGCTGGGGCCTGGCAGGGGCCCTTTGCGTGGAGGCGAGTGCAGGGAGTCTCAGCAGCCAGTGTCGTCATGCCCCTCCCCCATGTCCCAGGGCTTGGATTGCACAGCTCAATGTGTTTCACCTCTGGCCCCCCTCAGGGTCAGGTACCCGACATGGGCTGCTCAGCTGGGCGCCCCTAGTGGGTGGCCAGATTTGCTGCTGTGCTGCAAATGGCTCAGTGAACTTGAATGAGCGCCCCCTGTCTGTGAGTGAGTGCCACTCGCCAGGCCTGGCCTCTCCTGTGCCATGCAAGGGAGGGTTCTGCCCAGCCCCTGGCTTCCCCAGCACTAACTGCAGCTGTTTCTCTTCCAGGTGGGCTCCTGGATCGGCTTTGCCATCATGACCCAGTGTCTCCCAGGTGAGCGCAGTGTGGGGGAAGGAGCCAGGGTGTGGGGATGCCACATTGTCTCCCCACAATGTCTGGGTGGCATAGGCCAGGCGGGTCTTGCTGCCTTGATGTCAGGGCTACCCTTCCCTGGTCTGTGGGAACAATAAGCCCCTACATGGCCAGTAGTAGGGCTCCCAGCATGTCACAGAGATCATCCCTCTCACGGGGAAACTGAGACATGGGCAGGCCACAGCACCTGCCTGAGTTGTCGTAGACTGGGAATTGAATCCAGGAATCCTGACTCCCAGCCCTGCTCACGTGACCACACTCAAGGAGTTTGGTGGGTGTCAGCCCAGTTCCTGGCTGGCAGGGTGAGCTGGGTTCACAGCCCACCTCCCCAGGCTCCCTGCGCTCGAGGCTCGTCGTGGTGCCCAGCACCAAGAGACTCGTCCTGTCTGCAGGGAGCTGGCGAAGCAAAGATGGCAGCGTGAGCTGCCCTGCAGTCAAGGCTTTTGGATGATTTGCCCTGGTGTGAGCTGCTTTCCCTGGCATCCGCTGGCTGCCTTTGCCTTTTCCCAGGGGTGGCAGCGCCCAGGGATCTCCAGCCCATGAGGCGGGAGCCCCCTGCTGTTCCCTTTGAGGGATGCAGGCACCTCATCTTGTGCAATATCTGGTTCTTGGTCCCCTTGGAGGCAGGGGGAGGGGAGCCAGTGGTGGGGGCTGGCCCAAGCGGGCAGCTCTCATTTTAGGCCTGAGCCGAACCAGATCCAAGCCCGAGCGGGTCAAGTCATTTTTCCAGCCTGACCCTTCGCCCTGAACCTGAGTCAGTGCCGCTGCCGCCTCTGGCACTTGGCACCATGACTGTGAACCTGGGTCCTACCAGCCCCTGCTGCAGTGGGAGAGGCACTGTGACTCGTGGGTGCCCCCACAGCACAGCACAGCACAGCGAGGTGGCCAACAGGAGCAGGGCACACACTCATGCCAACCCCCCATGGCAAGAGGAGAGCTGATCCGCAAGGTCCTGTTTCCCTAACCAACCCCTGGAGTAGGGTCCCCTCAGGGCTGTAGGGTGGGGGGATCGGGGGGGCACTAAGGGAGTGCCCCCCCCAATTCTCACCACTTTCCTCTCTGCCCACAGTGGCCCTGTTTTCTCTGGTCGGCTTCATCCAAATGACCATCTGGGCGAAGGGAAGCACCGCAGCTATCTGAAGGAGTTCCGGGACTACCACCCCTGCGCATCGCCTATTGTCCCCTTCCTGCTCTGAGCCGTGGGGTCTTCGGGTATTGGTGCAGTCCAGGAGGAGCCCCCCCGCAGCTGGCACAGGGCTCAGGGGAAGCTGCGCAAACTCACCCAACTACCCGCTGCTGGGTTTCTGCAGCTTCCCCTGTGCTCACTTGGGGACTGCCCTGCCCCCCAGGGAAGCCAACACCCAGCCCTACTCAGAGCCAGGTCCCGTGCTCTCCTCCCGCTGCGTCATGCACCCAGATCTAAATTCCTGCCGAACTGGAAACTAACCCAGGGAGAAGCTGGAGCTGCCTCTGCCTGGATGCAACCACTCAGAGCTGTGGCCTGGAGGAAGGACCCTGGCCCCAGGCACCTGCCAACACTGCCCGATCCCAGAGGAGCCGAGTGCTTGTGCCCCCAGTGGAGCTGGTGGAGTGGCAGGTGCTGAGCTGCACCGGAGACCAGGCCCCTTTCTCCAGGTACTGGCTCAGGATCGTAGGAGCCTTATTTCAGGCTCCTGAGCAGGACGAGAAACTTATTGGCAGGGCCTCAGGACGAGCACTGGGCTGGGCATGGGCCCTATTGAGCACTTCTCTCCTTCGAAAGCTGCCCGGGGCTGCTGCCCTGCACCCCAGGCTGATGGGAAGAGGGCAGGTTGGTAGCCGAGGCTGGCAGGGTCTGGTCAGGCCCCCAGCCCCAGGCTGCTTTTCCCCTGTGCCCTGCTGGGCCCATGGACAGTCTGTTTAGAATGATGCTCCAGGGTCTCATGCTAGCACAAGCAGGAGTCAGAACTGAGGCATGTTGGTAGGGGGCAGAACTGAGCCAGGAGTAGGGTGACAGGCGAAAAGGGAAGGGGAACAGCACTACTGTGTAGGGAAAGCCAGGGGCGGCAGGTCAGGATTGCAGGGCACTGGCAGGGCTGTGGGGGCAGGGACAGGATTGAGGTGCAGTAGCAGGGATGTGTGGGGAGCTCAGCTGGCAGCTGCTGGACTCAAGCCAGCACGGTTAATTGTAAGCACAGTAAAGTTTGTCTTTTGTACCATTCTTCTGTTCCATCCTTCCCTGTGCCGCTGAGCGGCCACCGTTCCAGGCTGTAGCTCCAGCCTGGCTCTGCTGGGATGCAGGGGGCAGAGCAGGCTATTCTAATAAAGACGTGGGCTGAGGCCCTTCTGGGGCCCAGTCCAGCTCCCTCCTGCACTGGCTTCTTGGCAACTTCTGTCTCCTTTGCTCTTATCTGTGTGACTGCTGGGGAGGGGAGGGCCCTACATTCCCTGCCCTGGGGACTTGGTGCGTGTTGGACAAGGCATGGGCCCCTGGGGGGAGGGCTGGGCTAGGTCACCCATCACTGGGCAGAGTCCTGGGGAAGGCCCTGGGGTCCCTAGGAGAGAAACCAAGGGGCAGGGACTGGCCATGGGCCAGGCTCTCCTCTCGAATGGCTACCCTGGAGCTCTGAGTCTCCCAGGGGTGCTGTGCCTAGGACAGGGGCTGCCCTGGGTGCCACCACACCTTTCACTGCAGCATAAATGCATCACTGCCCCTGTGCACAGGATTCCCTGCCGCTGAGCCAGGTTCGCTCCCTGGGGCTGCTGGTTTGTCTCAGGGGCTCTGATTTGGGCAGCTGAAATAGCGTATTAGCTCTTAGCTCCAGCTGCCCCCGCCCCAAGCAGCAACCGCTACCGAAAGTAGGACTGAGAACGGCCCTGCCCCAGCACAGGAGCTGCAATGAGCCTCTGCCCAAGCACACGTCCGGGATCGTTCTCCCTGTCAAAGTCACAGCGATAAACCAAGCCAGTCACAGCTCATTGCTCCCCCCACCTCGACAGGTGATCAGCTGGGCTTTAGGTGTAGGGGGTGCTCTTTGCATGGGCACTCCCCTGTCACTGAATGGCAGACATTGCACCCCACCTAAGGGCTGGTGCCCTCCATCTCCCCCTGCATCCAGCCATGCAGCACAGCTGAGGAGGGGCAGTTCTAGCTTCTTTGTACACAGCAGTGACTCGTGCCCATTGCCCTAGGCACTCTGCACGCAGGCTGAAGCAGGACTAGCTCTGCCCTCTGCTGCTGGCATCTCTCCAGAAGAGAGATGAGGTGTGTGGTGTGTGTGTATGTGTATATATATATACACACACACACACACCCACGAGAGCGAGAACAGAGCCCCATGAGCAGGTGCAGCACCCCTTAGCTTCTCCAGAGCTGTAGAAGTCCAAGCAGCTGCCAGGGTGCTGCCCTCAAGGGGCAGGGAAGCTGGGCTCAGCGTGGGGACAAATTCCTGCCCCCGCACACCATAGCTATGCCAACCTAACCCCGCTGTGGACACAATGGTGCTGTCACTCGGCAGGATGGGTGCCATAAAACCCTTCCCCTGGCTGAGTGGTGTTGCCGCTGTGGGGTTACAGGGCCGAAGCTGTGCCATGGCAGCACAGACAGGGCCTCAGCCAAACGGCTCCCCACCACGGAGAGCAGACAGCGAGTTGTGAGCAGTGCCACGCAAGGAGAAGGGGCAGCGGTAGATTCCCAGCACTGGCTGCCAGGGTAGGAACTGAGCCAAGCACCCGTGGGAGCTGGAACTTTCAGCAAAGAGCCCAAGTGTGTCTGGCGCTGTTTTGAGCCCAGCGGAGCTTGGCCGTGCTGAGGGTCAGAACTCGGCCCCCATAGGGGCTGCACACGTCACATCCACACACACTCCAACCTTGGGAAGGAGCAGAGCATCACCCCTGCTCACAGAGAGCGTGGGGTTAGCCCAGGGATGCCTGGCTCTAGTCACTAGACCCTATCCCCTTCCCAGAGCAGGAACAGCACCAGGGGAGCAGCATTTCCCTCCAATTTTTTACATCCATGTGCGGAATGAATTCGTGAGTGTGCACAAATATAGAGGTGATCGGTGCACATCACAAAATTCATGTAGGGTGAGGCCAAGGGGTGGGAGTGTGGGAGGGGGCTCAGGGCTGGGACAGAGGGTTGGGTACGGGGGGATGAGGGCTCTGACTGGGGGTGCAGGTTCTGGTGTGGAGCCAGGGATGAGAGGTTTGGAGTGAGCTCGGGGGTGAGGGCTGACTAGGTGTGGGCTCTGGTGTGGAGCCAGGGATGAGGCATTTGGGGTGCAGGCTGCCCCCAGGCTGTGGTGGGGAGAGAGGACTCCACCCGTTCTTCCTTGCCACAGCAGCCCAGGGTGAGGCGCCTTTCCCCAGCTGCGGCAGGGCCGGGTTGGACAGGGTGAGGGAGGGGCACTCCTCCAGCCTTGGAAAGTCCGGGCTGAGGCCAGTGGGGAGGTGCACCTCTTCCCGCCGCAGCCCTGAGCAAGGATTAATAGGTAGCTGCACAGCCACGCAGCTTCATGGGAACTTAGCCCAGGAGTCCTGATTCCTGCTGAAACCACTAGGACATGCCACCGCTCACTGCTCCCCCATAACTTCAGGTCCAAGTCTGAAGAAGCCCCAAAGTCTGGTCCAGTAAGAGCGATGATCTCACTCACCCTGGCTCCCTATCACACCCAGCACCTGCATTACAGCCTCAGTGCGCGCACTCATGCCCTGCCGTTCCCCACTCTAGATCCAGACACATACAAGCCATATTTATTCCCTTACACATGACAGCAGGAGAGGATTCCTCCAGCCTCTTCCGCGGATGGGGACTCAGGGCTTTGCTATGCTCCAGCTGCCTCCTTCTGCTCCAACCTCTTCTTCCTCACCAGCAAGCGCCGCTCCCGCTCAAACTCCTTCATACGCATCACGTAGCTGGGTCGAGGGGAGACACCAGTCAGGGGGTCTACCTGCATCTCCAACAGGTGCAAGCTCCCCCCTCCCCCCAGCATGCTGCCACCCCACCCTGCAGGGGGCAGGCTTGGCACGCACTGCATTAGGCACAGGCCGATCTCAGAGCTGTTTGACTGCCCCACTTTCCTAGAGGGGGGGCCTCAACTGAAATTAGAGTCACTGCTTTGAACCAATCCCTATGATCTCTGGCCCCTGTCCTGCCCCACAGCTTCCCCCCTCCAGATCTCTCCTCCAACCCACAATCCCCACAGTGACACAGCCAGTTCAGCTCCATAACCATGTTCCACCTAGTACCCCTCCCTTCACTCTCTGGGGTCTGCTTGGCCCAGGGCTTGACCCTCTGTGGGAAGGGCCCTACGCATGTTTCATCACCATCCTGCAGCGTTAGCTGCACCAGTGGGGCCCAGGATCAGCCAATGGCCCAGAATGCTGCTTTCCGAGGATGCCTTCCGCAAAGTAAGGGGGAGGGGACAGTTGATTTCATTTTCTGTGCTAGCGCCTGCCGTAGCTGGTTACTAGGGACCATCAGCACATTCTTACGCTTAAATACCCTATGTGGGAATGGCAGGTGCCAATCACACCGAGCTCGGCAGCACCTTTCATCAGGAGATCTCAAAGCACTGTGCAAAGGAGGCCAGTTTGGCCCCAGGTCACCCACCACACTAGTGGCAGAGCTGGGAATAGAACCGATCTCCTTTGTGCTCTCTCCACTAGGCCATACTGTCTCTCTCTACCCCTAGGGCTGCCACCCCCAGCTCTGTGGCCTTGGGAGTGAAGTAGCCTGCAGATGGTGCCAGGAGCTCCCAAGCACAGGCAGGCCTCATACTCAAGGTGCTCGCAGTAGTCCCACTCGTGCCGCTCGTAGCTGGCAGGCCAGGAAATTGGGGAAGGTGTCGCGCTTTGCACTTCATCAGCTTGATGAGATAGTGGGCACAGTAGTCGCGCTGCTCCAGCGGCAGTTGAGCATCATTCATCTGCTGCTGCGTCGCTACCATCACTGGCGGGGGACAGAGGAGGGGCAGAGGTAAGGCTGGGACCAGGACACGGGCGCGACACACCAGGAACTGAACCTGGACCTCCAGAGCTAAAAGCACAAGTGGCCCTCCACCTCCTGGGCAAAGAGCCAGGCTCTGTCACAGGGCCGTAACAGCCTACATGGATCGGGCACAGAGTGGGACTCTGAACACCCTATCATGAGTCCTTCTGATGAAGCCCCATGGGGCAACTGAGGCACAGGAAGCAACCTGTCCAGGCTCACAGAGGGAGAGCTAGGCATACAAGTCAGGAGTCTTTGGCTCCAAGCTCTCTTTCTATTCACTTCAGTTACATGTGTTAATATTTACACTTGTCTCAGGATCTATGGCAGCTACACAGGGCAGGGGTTCGACTGCCCTCCACTATATAATGATCTTAGTTTACACAGTTCACTGACTGACCCTTGTATGGACAGTTCAGAGAATCAAGATGATTTGGGTTGGAAGAGACCTCAGGTCATCCCCTTGCTCAAACCAGAATCAACCCCAACTAAATCATCCCAGCCAGGGCTTTGTCAAGCCGGGCTCTAGAAACCTCTAAGGACGGAGATTCCACCACCTCCCTAGGTAATCCATTCCAGTGCTTCACTGCCCTCCTAGTGAAATAGTGTTTCCTAATATCCAACCTAAAACCACCTCCACTGCAACTTGAGACCATTGCTCCTTGTTCTGTCATCTGCCACCATTGAGAACAGCTGAGCTCCATCCTCTTTGGAACCCCCTTCAATTAGTTGAATGAGGGGGGATTTGATAGGCAGCCTTCTTCTCTTCTGCAGACAAAATAACCCCAATTCCCTCAGCCTCTCCTCCCAAGTCAAATGCCTCATCCCCCTGACTCTCCAGTGTTGAAACGTGGCCACCTCTGGGATGGGACAAGGCAGCTGTTAAACACCCACACAGAACAAGGGGTGAAGGGGAAATCAGCTGAATCTATAGGCTCAAAGGCACCAGCCTCCACCAAGGCATTTTGCAAGGAAATAGCCACATGGGAGGCTCCTGCCCCAAACATAAGGCCCTAAATTGGTGACAATCACTCCTTCTCTTGTTCCCCATGTTCAGGGCCAGTGCAGGCCTGGTCCCTCATGGTCTATTCCCAGCTCCAACACATCAAACAGTGGGCTCAGCCTGTCGTGTGTGGGGGCACAGTACACTGGAGACTCGCAAGGACCAGGTCTCTGATCCTGAGCTTGCCTAAGTACCCCTCCCAGTAATTATCTGTATTGTGGCAGCTCCTAGAACAGTGATTCCCAAACTTTTTTACTGGTGACCCCCTTCCACATAGCAAGCCTCTGAATGCAACACCCTGCCCCCTTATAAATTAAAAACACTTTTATATATTAACACCATTATAAATGCTGGAGGCGAAGCGAGGTTTGGGTTGGAGGCTGACAGTTGGCAGCCCCCCACGTAATAACCTCATGACGCCCTAAGGGGTCCCAACCCCCAGTTTGAGAGCCCCTGACCTAGAAGCCCAAGCCCCAGCCTTGACCAGGCGCTGCCCAGACAGAGCAGAGAGTCTCTGCCCACAGAGCTTCCACTGATGTGAAACAACACCCCCCCCGCGGCCCTGAACCTCCCCGGGGTCCCTGATTCCCTCCCCCCCCCGCGGGGCCCTGAACCTCCACCGGGGTATCTGATTCGCCCCCATGGCCCAACCCCGGCCCCTCCCCCCAGGTTCCCGAACCTCCACCCCACCCCCGGCTCAACCCGCGCCCCTCCCCCTGGGGACTCACCCCCGTGACCCTCAAGCGCCCGGCCCCGCCCCCCGGCATTCGGGGCTCCCCAGTCCCCTGAAGGAGGCAGAGCCCCCCAAGCTCCCGGGCTGGAGCCTCCGAGCTTGAGGAACCCGGCGGGGGGGCGGGGCCGTACCCCGGGCTCACCCCGCTCCTTGCGCTCCGCGAAGCCCAGCCCCGGGTCGAAGCTCGGCATGCGGAGCGGGTCCGGCTCCACATCCGCGCCGCCCAGGTAGCGCCGGGCCAGGTGAGCCCCCATCCCCGCCTCGGTCACCTCAGGGCCGCGCTGCCCCGGAAGCACTTCCCCCACCCCCGGAACCGGACGTGAAGGACTGGCTCCGCCCCCCAGGACCATAGAGCTCACAGGGCAGTTCCTAGATAGGGAGGAGGATTTCCGGTTTCTGGGCCTCAGTTAACCCCGCCTCTTTTCCCATGGGATCCCGGCTTCCGCCCCTCCCTCCTGCGCCTCGTCCCCCGGAAGGTGTGTTCCCGCTCCCCAGGAGCCAATCACCACGCTTCTGCTGGGGTAAATTTGCATGAAACGATCCTATTGGCTGCCACAGCTCCTGCGATAGGACATGGGCCTCATGGTGGGTGAGGCCAAAAGGGGCCTGTTATGTGGCCCCACCCCAGGCTGCGGTGGGTGAAAGCCCCTGCCAGGGTCCGCAAGGCTCTGCTGCCTGTGCTGAGCCCCCTCCTTGTCTGTGTATATACAGTGCCTAGCACTACCGCAGTGCACCTAATAAATAATGTACAGCGCCTAGCGCAACAGGGCCCTGTAATACACCTAATAAATGTCAGCTAGCCCCAGATTGGCTGGGTACATGTTGCCTCAGGATGGGATGCAGAGACAAAGTTTTTTGACACCTGAAATGATTGCTTCTTGGAGCAGCCAGTCCTGGAACCCACAAGAGGGGAGACAATTCTTGATTAAGTTCTAAATGGTGCAGACGATCTGGTCCAAGGGGAGAATATAGCTGCACCACTGGTAACAGTGACCACAATGTAATAAAATTGAACATCTCTGTGGTGGGGAAAACACTATAGCAGCCCACCACGGTAGCATAATTTCAGAAAGGAGAACTACACAAAAATGAGGAAGCTAGTTAAAAGGTACAACGCCAAAAGTGAAATCCCTGCAAGCTGCATGGAAATTTTTTAAAGACCACCATAATAGAGGCTCAGCTTAAATGTATACCCCAAATTAAAAACATAGTAAGAGGATGTGATGTAATTGAAACAAACTGGGACTATATAGATCATTGCTGCAACCAAGCTTCTGTAGTGGGACCAAATCTTGGATAAAAGGGGTCAAATATGGTGTCTAAGACAAGGTTTTGGTTTGCGGTTATGATTATGCTATTTCAAGAGTCAGCAACCTTTCAGAAGTGGTGTGCCGAGTCTTCATTTATTCACTCTAATTTAAGGTTTCGCGTGCCAGTAATACATTTTAACATTTTTAGAAGATCTCTTTCTGTAAGTCTATAATATATAACTAGACTATTGTTGTATGTAAAGTAAATAAGGTTTTTAAAATATTTAAGAAGCTTCATTTATAATTAAATTAAAATGCAGAGCCCCCCAGACTGGTGGCCAGGACCTGGGCAGTGTGAGTACCACTGAAAATCAGCTCGCATGCTGCCTTCGGCACACGTGCCATAGGTTGCCTACCTCAGTGCTATTTGTATGCACGTATCATTTTTATATTTAAAGTTATAAATATTGGCTCTATACTCTCTGTATTTCAAACTTGTGCTATGCTTCTGGGTGACACCCCAGACAATTTGGCATCAGCGCTGCCTAGCCTGCTTGATGGCTCATTAAGGACCATCAGCTATACAATTGACGTATTGAGAGAAGGCAAACACACCTTGTGACTCAGGAAGTCACAAACTGAAACTCTGAACAAAGGACTGAATGCCCCATCCTAGCTGGGGATGTATTCCAGAGACTTGATTTGAACCTGCAGTTTATTCCATCACAGCTACAAGCATGAACCAAGAACTTTGCCATTCCTGTATGTAATTGATTCCATGCAACCAATTCTAGCTCTCATCTCTATCTTTTTCCTTTTATGAATAAACCTTTAGATTTTAAAGGATTGGCAACAGCATGATTTGTGGGTAAGATCTGAATTGTATATTGACCTGGGTCTGGGGCTTGGTCCTTTGGGATCGGGAGAACCTTTTTTCTTTTACTGTGGTATTGATTTTCATAATCATTCGTCCCCATAACGAGTGGCATTGGTGGTGATGTGGGAAACTGGAGTATCTAAGGGAATTGCTTGTGTGACTTATGGTTAGCCAGTGGGGTGAGACCAAAGTCTTCTCTGTTGCCCATTCCCAGCTTCTGGCAAAGAAACGCTAGGGACATCATCCTTGCCCATCCTGGCTAATAGCCATCCTCCAAGAAATTATCTAGTTCTTTTTTGAACCCTGTTATAGTCTTGGCCTTCACAACATCCTCTGGCAAGGAGTTCCACAGGTTGACTGTGCTTTGTGTGAAAAAAATACTTCCTTTTATTTGTTTTCAACCTGCTGCCTATTAATTTCATTTGGTGACCCCTAGTTCTTGTGTTATGAGAAGGAGTAAATAACACTTTCTTATTTACTTTCTCCACACCAGTCATGATTTTATAGACCTCAATCATACCCTCCCTTAGTTATCTCTTTTCCAAGCTGAAAAGGCCCAGTCTTACTAATCTCTCCTCATATTGCAGCAGTTACATATCCCTAATCATTTTATTGCTCTTTTCTGTACCTTTTCCAATTCCAATATATCTTTTTTGAGATGGGGTGACCACATGTGCATGCTGTATTCAAGATGTGGACAAACCATGGATTTATATGGAGACAATATGATATTTTCTGTCTTATTATCTATCCCTTTCTTAATGATTCGCCACATTCTGTTCGCTCTGGCAAGTGAAGTGTAAAAATATAATTAGGAAGGCCAAAAAAGAATTTGAAGAACAGCTAGCCAAAGACTCAAAAAATAACAGCAATTTTTTTTAAAGTACGTTAGAAGCAGGAAGCCTCCTAAACCACCAGTGGAGCCACTGGATGATGGAGATGCTAAAGGAACACTCAAGGACAATAAGGCTATTGCGGAGAAACTAAATGAATTCTTTGCATCAGTCTTCACTGCAGAGAATGTGAGGGAGCTTCCTAAACCTGAGCCATCCTTTTTGGGTGAGAAATCTGAGGAACTGTCCCAGACTGAGGTGTCATTAGAGGAGGTTTTGGAACATATTGATAAATTAAACAGTAATAAGTCACCAGGACCAAATGGTATTCACCCAAGAGTTCTGAAGGAACTAAAATGTGAAATTTCAGAACTAATAACTGTGATATGTAACCTGGAGGATAGCTATTGTGATGCCAATTTTTAAAAAAGGCTCCAGAGGTGATCCTGGTAATTACAGGTTGGTAAGCCTGACTTCAGTACCGGCCAAACTGGTAGAAACTATAGTAAAGAAAAGAAGTGTCAGACATGTAGATGAACACGATTTGTTGGGGAATAGTCAACATGTTTTTTGTAAAGGGAAATCATGCATCACCAATCTACTAGAATTATTTGAGGAGGTCAGCAGGCATGTGGACAAGGGCATCCAGTGGATATAGAGTACATAGATTTTCAGATTGCCTTTGACAAGGTCCTTCAGCAAAGACTCTTAAGCAAAGTAAGCTGTTATGGAATAAGAGGGAAGATGCTCTCATGGAACAGTAAACTAGCTAAAAGATAGAAAGCAAGGGTAGGATAAATGGTCAGAATGGAGAGAGAGAAATAGTGGTCTCTCACCAGGGATCTCTACTGGGCCCAGTCCTATTCAACCATTCTAATGATCTGGAAACAAAGGGTAACAGTGAGGTGGCAAAAATTGAAGTTAATACAAAACAACCCAAAATAATTAAGTCCAAGAGCTGACTGTGAGAGTTACAAAGGGATCTCACAAAACTGGGTGACTGGGCACAAAATGGCAGATGACATTCAATGTTGATAAATGCAAAGTAATGCACATTGGAAAACAGAATCCGAACTATACATGTACAACGATGGGATCTAAATTAGCTGTTACCACTCAAGAAAGAGATCTTGGAGTCATTGTAGATAGTTCTTTGAAAACATCCACTCAGTATGCAGCGGCAGTCAAAAATTAATAGAATGTTGGAGTCATTAAGAGATAGATAATAATAAGAAAGAAAATATTATATTGCCTCTATATAAGTCGATAGTATGCCCACGTCTTGAATACTGCATGCAGATGTGGTTGCCCCATCTCTAAAAGGATACATTGGACTTGGAAAAGGTACAGAAAAGGACAACAAAAATTATTAGGGGTATGGAACAGTTTCCATATGAGAAGAGATTAATAAGACTAGGCCTTTTCAGCTTGGAAAAGAGACAACTAAGGGGGGATATGATAGAGGTCTAGAACAGTGGGTCTCAAACTATTTTTACTGGAGACCCCTTTCACATAACAAGCCTCTGAGTGGGACCCCCCTAATAAATTAAACACCCTTTTAAATATATTTAACATCATTATAAATGCTGGAGGCAAGCATGGTTTGGGGTGGAGGTTGACAGCTCCCGACCTCCCATGTAATGACCTTGCAACTCACTGAGGGGTCCCGACCTCCAGTTTGAGAACCCCTGGTCTATAAAATCATGACTGATGTGGAGAAAATAAATAACGAAGTATTATTTACTCCTTCTCATAACATTAGAACTAAAGGTCACCAAATGAAATGAATAGGCAGCAGGTTGAAAATAAACAAAAGGAAGTATTTCTTCACACAATGCACAGACAACCTGTGGAACTCCTTGCCAGAGGATATGGTGAAAGCCAAGACTATAAAAGGGTTCAAAAAAGAGAACTAGATAATGGTGCAAGATGTAATCGATCAAAGGGGGGGGGGGTTGTAGTATGGGTTAAGGATATAGTTAATTAAAAGATCCGTAGTTAATGAATTGTAATTGATGAATTGTAGCACCTGTGAACATCTTTGTAAACAAGTAAGGTATAGAGAACATGGCAACGGATAGTGATGCGTGCATGATCTGAGATTTTATATCTCCTTGCACCTTATTTGACTCAAATAAAGATACTTGCTTCTCCACTCCGTGTGGTCATTGGGGATATGCACACCGGGCAAATGAACCCCAACTGTTGCCCCCCTGCAAACAAGATCATGGAGGATAGGGTCCATCATGGCTATTAGCCAGGATGGGCAAGGATGATGTCCCTAGCATTTTTTTGCCAGAAGCTGGGAATGGGCAACAGGGAAAGGATCACTTGATGACTGCCTGTTCTGGTCATTCCCTCTGGGGCACCTGGCATTGGCCACTGTTAGAAGACAGGATACTGGGCTAGATGGACCTTTGCTCTGACCCAATATGGCCACTCTTATGTTCTTATGTAATAAATAACATACATTGCCCTGCACCATGGGGCCCTGGGTGCTGCCAGAATGCCCCTAATTACTAACGTACAGCACCTACTACCATGGGGCACTGGGTGCTACTGTAATACACCTACATGATTCTCTGTGCCTCCGGGGAATATCCTGCACCCCGCATGTTCATCCTTATAGAATGATTGTGCGGTATCCAGTGCAAAGTTTGTCAAGTCACGTGTTTTCGGAAGGCTCATGATGCACTGAGAATTGTTGTTATAATGATGTTATAGCAATGTTATAGGTTGTAATTTCATGTATATAGTTATGAGGCTGAAAATGTGTCCTCATGGCTTAAAACAAGCCCAGGCAAAACCTCTCCAGGAACAGAGGGGCAGTTCACACTTCATCAGGGCATGTGTGGGACAAACCCAGCCCAGCCTCACAGGGACAAAGGACACTGGCCTAGGCAGCAACAAAGTATCTGTTGGACTCTCGAGTGAGTCACCCCCCTTCCCTTGGTCAGTTAGGGGCTGTGATGAGGTAATGCTCACTTGACTCTGAAAGGAGGGGGGAAAAACCAAGAGGGAAGAAATAACATGATAAAAGAGAGTGATGTTTGCCTGCTCTTCCTCTCTCTTCCACCTCCATCAACACACATCACCAACAAGCGACTGATCAAAGGGGAGAGCCTGGCTGAAGGGCAACCAGCCAGCCTGTGGTGAGACGCATCTAAGTTTGTAAGGGCACTGGAAGTGTTAATATCAGCTTAGAATGCGTTTTGCTTTTATTTCATTTGACCAAATCTGATTTGTTCTGCTTTGACTTATAATCACTTAAAATCTATGTTTATATTTAATAAATGTGATTATTTATTCTACCTGAAGCAGTGTGTTTGGTTTGAAGCATGGCAGAGGCTCCCCTTGGGATAATAAGCCTGGTACATAACAATTTCTTTGTTAACTTGATGAACTCATATAAGCTTGCAGTGCCCAGCAGCCATAACTGGACACTGCAAGACAGAGATTCCTAGGGTTGTGCCTGGGACCGGAGATACTGGCTAGTGTCATTCGGTTGCACAGTCCGAGGAGCAGCTTACATGCCAGAGGCTGTGCGTGAACAGCCCTGGAGTGGGGTTCTCACAGCAGAGCAGGGTAAGGCTGGATCCCAGAGTCAAGGATTGGAGTGACCTAGCAGATCACTGGTCCAGATAACACCAGAGGAACGTCACAACCTAATAACTAATATACAGCGCCTAGCACAACGGGGTCCTGGGCGCTATTGTAATACACCTAATAAATAACATATGGGGCCTAGGACTACAGGGCCCTGAGCACTACCATAATATAGCTAATAAATACATGCGGGGCCTAGCACTATGGGGTTTGGGGTCCAGAGTTGAGGTTCCTAGACACTTTTGTGGAAAAATGCCTCTTCGTGCATTGAAACGCAGCCTTCTCAGATCCCATTACTGAGGCAACCTCAGAACGCCCTCTAGTGCCATGCTTGGGCATTGGCATCTGGGTTAACTAGACAAAACCTCACCCCCATTAGGCCATCTGTTTTGCCCCTCTTTCCTCCCCCAGCACCCCGCCTGTTCTTGGGAGTCTGTAGATCTTTAGACCCAGCCTTGTTGGATCTGATGAGCTCTCAGTCCAAGGTGAGGTGGCCACGGGCCTTTTACCAGTTCGCTTTCCCCCTACCCCCACCCCAATCCTGCTGAGACTATCCCAGTGCCCACACCTCAGGCCTGGCTTCTAATGAGCTGCACTTGTTTTGTAAAACAGGTGTTTACCGCAAACCAGGGTCTCCCCTCCACTGAAGCATGGTGGCTGCAGTTGGTGGGGTTTTTATTCTAGTCCCTGTGGGTATGTTTGCCACCTGCCGGGGCTTTCAGAGAGAGGAACCTTTAAAACTCAAAGCCGGTGAGAATGTGGTAATATCTGAAGCCTGTAAACTTTGTAATATAGTTTGAGGGAAATAATTTTACCCAGACAATTGGAAGAAAGGTGTGATCTGTAAATTACCAAAGAAAGGCAACTACTTGGTGTTGATAACTGGCCAGAAATAACATTATTTTCAGTACCTGAAAAGTGTTTTATTGTCTACTGTTGGACGGAATGAAATTGGTCATATATGAAAAACAGTAATGAGCGTGCAGGCTTTAGACTGAAAAAATAGTGTGTGGAGCTCAAAGATTTGCCCTGAGACGACGGAGAAAGGGCTTGCCTGGCAGAGAAAATTAGTCTTGCATTTCATAGAGTGCATCAACATTTTTGATTGCATTCAGACAGAGTTGCAATGGAAGATCTTGCAACAATATGGCTTCCTAGAAAGATAATATCAGTAGTTACAATGCTGCACAAAGGGTAAAACGCTAGGTAAGGACAGAAAGTGGGGAGATCGATTGAGCTGATTATCTTTGCTGGAGTACAGCACAGTTGCATCTCTTCACCCCTTCTTTTCGGCATGATGCTAGATTATGTGATGCAAAAGTGAAATGCAGCATCAAAGGGAGATACAGGAGTTATGTTTAGCAGAGGAAAACTTCAGGATCTCGATTTTGTTCCATGGGACACAGGTGATGACACCACAGAATAGATCCTCCCCAAAGTCAAACATGAGGCCGCCAAAGGCAGGATTAAGATTAGCCAAAAGAAAACAAAAGTTGTGCGAGTTGAAAGGGAACCAGCAATGATGGGGCATCTGTGATTGACAGTGAAGAATATGACATGGCTAACAAGTTTGTATATCTTGGAAGCACAACCCATGTTGATGGCCAAGGAGGTGGAAGTAACATCTAGAAAGGGCAGCTGAGCTGTTCTGAAACTGGCAAATATATGGGAAAACAAGGAGCTTGACCCAAGACCCAAGATGAAGATGTACCATATGGCTGTGATATCCACAGAGGGATATGCCTCTGGCACTTGGGAGAGGTGAGCTGCCCCCAGTAGGAAAACAACATATTCCATCAGAGATGCTTGCGGAGAATAGTTGGGGTCCACAGGTGGGAAATCATAACAAACGTTACTGTGTCATAAAGGCCTGGCCAACAGCCATAAAAGCCAATCATTTGAGAAGAAGGCTGACGTGGTCTGGGCCTGTTGCATGGATGCCAAGGAAATGTATTCTTAGACGAGCCCTTGACCGCTTGGTAGAAGATGAAAAAGAAGACAACAGCTGCCATATAAGAAATCCCGCAGCCCAAGCCTCACAAAGTAGGACTCACCTTCAGTCATTCTGTTTTCTGGCACCTAAAGGGCAAGGCTGTGGGCTGGGTTCCTCTTCTGCTAACGGAGCCCACAGCTGGGAGTCGGGCGTGGTACATATGATAATGTGGGCAGTGACCCATGGCTGGGGTGGGGGAGGAAGGAAGTCACAGGCATGTGAAAATCACAGAGCTCCTGACAGAGCCAGGCTGTTGCTGGTCCCCACAGACGTCCTTCGAGTCCATCCGCGGGGGATCAGCATGGCTCACCTGAGCGACTACGGGAACTGGATGGGTCATTTGCAGTCAAGAGGCAAGAAGCCAGTGGAGCGCAGAGGTAAATGGCCAGTGATCTGATGGAGGCCTGGCTACTGGGCCTTCCGGGGGCTGTCGGCTTGGCAGATCTTACGTACTAGCTACTTAATGGGATAGGAGGCCTCAGAGGAAAACCCAGGCTGCTGCCGGGATCATGGTGGGGAAATAAGTAGGAGCTCTCTCCCCTGCTAGTCTGTGCTACCCTGATGTCCCGGCAGGGTGCTAGGAGATGCTGTGTTGCAGGATGGGTGCTCGCCCACCTTGTCAGGGTTTGGCCCCAATGCCCCAGCATGGTGCTAGAAGGTGCAGGGCTGCCTTTCCCACAAGTTGTATACCCAAAGTCTTGACCACATGTGGTTGTTAAAGATCCCTTGGCCCCTTCCATAAGAGTCAGGGTGTTACCCATTGTGTCCTGGCAAAATTCCAGCCTAGGCAATTCCCACTGACCCCCAAAAGCCCCATTGTGGTTCAACTGAACACTGGATTTGTCCTTCCCACCCTGCCTAGCTGTTAAATAGCCCCAGTGCCCCCACCCAGAGATGGCTGCATCTCAGTGCTGGGTGAAGAATCCCTGTGTAAATAGCCCCTGAGTTCCACCCCAGAGGTGGCTGCATCTCAGTGATGGATGAAGGATCCCTGTATAAACAGCCTCTATGCCACGTCCTAGAGGTAGTATCATCTCAGTGCTGGGTGAGAGAGCCTTGTATAGACAACTCTGGTCTCACCCCAGAGGTGGCTGCATCTCAGGGTACGTCTACACTACCTGCTGGATCAGCAGGTAGTGATTGATCTACTGGGGACCGATTTATCGTGTGTAGTGTAGACGCGATAAAGCAATCCCTGATCACTCTCCCGTCGACTGCTGAACTCCGGCAGTGCAAGGGGTGGAAGCAAAGTCGACGGGGGAGCTGCGGCCGTCGATCCAGCGCCGTGAGGACACAAAGTAAGTAATTTTAATTCGATCTAAGATACATTGACTTCAGCTACGCTATTCTCGTAGCTGAAGTTGCGTATCCTAGATCGATTCCCCCCCCCTACACACACACCCCAGTTTAGACTAGGCCTCAGTGCTGGATGAAGGATCTCTGTGTGTAAATAGCCCTACACCCCACCCCAGAGGCGGCTGCAGGATCCCTGTATAAATTGCCTCTATGCCACACCCGAGAAGCAGCATCATCTCAGCACTGGGTGAGAGAGCCTTATATAAAGAGCCCTATGTCCCACTCCAGAGGTGGCTGCATCTCAGGCATGAGTGAGGTGATAGATCAATAGAAATACACCCAGAGCCCATGAAGTGCCTTGGGATGAAATGGAGAGTCAAGAGACTGTATCAATGTGTGTGAGCACACTCCCACCCTGGGTGAAGCAGCCCCCTCCTCCAGCTCGTCTGCTGCCCAAAAAGAGCCCCCACCCTCCCTCTTCCTTCCCACCCAAGGGAGGGTTTTGACCAGCCGGCCTCTCTTCCCATAGCTAGCTCCCTCCTGTGGAGATCTCCCATTGCCCCCATGCTGGCCCAGCCTGTCCCAGTGAGACTGAGTGGCTCTGTAATCTCCAGGCATGGCTGCTGAGTCCGACAATGAGGACGACTACGAGAATGTGTCTCTGGAGAACTCTCCCAAGCCCCCGCCCCTGCCACGTGGGAAGAAGGTGAAGGTGGCCGCGCCAAACCGGAAGGACAAAGGAGCAGCAGGTACCAGGGAGCCCCAGCTGCCCCGCTCCGCGCGGATTGCTCTTGCCCCACTGCTCAGGGGCTGGGGAGGGGGTATCAGCACAGAATTTAGCCTCCAGCCCCGAGCCACCTTGGGTCCATGGGAGCTGGTGAATCTGGGCCTGGCTTGGCTGCTCACAAATGGCCTGGCTGGGAATGGCCGGGCAAGCCCACAGTGGGTGGTGGTAACACAGAACAAGCAGGCTGGTTAAATGGAGGGGAAGGCCAGGCCTGTGGCTCACTTGTGGGCAGGTGGATTCAGTTCCTGACCCCTGGGTACTGCCCGGGTTCCTGCCCCAGATGCACAGACTCGGGTGCCCACCTCTGTTAGGCGCCACCAGCCAGACTCACCCGTCTCTCTTCTCTCCAGGTCTGGCAGCGACACCAGGCAGACCCCCCAAAACAGGTGAGAAGCATTCCAGCTTTTTGCTGGGGAGCAAGTGAGGCCTGGGTACAGAGCAGTGCCCCCGTCCAGCTGCTGTTCCACACAGCTGAGAGTGTGTCACGTATGGCAGCATTGGGGGACAGAACTCGTGACCTTCTGTTCCCACGCTGCTGGCCTAACGCAGCTGTGACATGTCCCGGCCAGCAGGGGGCAGCGTCACATTCCTGAGCTGCTTTGACACGTCCCAGCTGTGCAGCCCCACCCTCCCCCCCATTCCAGGACATCACCGGCTTTACCTTCCTGGCCCCCGTTTCTCACTACGGCACTGGAAGGAACACCCCCCGCCCCACAGTTTCAGGGCTGCCCCTCCCCCACACAACCCCCCATCCCTGCGCTGGGAGCTTCACACGGTATAATCCCTCCTGTTCCTTTCAGACCTGGCCATTTCAGTGATCTCGGGGGACCCGGTCCTAGGCCTGCCAAGCTCGGTGAGGACTCGGAGCTCTGCTCGGCTTGCGGCCGAATGCCCCCTGCTCCCCCCACCCTGGCCCAGGGGCAGGCAGGAGCTGTCCCTGCAGTCTGTTCCCTGGGGCTATCAATCCCGGCTAGTCAATCCCTTGGGGCCACCGTTGCTTCCTGGGTGGTGGGGGTAGCTGAGCTCTGGGGAGATGGGGGGTCCCAGAAGGAGCACCCCAGTAGGGGCACAGACTGGCCCAGAGCAGCCAGCCAGAGTGAGTGGGGAGGGTGAAGCCCAGCAAGGTCGGGGCTGTGTGTGCCCTCTGCAGCCCAGGATGGAGAGTAGGATTTCGTGGCCTTTGCAGCAGAGCTGGCAGATTTAATGCTCTTTGTCCTCCACGCCCAGGGCTGGACCTGTCGTCCGCAGCTGTGGCAGCTGCCTTCCAGTCCCCAGGAGGAGGTGAGTAGAGTCTGCCAGGGCAGGGGGGCGCCCTCAGCACCCCTGGCTCGGGGCACAGGGTGCGTGTGACAGGAGCCTGAAGCTGAACAGAACCAGGCCGGACTTGCAGGGGAGAGTGAAGGAAAATTCACGCTGGTCCTGGATTGGGTGACTCAGTTAGGGGCTCTCTTCTCTCCTGGTCAGAGCTGACCCCAATGCAGCACTAGGGGACGCTATGCTGCAGGGAGTGGGACGGGGGCTCAGTAGGGGGCGCTCTCCCCTCACTGTCAATACTGACCCCCAATACCACAGTGCAGCGCTAGGGGGCTCTCTCCCCGCAGTCAGTGCTGGCTCCAGTGCCATAGGGGGCACTGTGCTCTCTTTTAGGCAAGGCATACAATCAGCCAATTAGCAAGCTCCTGGGGCAGTTACAGGTAGAGTCGGGATGCTCACCCCAGTGTCCTGCCCAGGGCCGACACTTGCATTTAGGTGGCTTAGGCAATCACCTAGGGTGCCAGCATTATTAGGGGGTGGCATTTTGCTGGGGAGTGGTGCGGCAGGCGGCTCCGGTGGAGCTGCCACAATGGTGCCTGTGGAGGCTCCATTGGTCCGCGGCTCCAGTGGAGCTGCCGCAGGCACGACTGCAGCAGCTCCACCAGAGCCGCGGGAGCAGCCGACCGTCCGCAGCCAGGACTGCCGAGCTGGGGGATCAGCTCGCGGGGCGGTGAAATGGCCGTGCGCCTAGGGCGCTCAAACCCCTAGCGCTGGTCCTGGTCCTGCCCATTGCAGGGGAATTCCATTCCCTCTCCCTGGATTCCTCCTGCCCTGTCAACTGCTCAGGGAACTCTCCTTCCAGCCGGGCCCTATGTTACACAACTCTCCAATGGCCGCAGCACTCCACCCCAGAGGTGGCTGCACTGAAGTGCTGGGAGAAGCGATCCCTGCATGGACACAGCTGGGCAGAGGGAACTGGGGGTCCGGCTTCTTGCTCTCACCAAATGGAGGTGCTCTCTGTGGAGTTACCCAGCTATCTGGTGGGATGCCCTGTAAATCTCTCCTCCTTTTCATAAACCCATTTGTAGCAGCAGGTACCTCCTGCCGACATTTCAGAGTCACCCACTGGAGGGAGAGTCCTTCACTATATCCTGCCTTACCCAGCCCTCCTTGCTTAACTTCCCCACTGTCCTGATCCCTTCTCCCTGCAAAGAGCTAACTGCTGCTATTCTCCATAGATCTTCCCCTCCCTAAACCTGCCTCACGGAGAGGTTTCCCTGAAAGGTCTCTGCTGATCACCTACATCCTGCTGGGGGTTTGCTTTCTCATGTGCAGCGTGTTCCTCGTCCTGGCCCTCATGAAACGTGAGTGTGAGGCGGTCCCGGGGGTGTCAGGACAGCTGCAAGTGGGGTCATGTGGGCTGGGCTCTCCGGGCCAGGAACGATTCCTCATGGGGACGGGGCTGCTCAGGAATTTCTCATTGAGACTCTAGGCCACAAAATTGAGGTTTTGATTCCACTAAATTTCACAAACATGGGTCGGTTTCCACAGCCATTTTTTGCCTCTTCCAGAGAAAAACCAAACACCGGAAAGAAGAAATATTGTGATTCAGAATTGCTGCCATGGTGCCTCAAAGGAGCTGAGTTCAGTTAGCACGTGTCCCCATTCTCCTCTCTGGGCTGAGCTCCTCAACTTATAGATTCATAGATTCTAGGGTCAGAAGGGACCAATGTGATCATCTAGTCCGACCCCTTGCACAGAGCAGGCACAGAACCCTACCCATCCACTTCTATAACAAACCCCTAACCTATGCCTGAGTTATTGAAGTCTTCAAATTGTGGTTTGAAGACCTCAAGCTGCAGAGAATCCACCAGCAAGTTGACCCATGCCCCACGCTGCAGGGGAAGGCGAAAAAACCTCCAGGGCCTCTGCCAATCTGCCCTGGAGGAAAATTCCCTCCCGACCCCAAATATGGCGATCAGCTAAACCCTGAGCATGTGGGCAAGACTCACCAGCCAGCACTCAGAAAAGAATTCTCTGCAGTAACTCAGATCCCATCCCATCCAACATCCCATCACCAACCACTGGGCATACTTATCTGGCGATAATCAAAGATCAATTGCCAAAATTAGGCTCTCCCATCATACCATCCCTTCCATAAATTATCAAGCTTAACTTAAAGCCAGATATGTCTTTTGCCCTCACTACTCCCCTTGTAAGGCTGTTTCGGAACTTCACTCCTCTAGTGGTTAGAAACCGTCTAATTTCAAGTCTAAACTTCCTAGTGTCCAGTTTATACCCATTCGTTCTTGTATCTACATTGTACTAAGCTTAAATAATTCCTCTCCCTCCTTAATATTAATCCCTCTGATATATTTATAAAGAGCAAGCATATTCCCCCTCAGCCTTCTTTGGTTAGGCTAAACAAGCCAAGCTCTTTGAGTCTCCTTCATATGACAAGTTTTCCATTCCTCGGATCATCCTAGTAGTCCATCTCTGAACCTATTCCAGTTTGAATTCATCCTTCTTAAACATGGGAGACCAGAACTGCACACAGTATTCCAGGTGGGGTCTCACCAGTGCCTTATATAACGGTACCTTTGCTGAAATACCTCGCCTGATGCATCCTAAAATCGCATTAGCTTTTTAACAGCCATATCACATTGGCGGCTCATAATCATCCTGTGATCTATCAATACCTCAAGGTCCTTCTCCTCCTCTGTTGCTTCCAACTGATGCATCCCCAATCTATATCTAAAGTTCTTATTATTAATCCCTAAGTGCATGACCTTGCACTTTTCACTATTAAATTTCATCCTATTACTATTACTCCAGTTTACAAGGTCATCCAGATCTTCCTGTATGATATCCCTGTCCTTCTCCGTGTTAGCAATACCCCCAGCTTTGTGTCATCTGCGAACTTTATTAGCACATTCTTGCTTTTTGTGCCAAGGTCAGTAATAAAAAGGTTAAATAAGATTGGTCCCAGAACCGATCCTTGAGGAACTCCACTAGTAACCTTCCAGCCTGACAGTTCACCCTTCAGAATGACCCGTTGTAGTCTCCCCTTTAACCAGTTCCTTATCCACCTTTCAATTTTCATATTGATCCCCATCTTTTCCAATTTGACGACTAATTCCGCATGTGGAACCGTGTCAAATGCCTTACTGAAATCGAGGTAAATTAGGTCTACTGCATTTCCTTTGTCTAAATAATCTGTTACCTTCTCAAAGAAGGAGATCAGGTTGGTTTGGCACGATCTACCTTTAGGAAAACCATGTTGTACTTTGTCCCAATTACCATTGACCTCAATGTCCTTAACTACTTTCTCCTTCAAAATTTTTTCCAAGACCTTATATACTACAGATGTCAAACTAACAGGCCTATAGTTACTCGGATCACTCTTTCTCCCTTTCTTAAAGATAGGAACTACGTTAGCAATTCTCCAGTCGTACGGTACAAACCGAGTTTACTGATTCATTAAAAATTCTCGCTAACGGGCTTGCAATTTCATGCGCCAGTTCCTTTAATATTCTCGGATGAGATTGTCTGGGACCTCCGATTTTGTCCCATTAAGCTGTTCAAGTATGGCTTCTACCTCAGATGTGGTAATATCCACCTCCATATCCTCATTCCCGTTTGTCATCCTTCCATTACCCCTAAGCTCCCCATTAGCCTTATTAAAGACTGAGGCAAAGTACTTATTAGATATTGGGCCATGCCTAGGTTATCCTTAACCTCCTTTCCATCCTCAGGTGTTGCGGTCCCACTTCTTCTTTCTTTGTTTTCTTCTTATTTATATGGCTATAGAACCTTTTACTATTGGTTTTAATTCCCTTTGCAAGGTTCAGCTCTACTTGGCTTTTAGCCTTTCTCACTTTATCCCTACATGTTCTGACCTCACTAAGATAGCTTTCCTAGCTAATCCCACCCTTCTTCCACTCCTTGCAGGCTTTCTGCTTTTTCTTAATCACCTCTCTGAGATGCTTGCTCATCCAGCTTGGTCTACAACTCCTGCCTATGGTTTTTTTTCCCCTTTCTTGGGTTGCAGACTTCCGATAGTTTCTGCAGCTGTGACTTAAAGTTATTCCAGGCCTCTTCACATTTAGATCCACAAGTTCTTCAGTCCAATCCACTTCCCTAACTAATTTCCTTAATTCTTTAAAGTTAGCCCTTTTGAAATAAAAACCCTAGTCCCAGATCTATTTTTGTTTATCCTTCCATCTAGTTTGAACTGAATTAGCTCATGATCACTCAACCAAGGTTGTCCCCTACAACCATTTCTTCTATGAGGTTCTCACTGCTCACCAAAACCAAATCTAAAATGGCATCCCCTCTTCTCAGTTCTTCAACTACTTGGTGAAGGACTCCATCAGCTATCACATCCGAAAAATCTGAGCCCTACTATTCTTGCTAGCACTTGTCCTCCAGTCTATATCTGGGAAGTTAAAGTCTCCCATGATCACACATTTCCCATTAGTGTTTACTTCATTAAAACATTGAAGAGGTGTCTATCCATATCCAAATCAGATCCCGGCGGTCTGTAGCACACCCCAGGCACTATCTCAGGGAGGCTCTAGCAGCTTTCTTTCCCAGTGTGATTTTTGCCCAGACAGACTCTGTCTTGTCCATTCCATCACTTCTTATTTCTTTACAGTTAACCTCCTCGTTGATGTACAATGCTACTCCACCACCTTTGCCTTTATTTCTGTCTTTCCTAAACAGCACATAGCCTTCAATACCTGTACTCCAGTCATGACTACTATTCCACCATGTTTCTGTTATCCCTATAATATCTGGTTTCACTTCCTGCATCAGTAGCTCTAGTTCCTCCATTTTGTTCCCTAGGCTCCTCGCATTAGTGTACAGACATCTTAATTTTTGCCCGTTTGGCTTCACTCACATTCTGTACCCTGTTAGGCACAGACATTCTACCACTAACATCACCTGTTAGTCTGTTATTTACAATACCCTTCCTCCTTATGCCAACTGAACTACACCTCCCAGGATGCACCCCTGCCAGGGATTCCCATGATGCATTGCCTCCACTTTCCAAGAGGGGAGACTGCAGTGCGTCATGGGGGAGAGATACCTCATGGTCCTAGTCACTGGTCTAGGGAAGGCTCCCTGGTTGGACCATTTAAATCTCATGTGCGACAGTCTCCCCTCTTGGAGAGGGCAGCCAGTGCATCATGGGGTCCAGTGGTGGTTCATCATGGGTGATGAAGTCTGGGTGGGGAGAAAAGTCCCTACTGGGGAAGAGGGCATGAGGCATCCAAACTACAACTCCCATAAGATACCAGGGCAGAATTTCCAAATCAAAGTTTTTCAGTACTTGGATTTCCAACATAGGAAGAAAAAAGGACTTAAAAATCAATTTTCCATGAATTTTAGTAAAAAAGTAAGGGTTTTTTGTGTGTGTATGTCTGTAAAAAAGTCTATGGGACAAGTCTGGCATTTTCTAGCAAGCTCTGTCCACAGACAAGGCCACTGGGACTTGGGCATCACCAGATCTGAAGGGGGTGGGGGATGAATCTCCAGCAACTCTGCATCTCAGGAGCGGAGGCTTTGCCCCAGGGTGAGAATTTGTACCCCAAAACTGTTAGGCTGCGATTCTGCTCTCACTGGCCCTGATGAAAGTCAGATGTCACTCCGCTGAAATCAGTGGAATAGCGATGCCAGGAGTGTGATTGGAATCCGGCCCAGAGGGCAGGATGGGTCCTTGCTCCAAAGTGAAGAGCCGAAACCTGCAAGGGAAGCACTCAGCAGGGCCAGACCCTAAAGGATCAGCACCTGAGGTAAGCAGCAGCGGAGCAAAGTGCAGCAGAAGGAACTGTAACAGCAAGGGAGTAACTCTGGATTTATTCCACTCAGCACTTGATCTATGAATGTGAGGAATCATCACCTAAGAGTAAGGGGGTGGTGTTAATAGTGCTGCCAATGCTCACTATGTTTGGTGTTTTTCCGTAAAGCCCCAGCTCCTGGAGTCCTGGGATGATGGGACACTCTTAGCTCATTTCAAAACAAACCAGTAAATGCTTAGCCCTCATGGCTGGGAAGGGAATAGCTGGAAAACACACTCACTAAGGGGTCTTGTGCATTAGACCCTTTCCCCCTACTCTGCATCTCTCTTGGCTATGTAGATTGTAAGCTCTTCAGGGCAGAGACTGTCTACTCCGTGTTTGTGCAGTGCCTAGTCCAGCAGGGTGGCGATTGTGGCTGGTCCCTACGCACTGCTTTTGTATACATGATTACTAATAGCTCAAGAGACCAGAGGGCAAACAAGAAGAATCCCCAAAATTATTTTTTAAAAGATTAATGGGTTTTTTTGGGGGGAGGCATGATTCATAACTTTTTGAACACCTGGCATTGGAAAATCCCTCACTGACAGCACTAAGTGATTCCCCTCCCTCCCCATCAAACCGATTCCCCTAGCATGAGAAGAATCCAAGCCATTGGGGGCTGGAGCAATTTCTAGTGTAAAGGATGCCCCGGCAGATCACAGCTCTGCTGTTTGCTATTTGTTCATTTATCAGGCCCAGAGCTGCAGCAGGAGTCAGAGGAGCCAAATTTCCACCTTCCCCAGAGGGCAGCTAATGGTAAGTAAATGCTCCCAAGCTAGCCCAGCATGCTTGTCTCTGGCTCAGCATAGACGCTGGCTGGGTGAGGTCGCTGTAGCTGATCATTTTATTACAGTGAATTGTTTAGCAGCCTGCAACACCAGGCCAGATTCTGATATGTTACAGCCATGGAAATCTGGAATAACCATTGGTTGGCGTGACGGGGATCAGAATCCAATGCAGGGTCAGGAGGCCCCTGTCTAAAGGCTATAGCTGTAATTAACACTGGGTGAGGTTTGGGCTTTGTCATAGGTTTCACCTCCACTCTGGACTTTAAGAGTACAGATATGAGGACCTGCATGTGAACCCTTAAGCTGAATTACCAGGTTAGATCTGGTTTTGCTGCCACCACTCTCAAGTACTAACTCCCTTCCCTGGGTAGTCTTGAGAGACTTCTTCACCAAGCCCCCGGTGAACACCAATCCAACCCCTTGGATCTTAACACAAGGAGAATTTAACCATCTCCCCTCCTTTCCCCCACCAATTCCTGGTGAGTCCAGATCCAATCCCCTTGGATCTTAACACCAGAAAAAAATCAATCAGGTTCTTAAAAATAAGATTTTTAATTAAAGAAAAGAAAGGTAAAAGAAAAAACCTCTGGGAGAGATTTGCATCCCAGCTACTCTCACAGACAACAGATTCAAAACACAGAGGATGTTCCCCTGGGCAAAAATTAGTACACAAAAGAATTCCCAATTTGATTATTCCTCTAATTGCACAAAGACAAAGTCACAAAAGAAAACAAACCTATTTATTCGTTTCTAAAACTTACAACTCTGATAAGAGGCCGGTTCCTTGATCTTTTCCACTCCGGCCAAAACTGAAACTGACCAAGACAAAGGGAACTTCCCTCCTTCCTTTTGAAAATCCTGTCCCCCCATTGGTTCCTCTGGTCAGGTGTCGGCTAGGTTAGGTGAACTTCTCAATCCCTTACAGGTGAAAGATGCATTAACCCTTAACTATCTGTTTATGAAAGGCTTTTCATGCAAGTTACAAAAAATGTAAAGTCTGAGTTTTGAAATTCTCACTGGGTTTCAAAAAGACAGAAACTGGTGGGTTTTTTTGTTTCCATGTTAGTAGTTTTCCCATCAAGGTGTTTGTCTCTCAGAGGTTTCTTAGAAACGAAAAACACCCTCACTTTCCAAAGCCAAAAAGATTTGATTTTCAAGAAATGCCACAGAGGAGCTAACGTGGCCAGTCAGGTGGGGGTGGGTGAGTAAGAGACACCAGAGGGGGGCACATGGGCATGTTCACACCAGACCTCAAGTAGCCAAACACTGAAAACACATTTTCAGTTAAGAAATTAGAAAACTTCATGAACATTTCAGTGTTTCCCCAAGTTTTCTACTTTTTAAGGCTAATTTTCATTAACAGAATCAAATGAAAACCTGTAACCAGCTCTAACTGCTATTAGTGTCATCAGCTGTAGTAAATAGTTCTGTATCCCAACTCTCACCATCATAGACCCAAATGTGTGACTGTCTTACGCACCACCCATAAGCCAGCAATAAGCTTCCCTCCAAAGGCACCATTTGAGGACAGACCTCTCCGTAACTCCTGCTGCTCTGAGAGGTCAGGCTCAGTTTGTATCCCTGTGACCGGGGGTCTAGTGGGGAGCCAGCTGGGGTCACTCAATTAGGGTGAACTGCACAGAATGGGGCAGCCAAACCCCAAAAGCTGTTGGACATTCCAATACTTAGATTGACCAAGTCAGCGCAAAACAGCTGCTTTATTACCTCACTGGTTACTCCGAAGTCCAAACAACACAGTTCCCCTAAAGTGATCCAGCCTCAGGCCTCCATCCAGGTACCCATGTCCAATATGATGATTTCTGAAAATCTTATTTCATCACATAAAAGAGAAGGTTTTACCAATCCCAAAGGTTCGGACACATCACCTCCCAGGTTAATGAATGTTTCAGATCTTACCCCAAGTACATGCTACCGCCAATCCTTATTAACTAAACTAAAATATATAAAAAACAAGAGAGAGAGTAAAAGCAGCAAAGAATCCTGTGGCACCTTATAGACTAACAGACGTTTTGGAGCATGAGCTTTCGTGGGTGAATACCCACTTCCTCAGATGCATGTAATGGAAGAGAGAGAGTGTATGGTTAGAAGATCAATATACGTACAAACGTGAGTTCAATCCACTGAGGTGCAGATTCACAGCCAAGATGGTGAGCTTTGTATTGGCAAAGAGTTCTTTCAGAAATAGTTTGTAGATTATAGTCCAATGTCCAAATCTCATATTCAGGGCATACTAGAATAACTGGGACCTCAGTCTTATGACTCAAACTTCCCCTGATGAAGCTTAAGCAGATCTGAGATGACAAAATCAGGATCCAAGGCTCTTTTATACAATTTCATGTCCTTTGACAAGCTGGAATTCTTTTGGGAATAAAAGGTAATTAGGATGACTTTGAAGAAGGTCCATCACCTGTACTTAGCTATACAAATTAAGGTAAGGCCATTTGCTTGTTCCTCCACCATTCATAGTCCATTTCAAAGAGAGATGACTACTGAGATGGCCTGTGGTTACAATTCATTTACATGATTGGATATTCTTTTGACCTCTGAATTATCAGAATACAGCACAGACAGAGACTGTTAATTACATTGTCCACCCTACTCGTACATCTGTAAATACACAAAAACACAAACATTATCTCCCCACATGCCTTTTGAGGGTTATTTATTTTGCAGAATGTTTAACCCTGTCTAGCCTCATGTCACACCCCCAACATGAGACTGGTGGGGAAGGCAGGAGGGATAACTCAGTGGTTTGAGCATTGGCCTGTTAAACCCAGGGTTGTGAAGTCAATCCTTGACGGGGCCACTTAGGAATCTAGGGCAAAATCAGTACTTGGTCCTAGTATTGAAGGCAGGAGGTTGGACCCAATGACTTCTATGAGATATGGTTCTCTCCATATATTTAAATATTTTTATTTTAAAAGGTTAAAATTAGAGCTCCTGGATATACCTTAAGGATCTCCCCACATGATCTGAGCTGTGTTTACACTGAATTCTTTGTAAGGCCAAATTAACATAGCCATTACTGTTCTTCAGAGAGCCCTTACTTTGGTATTCAGCCATGAAGGCTGTTAGCTGTTGTACTTCAGTTTCCCTTCGTGTAGTTCAAGCTTGTAGTGGTTTTTCTGCTGTGGAAAGTTTTAGAAACATGTCTATGCATTAGCTGTGAAGCCTCAATGTTGTTAGGCTTTTTAACACAAAATGTGTTCTTGTTGAGCCAAACAGCATAATCAGAAGGGTTTCTCTTATGTACCACTCTTAACATGTTCCAGGGCTTTTCCAAAAGACCCTGCACATTGTACATTTTTACAGTTCTTGGTATCAGCAACAAGTTAGTTACAATCATTAGCAATAACATTGTCAGGGTTCCTTCCCCACTGGGAACTCTAGGATACAGATTTGGGGACCCGCATGAAAGCCCCCAAAGCTTATTTACCAGCTTAGGTTTACAGTAAACTGCCACCACCAAGTGTGTTCCAAATCTTAGGGAAGAGCCACTTGGAACTCTGCCTTTCCCCAAATATTTCCCAGGTCTCTAACCCCCCCTTTCCTGGGCAGATTTGAGACTAATTCCCCCCCCTCCCTAAATCCTTACACTCCTTTTCCTGGGTGAAAAGGAAAGGCTTGAGAGCATACCCTCACCAGTTAGTCCTGGTGAACACAGATCCAAAACTCTTGGATCTTAAAACAATGACAAAATCAATCAGGTTCTTAAAGAAGAATTTAATTAAAGAAAAGGTAAAATCATCTCTGTAAAATCAGGATGGAAAATAACTTTACAGGGTAATCAGATTCATGGAGCCCAGAGGAACCCCCTGTAGCCTTAGGTTCAAAGTTACAGCAAACAGAGGTAAACCCTCTAGCAAAAGGAACATTTACAAGTTGAGGAAACAAAGATAAAACTAACGCGCCTTGCCTGGCTGTTACTTACAAGTTTCAAATATGAGAGACTAGTTGAGAAAGATTTGGAGAGCCTGAATTGATGGCTGGTCCCTCTTCGTCCCGAGAAAGAGGAGAAAACACAAAACAATGAGCACACAGACAAAAGCCTTCCCCCCAACAAGATTTGAAAGTATCTTGTTCCCATATTGGTCCTTTGGGTCAGGTGCCAGCCAGGTTACCTGAGCTTCTTAACCCTTTACAGGTAAAATGATTTGGGTGTCTCTAGCCAGGAGGGATTTTATAGTATTGTACACAGGAGGGTTGTTATCCTTCCCTTTATAGTTATGACAAATATTAACATCAGTTCTGTCACAAGGGTACATTTACAAACATTTTTGTTGTGCCAAGTCTTTGGTTTAGACAAATCATTCTTTAGGTCAGCTTGTTCAATATCCCTTTTGAATCTTTGCAGCTTTTTCTTGACCTTCCTTAACATAGGCTTTCAGTTTAACCACTTCCTTGGGGGTTTGGTATTTTAGGGTTAACCTGTGGCTTTATTTGCATGATAAACTTGTCCCCTTTCTCCTTGTTCCAGAGGGTCAAAATCTGAGCTCTTTTGCTTCTGAAGTCTTTTTCCACAGCTCACCACTAGATGTCAGGGGAGAGCTCATTCAGACTCTGCTTACATCTGTAAATACATAAAACCACAAACATTATCTCCCCACGTCTTTTGAGGGATATTTATTTTGCAAGATGTTTAACCCTTTCTTGCCGTGTGTCACAATCCCCACGGCACTTTACCCAGCATGCCTTGTCAGCCTCTAACTCCCATGAATCTTTCTAGACTAGAACTCCCAGAATCCCTCTACTCTGGGCAGCAAGAAGCAATGGGCCAGAGCTGGACCTTCTCTTAAAGGGCCACCCACCATACCATGAGCTGCTCCCATTTGCAGTAGATTTGCTGGTCATTTGTAGCTGGGAGCTGCGAATCAATCCTTATGCTGAATCCCATGGCATCTAGGGTTACCACCTGTCTGGTTTTTACCTGATCAGTCTGGTTTTTGGCTTCTGTGCTGGGCCTATTAAAGGTTGTTAAGTGACTGGTTTTCAGGACCTGGCAGCCCTAAATGGCACCCAAACCAAAAGCCTGGTTGTCACAGGGTGAGGGGGAGGGACAACTCAGTGGTTTGAGCTTTGGCCTGCTAAACCCAGGGTTGTGAGTTCAATCTTTGAGGGGGCAATTTAGAGATGGATGGTTGGGAATTGGTCTTGCTTTGAGCAGAGGGTTGGACTAGATGACCTTCCAACCCTAAGATTCTATAATTAACCCTTGCCAGCCCCAGCTCCTCCTCAGGTGGGGCAACCTCCTATTTGCAGGTGGGAGGATCCAGCAAGTGACAGGGAGGGAGAGGAGCAAGTGATAGCAATGGGGCCTTGGGAAAGAGGTGGGGCAGCGGAGGTGCAATAGGGGTTCAGTTACCAGCAATTAGAAAGGTGGCAACCCTAATAGCATCCCTCAGGCTTTTTTGACTGACTGATGTGGGGTCCCAGCATGAAAATGGCTACACTGGGAACTCACACAGATCCAGCCACACACCAGCTGGCAGTCAGAAACAAACCCCTCCATTACCAAATTATTCCTCTCTGCGAAGGCAGACAGTTGCTGCCATCCCCTAGCGTTACAGGCGGGCTCCCCACACTGCACATGGCCACTCAGGCTGGTTGTGGCGACCTTTCCCCTCTCCTGATCCCAAGAGCATTTCTGTTTGCAGTGTCCCAGAACCAAGCAGATTGGGAGAAGATCAGAGCAGAGGTTGCAGCACTGCAGAAAACAGTAGGTGAGAGAATCACAGAGATGCTTCTGCCTCTGATCAGCAGTGAGAGTGAGGGGCTGCGAGGTCAGGGTTGTGGGCTCTGTGTCTACCTGGGGCTCTGGACTTGGGTGAGTTCTTTATTTGGTGTATTATGGTAGCTCCTTGGAACCCAGTCATGGCTCAGGACCCCAGTATGGTAGGCGCTGTACATTATTAGGTGTTTTACGGTAGTTCTGAGAAGCCCCAGCTTGTACAAACACAGACCAAAATGCTTTCAGCCTAAGCAAGTCACCTCTCAGGAGCCAGGTGTCCATGGCATGGAGAGTCTGTAGCCACTGAAGGCTCTGTGGCTGTCCCTGGCCTGCCCAGCTGGGGCTCTCAGAACACTGCAGGGACGATGCAGAGAAGGTCTGCAGGGAGCCAGCCCAGATGCTCAGAACGGTCCCTTCTGGCCTTAAAATCTGTGGGTGAAATCCTGGCCCCCCAGAAGCCAGGAGGGGTTTTCCCCATGCACTGCCCCTCTATGAATCTCCTTTCTGCTCTGAAAGCACAGTCCCTACCACTCCAGCTGAGCCTGGGCTACACACAAAAGTTGTGCTACTCAAGTTATATTGGTCCATTTAAAGCAGTACAACCCTCCTAGTGGAGATCCAGTTATCCTGGTATAAATGTACTTACACCAACACAGCCATTCCTACACAGGGAGGGAATACACTCGACTTGTAAAAGGCATCTTCGACTCGGTATAACTGGATCTGCTCTAGGAGTTGTACTGGTAAAACTAGACCAGTTTAAAAAAGAATTATATCCTTAAACGAAAGAGTTATACCAAAACAAAGGCTGGAGTAGGGCAGATCTTAAGGAGAATCTCCATCAGCAGTATAGGGTCTACAACACACAGCTAAACAGTAGAGGGTACTAGAGGGCAAGGAAGATATAATAATCCCTAGCTCTTGTATACTGCTGTTCATCAGTAATTCTCAAAGCAGTTTGCAAGGAGGGCAATATCATTATCCCCATTTGAGAGATAGGGGAAACTGAGGCACAGGACAAGGAAATTACTTGCCCTAGGGCACTGAGCAGGTTAGTAGCAGAAATGGGGATTAAACTCAGATGTCCCGTGCCTCAGGTTGGTGTTCTCTCCACTAGCCCACCCTGCCTCCTTTACATATTGCTCAGTTCTGTAGGTTTCATACCCACCCACCTTTGGTGAGGTTCTGCTGAGCAGTGGCTGCCTTGAAGCATTTTATATGAACTCTTAGAGGCGAGATTCGATGGTTTAATTAGCGCTGAAGCAATTAAAAACCCTTCAGAGAGATCCATTTTTAAAGAAATACGAACAGAAAATTGTTTTGTTACCAATTCTTGAGTAGCTGGTTTATTTGCCCAGGCTGTCAAAGCCCTATTTGGGGTCTTTAAGTAGGACTTAAGCAGCCTGATACTGTCCCTCTGCAGTCCCCTAAAGGGACCGATCCTGTGTCACAGTGGGCCACACTGGCGGTGTGAAGGGGATGGAAATTGCCCCTGCCCTGGGCAGGGGGAATCACAGGTTAGTGTGGAACTGGCGTCAGAGCCCTGCACCTGCCTGGCTCCCAGCCCCTGGTGTAAGGGATGGATCAGGGGCTTGGCTGGAGTGCACTGCCCCATGGGTATTCCCTGCTTCCCAGAGGAGGCAGAGCGTGAGTTAGAGCAGCCCGGAGGCTATTCTGACTGTCGCCAGGGGCCCAGGTTCCAACCATCACAGAGGAGACTTCGAGCAGGACCCGTGGCATCTGTAAGCGGCCCAGTGTTGGAGGCTGTGCAAGAAGCTCTGAGATGACAATGCTGCACTTTGGCTGCTAACCTCCTTTCCTCCACCAATCCAGATGCTGTCCATCTTTTGGTATCTGTGGAGCTGGCCGCTGTGAAGGAGCTTCACAGTAAAATGCAAGAGGAGATCACGGTATTAGAGAAAAGAGTAGGTGAGGAGCACAGTGCCAGCTGCCGTGCCCATGTGAGGGCTGCAGTCAGAGGGAGGTGGCAGCAGACATGGGCTTGCAGGGCCAGATGCTCAAGGGAACTCTCGGCACACAGCAGCTGCCCTTGCACAATTCTCTGTTGTTCTCAGTGGGAGCAGGGCCGATGCAAGGATGTTTCGAGCCCTAGGCGAAACTTCCACCTTGGGCCCTCCCCTGTCCCCGAGCCCTGCGGCGGCTCCCTGCCCCCCCCCAAGGTGCCCCCGCACAGCAGCTCCTCCCCTCCACCCTGAGGCACACTCCTGCGGCAGCTCCCTCCCCAGGGAGCCGTGCAGCAGCTCCTCACCCCAGCTCACTTCTGCTCCACTCCCTCCCTGAGCTCTGCAGCAGCTCCCAATCCCCCCTCCGCCCTGAGGTGCCCCCCTCGTGGCAGCCCTGCCCCCCAGCTCACCCTGCTTTGCCTCTCCCCGAGCACGCTGTCGGTGCTTCACTTCTCCCACCTCCCAGGCTTGCGGTGCCTAACCTGATTGGCGGAGTAGCACAGGCAGCCCTCCCCGCACTTCCCTGCTCCAGCTCCCTCTGCCTAAATGCCGGCGGCGACTGGGCGGACGAAGATCCGGCTGCTGTGGTTGCTGCTGAAGAAAATACCATCCCCAAAATCCTAGTGCCCTAGGCGACCGCCTAGGTCGCCTAATAGGTTGCACCGGCCCTGAGTGGGAGCTGTGGGATGGGGGATTCTTTGAGCCAACCCCAGGCCCACCGAGGCTGCTGGCTACAGCCATCCCCTGTGGCTCGCTCTCCGTGTGTCTACACTGGACTGGGGCGGGAGCCTCACATCTGGGTCGGCAGAGCGGTGCTAGCAGGGCTCGCTCTGGCATGCTAAAAAGAGCCATGTGGCTATTGCTTTGGTGCTGTGGCTGGGGCTGTAATCGGGCCCCTGGGCCCTGGAAGAGAAGGGGTTAGAACACGGGGCTGGGAGTCAGGACTCCTGGGTCCTTTTCTTGGCTCTGCCAGATTCCCTGCTTGGCCCTGAATTGGATTATTCTGGGTTTTGCTTTCTAGATTCTGTCTGCGGCCATTGCCCATGGGGCTGGGCCTGGTTCCAGAGAACCTGTTACCACTTTTCAGAGTCTACCAAAACCTGGCATGAGGCCAAGCAGTTCTGTTCGGATTACGGGGCACACCTGGTGATCATTAACACCAAGGAGGAGCAGGTAAAGCCGCCTGCCACCCTCCTGGTGTACCCCAACCAGGCCAGGGAATTGCACAGCTACCCAGCAATAGCAGCAGGTTTACCCAGGGAATTCCTAATGGGTGGGACCCAGGTGACCAGGGAGCAGGTGAGATCGACTGGGCCTGGCTCTTAAAACACGGCTCTTTTAAGGGTCACCAGGTTTTTCAAAAGCCACCAGCAGGCCTGGGTCTCAAAGGGAGCCCGGCACTCTGCAAATATGCTGTGTGTTAACCAACCCAGCGTGAGCTCTGAGACCACCTTGGACTAATATTCCCAGCACAGGAGTAGTGACACCTGAGCACACCAGAAAACAAAACAAAAGCCTAGCGTGGAAAAACCTGCGAGAACTGGAAAATATAAGCAGGGGGCAGAGTTTGAAAGAACAGGCTGGACAAACACTCCTCAGGGAGGGGATCGGTTTCCTTGGTACTAGGGAGGGGCTTGGTGACCTCCTGGCATCTCTTCTAGCCCCACAGTTTTAGGAATCTTCCTGGAGTTTTTGCCAGTTCTGTGGGGAAGGGAATTGGAGGGGTGTTTTCAAGCAATCACTCAGACAAACCTTAATTGGCTCCACCCTGAGCCTTCCCCCCACACCAAGTTATGTTTCTTCTGTGCAGCCATCTGCCCCCCAAGCTCAGGCTGAGACCACACCCACCAGCTAGGAACAGCCCTCAGTTCCTGCTGGATTTGAGGTGGTGACACATCTATGGCATTTAAGCCCCCCCCAGCATGTCACACTCTTCAATCTTGTTATTCTGCTAGCACCCTCAGGAGCAGGGCTATTGTTCAGTTGGGTGGAACTGAGGCATAGAGAGATGTAGTGACTTGGCCAGGGCCATACAGGAAGTCAGTAGCAGAGCTGGGACTTGAACTTGGGTTTCCTGAGTCCCAGGCCAGCACCCTGCTCACCAGGCCATCCTTCCTAGCATTGGCAGAGTGCGTAGACTGTCCCCCACCCATTCATCCCCTTAGTCTGTTCTTGTCTATTGCAGGCATTCTTGGTGATGAACCGCACAAAGTCCCGAGTGTACTGGCTGGGGCTGAGTGACAAGAAAGTGGAAAATCAATGGCTCTGGGTGGATGGCTCCCCTCTGAAACTCAGGTATGTCTATGAGTCTATGAGTCTATGTGGGGTGAAAGGCTCCATGCCCCCCTTCCCCACCCCTTGCTCCCCACTGTGGTCTCCATGGGGCTTTATTCTTCTTCCAGCTTCTGGAGCACTGGGGAGCCCAATGACTCCAGTGACGAGGACTGTGGCACCATGGCGATCGACGGGCGCTGGAACGACATAAACTGCTACTGGACTGACTACTGGATCTGCGAAAAGCCCTGGCTCTGCTAGAGCCTGGCTCGGCCGCCAGCCCACGTCCTTCCTGAGCCACGGGCTGACCGGTGGGAACAGGCCCGGCCTCCTCCAGATCGATAGTCTCCCCAAGCTGTGTTCTCTTGGTGATGTGCCCCATTGCATAACTCTTGCTGGGAGCTAGGGGTTGTTCTGAATCCCTAGGGGGATGGTATTTCTGCAGTGTGTCCTAGTGGGTAGGGCAGCAGGCTGGAACACAGCACACATGGGTTCTCTTCCCTGCTTCATCCTGGGACCTTGGACAACTCCCTTCCCCATGCCTCAGTTTCCCCTTGTAAGGGCTCAGGCTGTATCACTTCTGAATTTTGGATGATTGTATGACACTGTACCATGAAATGACTGGGTCATGGAATGCCTACATGTGTGTGGATGCCCCAGGAGGTAGCAGGGTTGGCATGTCTCTGCCAGACCAGACACAACGGAGACGGACCAGCATGCAACATTACATTAAACACCGTGGGACAATGAGTTTCCTCTGCCTGGGAGACGCTGCTTTCTGCTCTTGTCCAAGGTGAGGGAGGCTTGGAAGTAATGGAAAGTTACCACAAGGCAGAACAAAAGAAGCAGCAGTTTAGAAAGGGACACCCAGTGGAGCTTTCTCGGGGACAGAGCCACCTTGCACCAGACAAAGGGCTGTGCTACACTAGAAAATCAGACTGATCCACCTACGTGGGTGAATAATCCACTGCCTTGAGCAATGTAGTTAAGCTGACCTAACACTCAGTGTGGAGGGCTCGGTCGGTGGAATAATTCTTCCACTGATTTAGCGCTACCTGTCTCGGGGAGGTGGATTTCCTCTAGTGATGGGATAACCCATCCCGGTGCTGTATTATATGGCTGTCCAGAAACTGGTAATACTGTTCAACCTTTCTTCCTGTAGTATATGATTACTCAAAAAGAACAGGAGACCTTGTGTCCCCTTAGAGACTAACAAATGTATTTGAGCATAAGCTTTCATGGGCTACAGCCCACTTCACTGGATGCATAGAATGGAACATCTAGTGAGGAGATATATATACACATACAGAGAGCATGAAAAGGTGGGAGTTGTCTTACCAACTCTGAGAGGCCAATTAACTCCCACCTTTTCATGCTCTCTGTATGTGTATATATATCTCCTCACTAGATGTTCCATTCTATGCATCCCATGAAGTGGGTTATAGCCCACAAAAGCTTATGCCCAAATAAATGTGTTAATCTCTAAGGTGCCACAAGGTGCCACTCCTGTTCTTTTTGCAGATACAGACTAACGCGGCTGCTACTCTGAAACCCGTCTATATGATTATTGGCTTTTAGCAATAAACTTGACTGGTAATGATTGTTTGGTCTCTTGAATATATTTCATAACGAGCCAAAGTGTGGGCAAGCAATTGACTATACTATTTAGCATCTGCTTTTAAGCTGTTTTATATGTGTATTGTTCGTTTTCGCCAATGAACTCACACAGACAAATGATCAAAGGCAAAACCACCATATCACCCGTGTGGGAATGCTTTTCTCCAAGCAATCGCTCCAGAGCTGACCTTTCCATACTTGTCCTCAAAGGCAAACGGCACAACACTTTCAAAAGGCAGGTCTGCTAGACATCAAAAGCCATGCACTTACCAGGGACACTGGTTTTATGGCTCATTACAACAGTTTGTAACACATCGTGCTGCCCGCCTCAAACCCTTTATGCATAACACTCTACCCCCAATTGCCCACTTCATTTCCAGTGACCACCCCCACCGCGTATCACCCCTTCTGCTTAACGATCTGTGCCAGCTTGTATTTTACTCAGTCTGCCTCCTTCCCCAGAGCTGAAGAAGGGCTCAGAGTTGCACGAAAGCTTGTACCAGAAGTTGGTCCAGTCAAAGATATTAACCTCGCCCCCCCGTTTCTCATTGCTTTGTGTGAGTTGTGCTCTCCTGGGCTTTACATGATTAAATATAATGAACATAAAGCTGATAGACTGAACAAAGAGAGAGAGAGAGAGAGAGTGTGTGTGTGTGTAACTGCTTCTCAACAGAGGCGTGTCCCTGAGAGGGTTAAACTGTAGGTCAGAAGCATGACACCTTTTGGGCGCCGTTCTGGGGGAGGCTGGATTTAAGTACAGAGGAGTCTGAAGGGTCAGCGCTGTGGCCAGAGGGGGGCAGACAGCTGGACAGCAGGGTCCAACGCTCAGAAGGGGGAGCTACAGGGAACATCCATGCCCTGAGAGTGAGCCCAGGCACCCCAGGCTTGGGGCAGTGGCTGGTGTCTGTTCAGACTTCCGGAGCTTGAAACCCTTCGGAGATGCAGGTGCAGAGGCTTGGATTCCCCTCAGAGCAGTCCCAGTGGGTGGCCCTTTCCTCGAGTGGCAGCGCTCACCATCTGCACGTGGGTGACTTCCGCTCGCCCAGCCCTCGGGCAAGGGTGGACCCGGACTTTGCTGCCTTCCACCCCTGCCCCGTACACCTGGCAATACATCGTTCAAGTTGTGCTCCAGCGGTGTATGGTGAATGGGGCAGGGCGAGCTGCACTCCATGGGTAGGGAGTGAGTGGGGGAGGGGGAGCCATGCTCTGGAGGCCGGGCGGGTGGGGTGAGTGAGGCAGTACAGGGGAGGGGCAACCACGCTCCAGGGGTGGGGGATTAGTGGGGCAGTACAGGGGAGGGGGAGCTGCACTCTGGGAGTGGGGAGGTGAAGCCATGCTCCAGGGGTGGGGGGTTAGTGGGGCAGTACAGGGGAGGGGGAGCTGCACTCTGGGAGTGGGGAGGTGAAGCCATGCTCCAGGGGTCGGGGGGTGTGAGAGGGGGCAGGATGGGGGAGGGGGAACCATGCTCCAGGGATCAGGGGGTGTAGTGGGGCAGGACAGGGCACAAAGAGCTATGCTCCAGGGCTGCGGGGTGGGGGTCAGTGGGGCAGCACGGGGCAAAGAGAGCGCTGCTCCAGGGATGGGGGGTGATTGGGACTGGATGGGGGAGGAGGAGCCACGCTCCAGGGGTGAAGAGGTGAGTCGGGCAAGATGGGGGAGGGGGAGCCTTGCCCCATGGTTGAGGGTGAGAGGGGCAGGATGGGGAAAGTGGACCTGCGCTCTGGGGTTGGGGGGTGAGTGGGAAGGACAGGGCAGGGGAATCCATGCTTCGGGGATTGGGGGGTGAGCGGGGCAGGATGAGGGAGGGGAATCCATGCTCTGGGGGTCGGGGGCTGAGTGCGGTAGGGCCGGGGAGGGGGAGTTGCACTCTGGAGTTAGGGGTGAGTGGGACAGGATGAGGGAGGGGGAGCCACACTCTGGGGATCGGGGGCTGAGTAGGGTAGGGCCGGGGAGGGGGAGTTGCACTCTGGAGTTAGGGGTGAGTGGGGCAGGATGAGGGAGCGGAATCCATGCTCTGGGGGTCGGGGGCTGAGTAGGGTAGGGCCGGGGAGGGGGAGTTGCACTCTGGAGTTGGGGGTGAGTGGGACAGGATGAGGGAGGGGGAGTCACACTCTGGGGATCGGGGGCTGAGTGGGGTAAGACGGGGGAGGAGGAGCTGCATTCTGGGGTTGGGGGTGAGTAGAGCAGGATGGGGACAGGGAAGTTGCGGTCAGGGAGTGAATGGGCAGGACAGGGGAGCTGCCAGTACCCCGCTCCCCCGTTCCCGCATGCGCCTTCAGGTTCCAGCAGCTTCTGCTCATCCTGCCCCCAGTGGCGGAGGCTGCTTATTGCCATTAACTGGAGTGTCTGGGGCTACTCAGCACTGCTGGCCGGACACTGCCAGGTTCCCTTTTCGATCAGACTTTCCGGTTGAAAACTAGACACCTGGCAACCCTTACTCAGAAAAACAGGGTGTGATTGAACTGTGCCCTTCTGCCAGCTGGAGTCGGCAGCCACCAGGGCCAGGTTTAATATCCACAGCCCGCACCCAGTAATCTGGGAAAATCAAACTCTGCAGGGTGCCTGTAAGAGGCAACACTTCCCCTTTCACACACACTGAGTCTATGCGTGGCAGAGAACATCTAATAAAAAGAGGGAAGGAACCTGGCATTAACTGGGGGAAACACCACAACCATGGTTCAAACACATCTGACCATGAGCAAAACTCCCACCCCAGAGGACACTGGGCCATGTCCTTTGCCTCTGTTTTTCACCATGGTGTGAAAATCCAACAAATGAATGTTCCTCTACCATGCACTCCTCGCTCCCTCTGTCACACCCCAGTCACAGCTGCTGTCCTTGGTCTGTGGAGACCCAGAGCCCAGCGCTGGCTTCATGTGAGTTCACACGGGGGCGGGGGAATTGAGCAATGCCTTCACTGCCTGCTGCTGCTGCTGCGTCGTTCACTCTGCTGCTGTTGTTCGTATCATCGTTCACCACACTGTGCCATCCTCTGCTCCGTCGCTGCTGGCCCTGTGCCGTCCCCTTCTGCTGTCTCCTGCCTCTCTACTGTGACCTCAGCGGGGGAGCCTCACCACGAGTGCAGGCCGAGCCACCTATTCCGCAGAAATGCTGCCCCACAACAGATCTAAGCAGCCCTTGGACCTGATGAAGTCTAGGTACTTCTATTTTTAAACTGGCCTGGCCCAGCCCTGGCCCTTCTCCCTCACCACTGGGCTCTGGCATCCAACCCCCTGCTTTGTGAGCTCAGTTTGGCAGAGGGGGACCCCGTCGGTCAGGGACGGCTAAGCACAGTTCTGCTGCCTGTTCCTCCCACAATCAGGATAAAAACATTTCAGTCCCCTGCATTCTAAGGTGATTTGTAACCCAGCACCAACCAAAACTAATCACGTGGGCAAAGCAGCTCTGTCTGCTGGATACCCAGGCCAAGCAGGTGTGTCTATGTAAAGACCGTCTGGCCCTGAAACCTCCCCCCACCCCTTGCAGCTCATCACTAGCTCCTTCAGACCTTGCTTCCATAATTATTAATCGGTCTAAGTTATTAACTTACCAGGATGCTTTTACTATGTAATTAACCAATTGTAGTTGATAAAATAGTGATACTTGGTCAGTTATTGTGCGCTGAGAATACATATATGTATAAAACTGACATACTGCTTAAATATCATCATAGAGTCCTATAGTAAACAAAGCCATGAATTCACCCTACTGTGGCTCTCTTGGGTAATGCTGAGTGCGAATTTGGCTCCTGAACCCCTGAGGTCTGAGTATCACTGCCTCAGGTCCAGGGTTTGATCCCAACAACCCACCCAGTTATGTTATCTTTAACACTAGCCTGGGGAGAACAGTCCTGCTCTGGGACGATGGACCAGATGGGACCTAGCAAGGCTCTTCCCTCTTTGAAGCCGTGACTCACTCAGGGTCACCACTGCCCTGTGCAGGAGGCAGGGTGATGGGTGGTGCTCTGACATTGCCCACGCAGGCCGCACCACGGGAGTACTTGAGTCATGCGTGTATAAGACACTCCCTTATGGGGCAGGAAGCCCAGCGGGCGATAACAGCAGAACACACGGGGCACCCACCCAGCCCGGTACCCCTGGCCCCAGAAGGGAAGACGCCTGCATGACTGAGAGATCTGAGGGGACCCAGAGCAGATGCTGAACCCTCGTGGAGAATCTCAGCACGTCCATGAGGACCCAGGAACATGGGCTAGGGTCTGTCCCCTCTCTGTGGTGAGACAAACCAGCTCCTTTGCTGGCTGGCTGATCAAGGTCCCTTCCAGTTCTAGGAGATTAGGAACCTGCTGCTCTGTGTGTTGCTCATTTCCTGGGGGTGGCAGTTGAGTTCCTTCCCTTTTTGCTCCTTTGTGGTGCTGGAAGAAAATTCAAAAAGCAGTTTGTTTTTTTCCTCTTTTCAAAACCAGATCAGAAATGAGGGTCTCATCTACCCTGCCATCCCTGGAAGCCCCGAGGGTTACTGGGGAGCTGGCAGGACTGACAGGGTCACATCTGGGGAAACGTCACTGCCTGGCAAGTGACGTGATTATTTTCCTCCAAAGGTTTGGAAACTATTTGACTCAATGTCTGCTCCCATTTACACCAGTGTAAATCCTGAGTCACATTGTTGCCTTCAGGCTAGATTTACACTGGTGTAACTGGGAGCAGAGTTTGTCCCTTTGGCTTCATCCTTTTCATTTTTGTGGGTGCACATTTAACTCAAATGCCTGAGACACAGTGGGGAGAAAAGCTCTTTTAGCTAAAGATGCTACACACTGATCCCTGGCCCTTTAATTATTGTCAGGCTTGATCCAAAGTGTGTCCCATTCAGTGCTGGGGTGGGGTAAAATCTAGGGTGTGGCCAGGGCAGGATTATCTGAGCCATGTCCCCCCTTTCCAGATCCCCCCTCTCACGAACTGGCAGCTGGTGATCCCTACCCTGATCATCATGGTCATCAAACTGCTCCTGATGACCCTAGTCCTCCTCTACCTCCTCTACCGTGAGTAGCCATCATGACCTGGGCCTCCTATCCCCACCAGAGCTGGTCTGGTGAGAGCTAGGCACCTTCTGAGACAGCATGGATTAGTAGAGACAGACCGGGACTAAGTCTGAGGAGACTAGGGTTCTATTCCAGCTGTGTGACCTTAGGCAAGTCACATAAATGCCCTGTGCCTCAGTTTCCCCATCTATAAAATGGTGCTCATGAGCCTGACCCCCTTCACAAACTGCTTTGTATGCTCTACTGATGAGAAGGGGGAGGCATTATTATTAGGGTTTGAGATTCTCTCCTCCCCAAATCCTGCTCATCCCTGCCCCAAGGAGGTGAGAGCCCCAATGGGCTGGGGGAGCCCCTTGCTGGGATTCCCGCCCCACCCAACTACAGAGTTGACAGACCGGACTGAGAAGCTGCCAACCCACCCACTGGGAGAGGCATGTGATGTCCTTGAGGCTCACACTGGGGCTCTGCTCAGTTTCTTAGATGGTCCCATCTTCAGACATGGCCGGGGACCCCAGGCCCACAACCAAGAGAAGCCTGGCAGGTAAGATCAGGGCTGGAGGACAGGGTAAATGGGAGGTGCTCTCTGGGCTCCTCTTGAATGTGCTTAGTTTTCCCTTCCATAATGTCCCAGCCTGTGCACTGAGAACAGGGATGGCACCACATGGGATATAGGGAGGGGGATGAGCACCCAGCAGGGACAGGGGTTGGGGGTGCTGCAGTGTCTCCTTCCAATTTAGGAATGTAGGGATCAGGGGTGGTTCAGCCTGTAGATGAAGTGGGGGAGAAAGATGATGGAAAGTCTTGATCTGGTTTAGGGGTGCAGGGAGGTGGGGATCAGGCACTAGGCAGAGTTGGGGTGCTGCAGCATCACCCTATGGGGTGCAGGGAGGTGGGGTGATCAGCACCCCGCGGGGATGGGGGGGTTGTGTCCTATCAATGGCCGTGAGACAATCATAGGCCATGCTCAGTTGCACAGGCCCCCCCCTTCTCCCACCAAGCCAGGAGACCCTGGCCCCACAACCCGGGGGAGCAGAGCAGAGTGGGGAGAATCCAAATGCAGTGTCACGTTCTAGCTGGGGTTGGGGCTCCCCTTGGGTGGGGTGTGGGGCTGAGGAATCTCCCATTAGTGCCAGGGGTTGGGGCTGGGACCTGGGAATGGGGCCCTGCCACTCGCCCTGTGAGAGCAGAGCCCATAAGGATGGATGGAGGGGCTGCCTGTGCCCCATGTCTCCGCCTGTAGCTTCTGCTTTCACCTGTGGCTTAGGTTTCCTGTGGAGTACCCACATCTGCTGTGGTTTGGCCTGTGCTCTGTGTCTGCAGGGGGAAGGATTGGCCCCTCAGCAGTGCGTGTGGGGCGAGGGATCGGTTGCTGGTCGGCACGTACGGAGGGTGGGATAAGGCCCTTGTCGGCACATAGTGGGGGGTTAGTCCCTCCTTGGCACGTTGGGTGGGGGGTTTGGCCCGTCATCGCCATGTAGCAGGGAGGGATGAGCCCCTCGTCGGCACCTGGTGTGGCAGGAATTGGCCCCCGCATCGGCACGTGAGGGAGAGGGATCTGCTCTTCGTCAGTACCTGGGGTTGGGGGATCAGCCCCTTGTTGGCACGTGAGATGAGGTGGATAGGCTCCTGATCGGTGCGTGTGATGGAGGGATCGGCCCCTCATGGCACGTGGGGCAGAGGGATCATCCCCTTGTCAGCGTGTGAGAGAGGGGATTGTCCCCTCATTGGCGAGTAACCGGGGAGGGGCTCACAGCTGTGTTGTCTGCGGCAGGCGTTCCCTGGTGCCAGTCGGGCTGGGACCAGGACCAAGGGAGGTGCTACCTTTTCTCCAGGGCTAACCAGACCTGGGAGGCAGCGAGAAACTCCTGCTTAGCCCAGAATGCTGATCTGGTGGTGATCAACGACCAAATGGAGCAGGTACGAGCCCTCGGCCCCACCCCTCCCTGGGGTGTAATGAACCCTGGGCAGAGGGCCGGCATGGGGCTTCAGCGCTGTTTGGGCCTGACAGGAAGGGTGGGAGTTCCTGGTGCAGGGCTGGAGCAGGACTCCAGGTCTCCAGCAGTGACATGGGCTAGCCCTGCCCCACCCCCGGGGTGAATTTTGCCTCAGCGGGGGCAGGAGGGGCTTGGGGCAGCAGCACAGAGAAGGGACGATGTGGAGCAAACGGTGGGGAGGCTTGAGGAGGGCTCGGAAAGCAGAGCTGCTCGGCAGATAAGAGAGATGGTTACTCGGCAGGGTAGCCAGACTCCCTGGGGGGCTGGGAACACGAAACTATCTTGCCAGAGGTAGATTCCCACTGGACTGCAGAGCCCAGGGGTGTCTGCTGGGAGAAAAGAGCCAGGACTCGACTGTATTGCCACAGGTGATGATTTTAATTTTTCCAGGTGGGTGCCCCACCCCACCTCGGCCCTGCCTCAACTCCACCCCTTCTCCCAAGGCCCTGCCTTTCCCCCTGCCTATTTTCTCCCTTGCCCCACACCTTTCCCCAAGACTCTGCCATTGTCCCACCTCATCCCACCCCTGCTCCGCTCCATCCCCTAACCACCTCCCACCAGCTGCCAAACAGCTGATCAGCAGCAGGGTGGCCAAACAACTGATGGATGGGTGGCTGGTGGGTGCTTAGCACCCACTGAGTTTTCCCCATGGATGCTCCAGCCCCAGAGCACCCAGAGTCGGCACCTGTAGTAGTGAATGTATTTCTTAGGTCAGTGATTTCCAGTGCCAGGAATGGGCCAGCAACTTGGCTGGTGCACAGCAGCTGTCATCCATGTGATCCTGGTTGATATCAGCTGGGGATCCAGCCCAAAGATCCTGCAACAGGAACAATTCTGCTGAGGCCTGAACCAGACCAGGTGTGACGATGTGGTTCTGGTGGGACCCAACTGAGAGTGTCAAATCAGGACCAATTGCTCAAACAGGGCAGTCACAGCCCAAGGCTGGGGTTTTTCCACCTCTAAGGCAAACCAAACCAGCCAGACAAAAATGACTTCGGTTTCACCCCACTGGCTAACCACAAGTCACACAAGCAATTTCCTTAGACACTCCAGTCTCCCAGTATCCCCACCAGTCCCACTTGTCCTGGGGATGAATGGTTATGAAAACCAACACCCCAGTAAAAGAAAAGGTTCTCTCAATCCCAAAGGACCAAGCCCCAGACCCAGGTCAATATACACATCAGATCTTACCCACAAATCACACTGTTGCCAATCCTTTAGAATCTAAAATCTAAAGGTTTATTCATAAAAGTAAAAAGATAGAGATGAGAGCTAGAATTGGTTAAATGGAATCAACTACATACAGTAATGGCAAAGTTCTTAGTTCAGGCTTGTAGCAGTGATGGAGTAAACTGCAGGTTCAAATCAAGTCTCTGGAGAACATCCCCAGCTGGGATGGGGCATTCAGTCCTTTGTACAGAGCTTCAGGTTGTAGCAAAGTCCCTCCAGAGGTAAGAAGCAGGATTGAAGACAAGATGGAGATGAGGCATCAGCCTTTTATAGGCACTTCCAGGTGTAAGAACACTTCTTTGTTCTTACTGTGGAAAATTACAGCAAAATGGAGTTTGCAGTCACATGGGCCAGTTTCTGCACACCCTGCTGAGTCACAAGGCGTATCTGCCTCCTCTCAATGGGTCAATTGTGTAGCTGATGGTCGTTAATGGGCCATCAAGCAGGCTAAGCAGAGCTAACACCAACTTGTCTGGGGCGTTTCCCAAAACTGCAGCACCAATTTGAAATACAGACAGTATACAGCCAATACTTATAACATCAACTACATAATGATACAGACATACATACAGCATAATCATAACCAGTAACTCATAACTTGGTCTTAGACACCTTATATTACCCCCTTTACCTAAGATCTGGTGCCACTACAGGACCTTGGTTGCAACCCATGTTCTATATGGTCCCAGTTTATATCAATAATGTCACACCAGGCCCTGGCTGGCTCTACTGGGTGTATGGGAGGGAAAAGCAGGAACTGCTTAGTCCCTGCAACCAGCAGCCCTGGCTCTGATACCCAAAGGATGAGGGAGCCCATTTGGGGGCAGGCTTTTTACAGTCATTCTCGAAGTGGAAGAGCCCTTTGGAAAGAAGAACTCAAGATGGTGCTTTTGTAACGTTCACCTTTATCTCCTGCTGCATCCGGTCGTAATAACTGGCCCGACAAATTTACCCTCACTGTGAATGCAGCTGTAAAAATTTGTGAGCGTTCCTAAAATGATAGTATGACCGAGAGTAACCAGGACTGATGGGAAAAGGTTCCAAACAGGAGACAGACAGAGTTAGTCCAAACGAAAGAGCCTCCTGCTGTAACTCAACGACTGGATTCAGATCACGCCTGGCAAACAAGAAACATGTGGAACCAGAAAGGAGTGAATCCAGTGCTGGAGATTAAACCTACTCGGTGGCCAAAGGAATGAGGGGATGGACTGTTCCACCCTTCGCTCCCTTTTGGGCCCTGAAAGAGACTTTGGGGAGAAAAGTAGGCCACTAGAACGAGCTTCACCATCATGGTTCTCCCCTCCTCCACATCTCCTGGGACCCGAGACCTTTGTCATCCTGAGCCTGAGACATCCTGACCAGATGGGGCCAGAGAAAAGGACCCAGACGGCGTCACCTCTACCGGCTCCAGTTGATCCCAGCCACCAGCTGGGATGAAACGGGTCGGACTGTAACAACAACCACTGCTCCAGCCTGTCTCAGCAGCAGGATGGTTGTTACCAGCTCTGATATCATCTAAGAGACAGTGCCGGGTTTACAATGGCGCTGGGCCCACACTTAGAAGGGGTCATGGCACCCGGACTGTGGTCTTGCTGTCACGGACTCACAGGTTGTGCCCTCTCTTGGCTCCATGCTGTCCCTGGGGGAACCCCCTTCAGTGTGACTGCCCTTCTCGGGGGTCCAGTCTCTCTCAGGGATTAAGCCTCTCCACCTCCTGGAACCGCACCTCTTTGAGGCTTAGCACACTTGTTTCTCACCGTGGGCCCCCTTAGGGAGTCCACTCGCTCTGGACCCCCAGGGCCTCCACTCCCAGAGGGAATAATGCAACCCTGTTCTCTAGACCAGAGTGACTCTCAGCCAGCGTAAAAAAGGAGGGTTTATTGAGCGTCTGAACACAGCCTAGGAAACTCTCATGGCCCTCAGGCCTGGCCTCCCTCAGCACAGCAAATCCAAGTCCCCCCTGCATCCAGGTGGGCTCTGCCTGCTCTCTCTCTCCAGCCCAGAGCCCCCCTGCTTCCCAGCTGGGCATCGGATATACCGGGCCCCAAGCCTCGCCTCTGTCCATTGTCTTATCTCCAGGAAAACAGGGTCGCCTGGGCCTCCTCTCCTCTCCTGTCCTCTGCCCGGAACCACCTGGTCAGGTCACCGGTGTCCTCTCTTCACAGCCCATTGTCCTCCCACTGGCCAGAACTAGCTGCGACTTCTGAGCTGGGCCTCCTGGTGACCACAACCCCAGGTCCCCAGTTGCTGGGGTATCCATTCTCCAGGCTATTGGCCAGGGTCCCAAGTTCAGTCACCGGTCCTCTATAACAACAAAATCCCTCTTCCATCACCTCGTTAAACCAGTAACACCCAGGAAACTGAGTCCCACTCCCTCTGCAGGCAAACCATTGGAAAAAACAAGAAACCTCCCACTTCATCACACCTGCCCCCTGTGTTCCGCCCACGCTTTGTGCCAACGCCCCATCCCCACTTGACCTCTCACCAAGACCCTGCCTGCCGCTGACTCTGCTCTCTCCCAACCATGTGAGTGGCGAGTGGGGCCTTGGAGGGGAAGAGATTGATCAGGGTGGGGCCTTTCAGCAAAGCATGGACGGAGCAGGGAGCGGGGCCACAATCCTAGTGCAAGGACTCACAAATGATTAATTTGTCCCTGCTAAGAGTCTGTCACACAAGGGGGGCAGGTTCCTTCTAAAAAATCTGCATCTCAAAGGGGACGGGCCCAAGGGAGACTGGCGGACTGAAAGCCTGGCTCAGTGCTTTACCGTTCAAAGGCTTTCCCTGGTTTTTTCCACCTTCTTTTTGTCTTTGATCAAAGGTTAAAAGGGTTTTTAAGGAAACTGAGCAGGCTGGGTTAGCGCTGTTTAATGTCAGCCAACGGCTGGGTTCTGGTAACATCTTAGTCCCGTATATTCCAGCTAAATTAATACAACAAGCCCTCCTGGACACCTCCCCTGCTGGGTTGTGCCCAAGTTTGACTGCAGGATTGGGATCTGTTTGGTGCGGTGCGTAGGTGATCTATGCCACAGCCCCCTCTGTCCCACTGCAGGACCCAATATCCTCCTCCCTGGTTCCAACACCATTCATCCCCCGGCTCGGGGCCTCCTCTCCCCACCCCAGGCTGAGACCATCACCAACCCCTGTTCCTCCACTGACGTCTCTCCATCCCCCACACCCTTCCTGGAGGGAGAGGAGAATCGGGCTCCTTGCCTCCTCCTCTGGTGTAGGCAGCACCGAGTGCCCATCCCATCCCTGGGGTTAGTTCCTGCCACGGGAGATGCCTCAGGATCTGGCTCCAGTTGTAACCACCCAATTCTCTTTGTCATTCTCTCCAGAATTACTTAGCTATTAAAGCTCATTCTATTCGTCACTGGATTGGCTTCACCGACCAAGGGACTGAAGGCATCTGGCGCTGGGTGGACAACACTTCTGCGGTATTTGCGTAAGCATGGGGCGATCCTCTTCTCTCTCATTCCTGCCCTGGCCTTCCCCAGCAGCCCCAGCAGGATCTTTTTACCTCAGTAGCTCTAAGGCTGAGGCCAGGGATGGAGTCACTCGGGTTTGATTTCATGCCTTGAGGACTGAACAACTCGAGGCATTATCGGTCCCCGCAGGTCACTGTTTGCAATCTGGCCCAGGTCTCTAGTGACCAAATGGCATTGCTGCTGGGTGCCCTCTGTATGAAACGAGCTTGACGGGTCTCAGTCCAGTTCCCAATGGGAAAAGCATCCACAGATCGCACTGGGTGCTCGTTGGCCATCCCAGCCAATGGACTGAGGACGGAATGGGTCACAGGGACAAAGCGCCCCTCTCAAGCTACAGAATGGTATCTCCAAGGCTGGTCTGGTCTGAGACATTGTGGTGAGGGGAAGCTTGTGCTGCCATGGCCTGTGTGGGTAGCAGCCTCTACCCCTGCAGCAGCGCCTTCAACAGCGCAGCCCTCCCCCACTTATGCCATTAACTAGTAGTAGGTTGTTATCCTCTAGTGGTCCAATCATGATGCCTGCCCTGTGAGCAGGTAATGCTGTCTCTGGCCCCACGTTCATTTGGATACTTCAGAATAAAAGATCTGTCTCCTCTAGGAGGAATGTCACAAACTCTTGAGACTGGGGTGCACATTTTTCAACCCCCCCACTTCCCATGCAGAGAGTATTCAGCCTGGCATCATAGAATCATAGACTTTAAGGTCAGAAGGGACCATTACGATCATCTAGTCTGACTTCCTGCACAAAGCAGGCCACAGAATCTCACCCCCCACTCCTGTAACAAACCCCTAACCTATGTCTGAGCTATTGAAGTCCTCAAATCATGGTTTAAAGACCTCAAGGTGCAGAGAACCTTCCAGCAAGTGACCCATGCCCCACGCTGCAGAGGAAGGCAAAAAATCTCCAGGGCCTCTGCCAATCTGCCCTGGAGGAAAATTCCTTCCCAACTCCAACTAGGGCGATTAGTTAAACCCTGAGCATGTGGGCAAGACTCACCAGCCAAACACCCAGGAAAGAATTCTCTGTAGGAACTCAGATCCCACCCCATCTACCATCCCATCACAGGCCATTGGGCATATTTACTGCTAGTAGTCAAAGACCATCATGGGCAGCCATATTGGTCCCTCTACTTGCTTTAATCCCCGCTAGCACTGGATTAAAGTAATGGAATGGGTGTAATGGGTTCGGTCACAGAAACCCCCTTGGGACTGTCACCTGATGTGCTGAGACTACCTCTGAGCCCATTTTCTCTGTAAGGTTGGGCCTCCAGAACCCTGCATTGTTCAGCCAGACATGCCAGTCTGCTCCAACAGTCCCAGGATCTGAACCACATGCCACAAAGATGCAGACTTAACTGAAAACAGTTTATCTGTCTCCAGCACCCAGACATCCAGCTCCCAATGGGATCCAAACCCCAGATGAATCCGTTTTACTCTGTATAAAGCTTATACAGGGTAAATTCATAAATTGTCACCCTTTATAACTCTGATAGAGAGATCTGCACAGCTATTTGCTCCCCCAGGTATGAATTAATAAGCAAAAGTGATTTTCTTAAGTATAAAAAGTAGGATTTAAGTGGTTCCAAGTAATAACCGACAGAACACAGTAAGTTACCAAGCAAAATAAAACAAAACACGCAAGTCTAAGCCTAAGACAATAAGAAACTGAGTACAGATAAAATCTCACCCTCAGCGATGTTTCAATAAGCTTCTTTCACAGACTGGACTCCTTCCTTGTCTGGGCCAATCCTTTCCCCTGGTACAGTTCTTGTTAGCTCCAGCTCAGGTGGTAACTAGGCAATTTCTAATGACTGGAAAATCCTTTGTTCTGTTTCACTCCCTTATATGGCTTTGGCACATGGCAGGAATCTTTTGTCTCTCTGGGACCCTAGCCCTCCTTCCAAATGGAAAAGCCCCAGGGTTAAGATGGATGCCAGTACCAGGTGACATAGTCACATGTCCTGCGAGATCCCCCAAGCCTTCATTCTGCCTGGCCTGACTCACAGGAAGGCTTGCAAGTAAACAGAGCCATTTACAACCAGTTGTCCTAATTGATGGGAGCCATCAAGATTCCAAACCACCATTAATGGCCCACACTTTGCATAATTACAATAACCCTCAGAGTTATATTTCATATTTCTAGTTTCAGGTACAAGAATGATAGATTTATACAAATAGGATGATTACACTCAGTAGGTTATAAGCTTTGTAATGATCCTTACAAGAGATATTTTGCATGAAGCATATTCCAGTTACATTATATTCACACTCATTAGCATGTTTTCATTAAATCATATGGGTGCAACGTCACAATGGGCCCAATATTCCATTGCTTTTGGCCCATTTACACTGCTCTGGCAGCATCAAGGGATTTTGAAGGAGCCTTAATTTCCTCCCCGACCCTCGCCCAGGATATAACCAGCATAACGAAGCCGGAGAAGAGCTGGCACAACAGCCCCTGGTGCAGGGGCTGGAGCCCTGCTGGGCTCTGGCTGTTCTAAGCTTCCCAGAACCCCACCAGAGCCTGAACATAAGTTAAATGAACCCCAAGGCTGCTCTAGGTTACACTGAAGGTGGGGCCCAGCTTACTGGGGGTGTTTCTCCTCTGGGACAGGGAGTCAGTGGGTTAAGAGCTCATCTCTCTCTTCTCGTTCAGGAACTGGAATGAAGGGGAGCCCAATAACCTGTTAACAAGCAAAAATGGTGATGAGAACTGTGCCCACCTGTTGAACAACGGCCTGTGGAATGATGGACCCTGTAGTTTCACTTACAGGTGGATCTGTGAAAGGGCCGCCACTGTATAAACAGTCCTTTCTCCCCCCGCTCTGAACACAGGCTGAAATTCATCCCTCCGCCAGGAGGCCTGAGCACAGCTCAAGGCCTGTGCATCAGCTCGTTGTGCTCTTATGCTGACCCGTTGCCCAGGGCTGAATCTCACACACATCCTAACTCTGCCTGAGGTATCCTGGCTTCTCTCCCCATTTGTTGCTCCCAGTGAAAACACCTTCCCCCTGCATTTCCCGGTGCCTGGGACGGGCCCCCTGTGACATTCCCCTGGTGTTATCTGGACCGGTGATCTGCTAGGTCACTCCAGTCCTTGACTCTGAGAGCCAGCCTTATCCTGCTCTGCTGTGAGAACCCCCACTCCTGGGCTTTTCATGCACAGCCTCCAGCATGTAAGCTGCTTGGATTTCACAACCGAATGACACTAGCCAATATCTCCAGTCCCAGACACAGCCCTAGGAATCTCCCTCTTGCAATGTCCAGTTATGCTTGCTGAATGCTGCAAGCTTATATGAGTGTGTCAATTTAATAAAGAAATTGTTGTGTACCAGGCTTGTTATCCCAAGGGGAGTCTCTGACATGCTTCAGAGCAAACACACTGCTTCCGGTAAAATAAACCAACAAATTTATTAACTACAAAGATAGATTTAAGTGGATTTATAAGTCAAAGCAGAAAAAGTCAGATTTGGTCAAATGAAACAAAAGCAAAACATATTCTAAGCTGATCTTAACACTTCCAGTTCCCTTACAAACTTAGATGCGTCTCACCACAGGCTGGCTGGTTGCCCTTCAGCCAGGCTCTCCCCTTTGATCAGTGCTTCAGTCACTTGGTGGTGTTAGGCCTGAATAAAGATATAGCAGACAAAACCAGGTATGCCAGCCTGACCAAAGTCAGGCTAACAGAGATTTGTGGGTAATCCCTGAGTGGAAAACACTGAGAAGCAGCAGCATGTCTCACAAGCGCTGGGAAAAAGTGAGATAAGAGAGAAGCTGCACTCCTGGCATAGTACCAGATATGCTGTGTTCGGGCAGCTCCTTCGAAGAACTGATAAGAGTCCTAGTTTCCCAGCCTCCTTGTTTTTGCTCCCTGGTTTTGTTCTTTGTTTGTTTTTAACTCCCCTACATTTCTAACTTTAGGCATGCATGTATACTAAAGGTGTCTAGTTTCTAGTTGTTAGAAGAAGGGGATGGGTTGCTCCAGTGAATAATTTATGACGCAACGGAACTGTCTATATAGGCTTATACTAAGATGTAAAGAGCAGGCTGGTTCTCTCTGGAGACGAGCTGCTCTCTATTGATGCGTGCACTTGTCAATAAAGAGCTTTTGATCGGACCTTGCTGGCGTTGCCTGTCTCTCTCGCGGTCAGATAACGAACTTTGCCGTCTGGGTTAGAGTCCCTGACATCTTTGGCGACTCCGCCGGGACCCGTCTGACTCTCTGGAGGGGGATCGGACCCTGAGGCAATGCAGCGTGCATCCTCCAGTTTAGAGGAGCCTTGCCTGGTGATCTGATCTCTGCGTTGGCGATAAGGCGTGTTCTGTGAACCAGCTGAAACTCTTAGAAATCCAGCAACATCCACCTATCCGTTGAGTAGGGTCCAGGTTGTCGGGGTTAGAGTCCCTGACTACTTAGGTCTGGGTTAGAGTCCCAGTCCAAGTTTGCACAGGATCCAAGTTGTCTGGGTTAGAGTCCCAGCCTGGGTTTGAGTCCCAGTCCAGGTGTTCAAGTCCCTGGAGAGGTAAGTGAGCACTCGACGTGGGGGTTAGAGTCCCTTTACCTCAACTCGGGGAGGAGGGGTTAGAGTCCCTTCATTAAAATGGGACAAGTTGGCAGTAAGTGCCTGGGGGATGCCCCGTTGTCTCTGATACTTAGAGATTGGAAAGAGATTTCTGAGACAGCTGATCTAGTTAAATTTAAGATGAGAAATCTGTGTTGGATCCAATGGCCATCATTTACCTTTCATTTGTCCCCAACTAGAGACTGGCCGGAGGGTGAAACCTTTTCCACAGATAGGATGAACTCCTTAAGGGATATTTTGGTTGATCTTAGGCCGGGACAAATGGATTACTTGTTTGTATGGTATAATTATAAACCCATGGAGGGATGGGTAGCTTTTGAAGCTGTTTGTATGGAGAGCTCTTGTAAAAAAATCACCCACCATATGCACAAGAGCCGCACTGGGAGGAGGACAATTTTGTTCCTGTTCTTCCCCGTCTGATGGAGTGCAAGGATTCAAAAGCAGGTTAGGGACAGTTCAGGGACAGAGGAGAATCAAGGGGGAGCTAAGAGTGATGTTCCCTCATCTTCAGAGGAATCAGGCAGCCTCACTCCCTCTGTGCAGCCTCCAGCCAGCCTTTTGCAAACTTGGTCAGGGACTGCTTTTCAAACACCCCCAATATTACAGCAGCCCTTGTCCTTGCCCTTGTGGCCCCCCCACTAGGTTACTTAACTCCATGAGGGAGAATGTTTCTGAGACACCTCTGATATTACAAGCCTCATTGAGAACTTATCTGGTTCTACTGGTTGCTGGGGAACATGAGATGGTTTTACCCATACCCTGTTTGCAACTTCAAATTTGTTTAACTGGCAGTGCACTATGCCTCACTTATGAGACAATCCTGAGGCAGTGGAAAGAATGTTCTGCACAATCTTTTTCACTCATGTGCCCACTTGGGCAAATGTAAATCAGTTATTAGATACTCTCATGACAGAAGATGAAAGACAAAAAGTAAAAGAAAAATCTGCAGCTCATTTGAATGCACATTGGCTAATTACTGACCCTAACTGGAATCCCAATAATCCAGCTCAAAAGACAAAGTTGGATGGATTTTTAAAAGCTGTTTTGAATGGTATTAGAGATGCAGGGGAGACTACTCCAAATTGGAGCAAGGTGACTGCTTGTGTTCAGCATCCAGATAAGCACCTCTCTGACTTTTGTGCTCGACTGATTTGTGAAGTTAAAAAGCATGGGAATTTAAATCCTGAAACTGATCATGGAAAGGAGATGGTTAAAATGGTTTTCATGTCACAATGTGCAAAGGATATTGCAAAAAGATTTAGAAAGCATCCAGATGGTACGCAAAGGAAAAGTTTGTCTGAAGTAGTTAGCATTGCTACTAGAATGTTTAATGGGAAAGAGAAAAAGAAAGAAAAAGACATAAGGAACGGGTTAATTTAAAAATCATCTTGGCCCCGGGATGAAAGGAGGGGGGTGCTTTGCGTTCAGGGTCAGGAATCGGCGCGGACTGTGCTTGGTGCAGGGAGGGGCTGCTTTCGGCCCCAGCTGGCTGTGAAGGAAAAAATATAGACAGAGGCGAAGCAAAGGAAATACAAGTTACAGAACTGAAATTACATTTGCAAAGCTTAACTGTCCAGTAAGATCCAACAGTGTGCCTTTGTGACCCTGGAGTTGGTGTGGCTTGGTGACACCAAAGAAGCCACAGGCAGCCGACCTGGACTGGAATCTCTGAAAGAGACGCCGCAGGAGATTCCAGGGTGTAAAAGAACAGCCCTCCCAAGAGCAGAAGCATGTTGGAAATTCTGGACAAGCTGTATACAGGATAATCTCCCTTCCACCTCTCCCCCTCCTCTGAACATTATACACAGAAGTGGCCAGTCTGGACGTACGTGTGTAAGTATGAAAGGAGCTTCGGGCTTGGGGCATTAATATTTTCCTGAGTGATGTGAGAGCGTTCCCAACACTCTCCGTTGTTGTTTTATTATTTTATTAATAAAGCTTTAAAATTCAGTTATATGGTGTGTTTTCTTTATCTTCCCCCAACGATCCTGTAGTGTCAGCCTGATCATCTGACATGAGGGATAGATTGGTAACAGAAATTTGTCACAGTTTGGTGAGCAATTAAGAAGGGGGGAGCCCTGCAGAATTTACACCATCTATTTGTTTTACCCTTGTTATTTTGTGTTTGCTTTGCTTGGTACTGTTGGTGTTATATGCTGAGAACTGCATGAGTAAAAGTGAGTCCTAATAGGATAAGGAAACACTATTTGGTTCTGGTTCTGTTCTATTTAACCAGTTACTGTTGTCGTTTTTTTCCCTCTGTTCATTTGGGTGTTAGGAGTGTGGGCGGAACTGAACCTCTCGTTCGTAATTCCTCGGAGTGGAAGCCATGTGTGCGAGACAGCTCTGAGGTTAAATTGAGATCCTTCTGTCCTGTCCCCTGTAGCGGTCAGTGTACAGAAGTGGGAAAGTCTGGCTTAGACTGTAATTCCCTCTGCTCTCCGTGTAATTCTCTTTTCTGTTTAAGTGTCAAACAGATGAATGAGTCTCTGGGTAAACCCTCTAAGAATAGTCCTTCAAATTATATGTTAAGTAAATGGCCTTTGCCCAATGGGCCATGTGTCTTCATCTAGGTGGCAAGCCTCATGAAGGAGGACTCGGGTAGTCTTGTGAGTAAGAATGTTTAAGGGAAGAGACCAGGAGGGGTGGGGGGCTAGTTGAGAAGCCCAGCCTCCTAGCTAAACTGGTAGTGGAACAAGCTGGTGCCTATGGAAGGGACGGTTCAGTGAAAAAAGCAGGATCGGGCCCAGGCGGGCAGGCAACAGACAGAGAGATTGGAAAACAGGTTGGAAAACTTTAAGGGTGTAGTGGAAGGAAGGAGTAAGTAAGTGTAAGTATGGGGATTTCAAATACCCAGAACTTACTTGGAATGGTGATTTGAGTTGATAAAAGTGGCTGTTGGGAGACAAGCAAGTGATTTAAGGGAGAGTGAGAAGTTAACTCTGTAGTTGCTGGAGGAAACAGCAGTTGAACTTTGTAAAAATGCTAAAGAGGAAAGTTCTTGATGTCTTTGAAATGTTTGTAAATAAATTGAGGCAAAGAAATTGTTAATTGCAATCATTTAGAATTTAGTTAAATTAGCTGAAGAATGTATATAGTGCTAGGTAATTGAAATTCTATTAGGCTGTAAGGGCACTATAAGTAGTGATGTTTTCTTTCAGTGTTTGAAAGCAAGAGTTAAAAGTAAAAAGCAAGCCAGAAAGCATCTGTATTCATGCAAATTATCTAACTGATAAGGTAGGAGCCACTGAAACCTGGGCTGCCTATGAAACACATAAAATATGGGATAATTCCTCTGTTTTTCCTGAAATCAACAAGGGTATTTGTCTATTTTAAGCAATGATTGTCTGCCCAGAAGGGGTAGACCTCTGTTTTTTGTCTTTCAGATAATCAGAGAAAACTGATGCCAGCTAAACAGCATTCAACGTACCATGCATTTACTGCACAATAGAAATTATGTTTTGTGTTCTATGTTCTGTCTTGTGGTGTTTGTCTTGTGGCCGGAATTTTTGTGTTTAATATTTTATAAATAGTCTAGTTTAAAATCAAACAAAAAGGTTAAATTAAAATGCAGATACTTGTTTGTTCAACTTGGAATACAAAGTGTTTAGATAAATCAGGAGAATGTGATATACTAAAGTCTAATGCATTTCCTTAAGTAAGGAAAAGAAACTTTATTGGTCAAATTGTTAATTGCAAAAATTGTTGTTAAAATTTGCATACCAACAGTCTTTGAAAGCAAGGACATGAAAAGTTAACCCACTCCCCATATTGTACATAGGATCTTTCTGGTTACCTCAGGTTTCTAGCCAGAGGGCTGGGGATGGTGGAAGGCTATTGGACTAGAGGTTGTATTGAGTGAACTCCTCAAAGTGGGTGTGCTTGTCCTGGCTTGCTGCTCGAAAGCTCTGTAATAAGGTTATTTTAGTAAAAGGGTGTGTGTGGCATATATTGAATAATAAGACTAATGTACTGTATAATGACAATGTGTAGGTGTTCATTGTTGGAAAAAAGGTGTATAAGTAAAAAGTGAAAGTTTCCTTTGCAGGTTAAAAGAAGCCAAGAAGGGAAGAAGGACAAAGAACAAAATGAATTAACTGAAAAAATAAAATAAAATAAAATAGCAAGCTCAGGCTATAGATAAGACACTGACTCCATTCAAGGACACTGCTCACAGTTAAGACTTGGTTAACAACCAGGAAAAGGAGGGCTTGAATTTGCCCATGCAGCTATGAGATCTGAAAAACACTGCCAGGCACTAATGAAATGTGTTAAGTTTTCTTTCTCACAGGTAAGGAAGCGCTACCCAAAGACCCTAGCAGCCCTGCCACTCTTTGGAACCAGGAGACGGGATTGATGTAAAGGTCCACCAACGAAAGACTGCCTTGGCTCCATGCTGGAAAGGCCCTTAAGTCCTGATGACTACCAACACCGCTGTGAGGTGCCAAAGACTGACTGCTTGGACCCAAGATTCTCACTGCAAAAAGACCCCTCCACACTGGGAGAATTCTCCTACTGATGATTAGCCTATTTCACCTTCTAGCTCCACTGTGCCTTCTGGACAGTAGGGAAAAAGTACAAGGTGAAGTGCTAGTAACCTCTCCCTTATCCACTGACAGATCTACTGTGCCTTTGAATGTTTCTAGAAAAAGCAAAACCATTACAGGGTGATGTGCTAGTAACCTCTCCCCTATATGATGCTGCATCACGACTGTTTTGGGAAAGAAGAAGGAACACTCACTCCACTGAAATTGCTAAAGTCCAGGAATTCCTGACTAGAAAGAACATTAAGAACTGACCCTGAGAAGAAACAAAGAATTATACACTGGCAGAAAAATTTGTGGGGACCCATGCTTGGGAATGTGGTATTGATTGGATTTTGGGGTTTATTCTACAGGCTGTGCCCTGTGTTCTGAATAAATTCTTCAGCATGTATTGCTCTCTCTAATTGGATTTTAAGTAACAAGTACCTGAAGAGTTTGTTCTGCCACTGGAAATTTTACCTGTATTAAAACCATTCCAGTGACTAATAATGTAACCCCCTCCTATGCTATTAATGTCAATGCCTTTTAAAAGTACCTGAAAATAGTTAAATAACAAATGTAATATAGTACTACAGCAAGGAAAGATGGTATTAAATATCACTGAGGCTGGGAAGGCATTGCAGTGGGATCTAATATGTTTGGAGATTCAGAATTTCCTGAATGACCAGCTGATGGCCATTCGGAGTGATCTTGAGTACTAGACTTGGCCCACTGCCCTTACAGACACATCAGGAGTACCATCTGATCTGTGGTCATGGAGATATACTAAAGACTTTCTGGGTGGAAGTGTAAACATTTACAGTGCTCCTTCCAAGCATTTGGACTGGGGAGTGTGGGCTTCCACATACCGAATCCTGACTGGTCCATGGGAAGGATGCACATGGGACTGGATTATTCACTGAAACATCTGGGAAATTAGACCACTTGGTATACCTAACTGATTTATAGTCAGTGCCCCAATCCCTTAGTTGTCAGACAAACAGGATTCCACTCTTTTGTCCGTGCACTCATTCCTGGATTGTGGGTGGCTAAGCCCAAGAGAGCAGTTGTAAATATTTCTGCAGAGCTTGAAAAAAAACAGCGAATGCATTAATAGACGCTTTCCAAAAGTCTGCAACAAAGACTGATGAAGTAGCAGAAGTAACCTTTGCAAATAGAGTGTGATACATGCCATGAATGCTAAATTAGGAGGGGCTTGTGCTCTCATCGGGGAAAATGTTGCTTTGCTGTTAATCACTCTGGCTTAATTGGACAAAGATTTACAAGCTATTAAGACTGTTGCTGTCTGTTTTCCATGCTTAATCTCTTGATCACACTTTTAGTTTTAAGGACCTCCACTCAGACCTTGGGTCACGGTTTACTAGCCTCCCCCGTACCATTGTTAAATGGATATGTGTCCCAAGAGTCCCATTATGTCCTCTAGGGACAAAGGGGATTGTTAGGCCTGAATAAAGATTATAGCAGACAAAACCAGGTATGCCAACCTGACCAAAGTCAGGCTAACAGAGGTTTGTGGGTAATCCCTGAGTGGAAAACACTGAGAAGCAGCAGCATGTCTCATAAGCGCTGGGAAAAAGTGAGATAAGAGAGAAGCTGCACTCCTGGCATAGTACCAGATGTGCTGTGTTCGGGCAGCTCCTTCGAAGAACTGATAAGAGCCCTAGTTTCCCAGCCTCCTTGTTTTCACTCCCTGGTTTTGTTCTTTGTTTGTTTTTAATCCCTACATTTCTAACTTAGGCATGCATGTATACTAAAGGTGTCTAGTTTCTAGTTGTTAGAAGAAGGGGGGGGTTGCTCCAGTGAATAATTTATGACGCGATGGAACTGTCTATCTAGGCTATACTAAGATGTAAAGAGGCAGGCTGGTTCTCTCTGGAGACGAGCTGCTCTATTGATGTGTGCACTTGTCAAATAAGAGCTTTTGATCGGACCTTGCTGGTGTTGCCTGTCTCTCTTGCGGTCAGACAAGAACTTTGCCGTCTGGGTTAGAGTCCCTGACAGTGGCAATGTCTGTAGATGGAGGTGGAAGAGAGAGGAAGAGCCTGACAAAGTATCTCCCTTGTATCATGTTCTTTCTTTCCTCTTGGCTTTGCCTCCCTCCCACCCCACCCAGCCCCCAAGTCAGGTGAGCATTACCTCATCGCAGTCCTAAACTGACCAAGGAAGGGGGTTGACTCACTCAAGAGTCCAACAGATTCTTTGAGATTGCCTAGGCCAGTTTCCTTTGTTCCTGTGAGGCTGGGCTAGGCTGGGTTGAGCTGAAGAAATTTGACCCTGGTGAAAGGTTGGAGTCCTGCTGGAGTGTTCAGCTGGGTCTCCAGTCCCTAATGACTGTATCGGACTGACTGTAACAAGCTTGGTGCCTCCCGCTGCTGAGAAAGGGGCCCCGTTTCAGTGTCACAGTCAGGCCCCAAATCCTGGTGTTTACAGTCCGTACACAGACATGCCAGCCTGAGCTGCACACATCTGCGCCCTGGCTAGCTTCTGGCAGCTTCGGACACACAGAACATGGTGAGCACCACTCGAGGCTCCTAAACTAAAGCAGAGGTGGGCAAACATTTTGGCCCAAGGGCCACATCAGGAATAGAAACTGTATGACGGGGCATGAGTGCTCACAAATTGGGGTTGGGGTGTGGGAGGGGGTGAGGGCTCTGGTTGGGGCAGCAGACTCTAGGGTGGGGCTGGTGATGAAGAGTTTGGGGTGTAGGAGGATGCTCTGGGCTGTGACAGAGGGGTTCAGAGGATCAGGACTGGGGCAAGGGTGCAGGAAGGGGTGCAGGTTCTGGCTGAGGGTGCGGGCTTTGGGGTAGGGCTGGGGATGAAAGGTTTAGGTTTCAGGAGGGTGCTCTGGGCTGGGATCGAGGGGTTTGGTGAGCGGGATGTGGATCACGGCTGGGGCAGGGGGTTTGGGGCATGGGGAGAGGCTGAGGGCGTGCAGGCACCGAGCAGTGCTTACCTCAAGTGACTCCTGGAAACCAATGGCATATCCCTTCTCCGGTTCTTATGCAGAGGTGCTGCCAGGTGGCTCTGCGGGCTGCCCCATCTGCAGGTACCGCCACTGAAGCTCCCATTGGAGCCCTGGAGGGGGTCATTGGAGCACATAGGAGCTGGAGTGGAGCCATGCTGTGGCTTCCAGGAGCCATGTGGTGCGGCCCATGACCCAGCGCCTCGGTCGGAGCAGGGCTGAGCTGTGTGGTGTAGACGCCAACCCTGCTCCCAGCAGGAGCTCATGGGCCAGTTTAAACAGGCTGGCTTTTTAAACGGGCAGTAGTTCTGCCCACCCCTAATTTACAGGGATGTGACCCCATTCCCAATGACGATGGAGAGTTTTATTTCCAGTGTCCAGGGATCTGGCCAAAGTGAAATATGACAGAGATGACATCAAGGCTGAGACTTACAAGATCCTGGATGCCGCGCAGAAAGGGAACGGTGAGATACACGCCAGCCTTGGCTCACTCTTCGTGACAGGGGGACCGTTTTCTGTTCTGCGTCTGTGCAGCGCCTGGCACAACGGGGCCTGATCAGGGGGGCTACGGTAATACAGATAACAACTGAATAACTCTCCTCCCTTCACGAACATTGAGGGCTGCCATATTCATTGAAGCCATAGGGAGGGGGGGGCCTGTAGGGGGCACTCTTCCCTCACAATCAGTGCTGAGTGCAATCCCCCAGCACGATCCTACAGGGGTGCTCTTCCCTTGGAGTTATATGAAGGATTGTGCCGTAAGAATCGTTTAATGTTTCCAGCTGCTGTGACAAAGCTCCAAGCCTGTATTGGTGGGTCCCGCACTTCCAGGTGGATTCAGTGGCCTCAGAAACTTGCTAAGGCCCTCAACATGACCCTCCCTTTCCCAGTTTAGCGACAAAGATCACGGCTCATTGAAGCTATTTTCATCACAAGCCAGTATGGGAGGTGGGAAGGTGGAATATCCACTGTCTTTGTTGCTCCTTAGAGTTCAGAAGGTGCAGTTTGACCTCCTGCCTGGACCAAGGTCTACTTCCCCTCTCGAAGGGCTCTCTGTAGAGCATGGGGGGAAGGGAGGAACCCGGGCCTGCCCTGTACTCTGGGTTCCAGCACAGAGACCCTAATGGTAGCAGCTGTTGGTGGCTTTCCTCACCACTGACACTGCTTATTCCCTGGGCCACTGCCCCAATAGTTCCCTTTTCCAAGCTTCGCCCTTACCTCAGGATTCAGCAATGCTTCCTCTCCTCTGGCTCCTTTCACCTGAGCTTCTCTCAAAGGAACTGAAAAGGAGAGCTTTGAAGCACACTGGCCCATGGAGGGAGCTCAGTCTCCAAGCAGTTGTCTGTGAACAGCCTGTCTGCTGGGACAGGGGAAATGAGATCCCAAGCTGTGTGTCTGGTAGAGGGGAAGGTTTCTCCAGCTCTTCTTTGTCTGTGGAGCAGATAGAAGGTGACTTTCAGGCTGTGATGGTTGAGGGTAGTGCAGTTGGGTCTGAATTCAACTTAAATTCAGGAAGGGGAATGGTCCTACGTTTGTGTCTGCTAGGGAGAATGGCACGTAACTAGGTTGCTCCTATTAGTGTCCTAGCAAATCCCAGAGACACCAAATTTGGTGCTTGTATTTTGCCTGTTGCTAATGTGGTGCTGGAAATGGGTTGTAGCAACGCTGTCTAATCAGGGTGATATCCTACTAGCCAGGGTACAAGGAACAGCATGAAGGTAATTTCATTGTGTTACTACTGACAATTTGGAAAACTTGTAGGAAGAAGGAAAAGATTCCTGCGCTTGTGTGTGTGGCAAAGGGAAGGAGAATGCTTCTAACTTTTAACCTATGAAATCTAGCAGTTTGCCTGAAAGGGGATTGTTGTAGGAATCCCCGCCTGATAAGCAAAAGGTGATTTTGGATGTAAGTGAAACTCAGGAGTTGGTAGTGGCTCAGGAGAGCAATGCTTCCTGTGGAGCAAGGTAAAGATGAACTGGGGCTTTGAAAGATTCCAGAAGAGAAATATTTTCAGGCTAGTCTTTGCAAGCAGTTTGCTGCAACTGAAGGGTGTGGAAGTGATTTAATTGAGGAAGTTTCAGCTCCTAACCAAGGCCGGGTCTAGCCATTTCGCTGCCCCAAGCATGGCGGCACGCAGCGGGGAGCGCTCTGCCATTGGCCGGTCGCGCGGTTTCAGTGGACCTCCCGCAGGCGTGCCTGTGGAGGGTCTGCTGGTCCCATGGCTCCGGTGGACCTCCCACAGGCGTGCCTGCAGATGCTCCAGCGGAGCCGCAGGACCAGAGGAGGGAGGTCCGCCGGAGCTGCCTGCCGCCCTCCCGGCAACCAGCAGAGCACCCCCCGCGGCATGCTGACCCAAGCATGTGCTTGGCCCGCTGGGGCCTGGAGCCGGCCCTGCTCCTAACAGCCAGAAGTTTTCTGTTGTGAATGGATCACATGACTTTACTTTGGAAAGATCCAGAGTGGATTGCTTAGGGCTTGCGTTACTCTTGCAGATGTTAGATGCGCGGGGCATTAAACCAGCCTTCGGAGACCCACAGCAGGGAAAACGCTGCCGTGTTACACCTGTCAGATTCAAGCGCACTGGTGTGACCACATTAGCAGCCCTTGCAACGCCACAGAGAGCAGTGCATTTGTGGTAGCTATCCCAGCATTCAAGTGGCTGCAATGTGCTTTTCAAAATGGGGGGTGGTGGAGGGTGACAGGGAGTGTGTTGTGTGTATGTGGGAGGAGAGGAGAGTTGGTTTTTTGGGGTGCCGAGAGCGTGTCAGAATGCTGTCTTTGCAAGTTCAGACCCCCCTCGCTCCCCCCCAGCCTCTCTCTCACACACACAGAGCAAGCAGCATTCCACAGATAAGCAGTTGGCTGTCAGAAAGGAGCTTTGAAGGGGATATCGTATTCCTACAGCCAAGTTCAAAACAATGACAGGAGTGGCCACTTGACTTCAGGGGATTATGGGACGTTTCTGGAGGCCAATCACAGTGCAGTAATGCAACAACTCTTTCACACTGATGCCTGGGTGCTCCAGCTGAGGTGCAGCAAGCTTTATGCTTCTCGTGGAGGTGGATTACCAGGAGCACTCAGCTGTAGAGTCCGGCCGGTCTAAGTGCCTTGCCAGTGTGGATGGGTTGGGGTTAGGGTGCCTGGGGCTGCTTTAATGCGCTCTAAACTTGCCAGTGTAGCCAAACCCTGAGAGAATATATCAGATGAAATGAAAATTGTCAGGGAATTTGAAAACCCTATGACCAAGTGGCTGTGTTGGCCAGCTTGTTGGGTGTTGGGAAAGGAATGTAGCCATGATGATTTTTTAAGTGAGCAGTCTGCACTTCAGGGTGTGAGGACAGATTTGGTTACTGATGTTTCAGAGCAGAACAGTTTTATGGATGAATGCTTAAGGATGCAGGGAGCGCAAGCATACAACCTCCCAATCTTTGAATTTGTGTGGTATCTCTTTAAGAAGATCTAGCCTGAAATTGGTAACAGTTGAGAATCTAAAACTAATATACAAGCTAGTGTCTGGGTTGATGCACATTACCTGGCTGACAGAGGGAAGAAAGACTTGCTGGTGGTTATTAGCAAAGAGGACAAGCCCAGCCAGCTAATGGATTATGATAAGCAAGAGAAATCAGGGTTTGATCCTACAGGACAAGAAGAAAAAAGATAAATTAATTTTGCAAAAGGAAGCCACAGGGTAGCCCTAAAATGCCAAAATCCAAATGGTATTGAGCCAAAGGTGTGGCATAACAAAAATTATGGCAATTTTTGTAACTAATGTGTTGCTGGTACCAAGAACTGTAAAAATGTACAGTGTGCCTAATTCTTTGAACATGTTAAGAGTGATACATAAGAACACACTTTGTGTTAAAAGACACTGTGATATGGATGCTGCACAGTTAGTGCCTGTAAACAGTCTTGGAACATTTCACAGGAGAAAAGACATTCCAGACTTGATGTGCTGTATGAAAAGGGAAACTAAGGCACACTACTAGATTGCTTTCATGGCAAAATGCCAGGATTCCTATACTATGGGCAACATTAATATTTACATTGTCTTGATATTAATTGGGTTCCAAATATTTGCCAGAGCTTGTATGGATAAAGTAGCTATGTTCTTTAGCTCTTGGCAAAATCACATGAGACATACAGGAACCATACTGCAAAAGCAGATCCAATCCACTATTGTTCTAACCAAGTTTTACCTTCAGTTTGTAAAGAGATTCAGTTAGGTTATTAAACATGACTTTGATATACCATTTCAGTTATACACTGATACAGCTTCTAACCTAATACTAGCTGTAGTAAAACAGAACCAAGAATGAGGAGCTCTTGGGATGCAGTCAGCAATGTTTGTGTCATCCCTTCCTGCATCAATTTTGCATTGGAGGTGTGAAGTTTATTGACATGAATTATGACCGCATAGATCACTGTTGCAACCAAGGTCCTATAGTTACACCAAATCGTGTACAAAGGAGGTCAAGCAAGGTGTCTATGAAAAGGTTGTAATTTTCTCGTTATGATTATGCTGTCTATATATGTATCATTTTTGTATTTGAGGTTGTGAATATTAGCTATGTACTTGTATCTCAATGGGTTTGATTCTAAGTAGCATCAGTGAAGCATTTGGCCAGTTCTTATTGAAAAGAGGGCTGTTTCAGATTAAGTGCCAAATCAAGAAACACTTAACTGACAATGGACCTTGGCAGTGGTGGATTTAGAGTTAGTGGGGCCTTGTGCTCAGCTTCACTTTTGGGGCCCCTCCTTGGAACGCCAGCCAAGAAAAAGAACATTCTCTCTTATCTCTCCCCCGCCTCCTGTTTTTTCATTCTTTTTTTCTTCATCCTCCTCCTTTAAGTAATAGGAAGTAAATGAAAATAAAGTGAGGTACTTTGATTGTTTTTGTAGTCTAACTTATTTTTCCACAGACCACTGAAGATCGCAGAGGGGCTCGGCAGACCACTTAATGAACTTTCCAATATTGTTTGTACCGTTAGCTAACTATTGTTAAGCGCTTTGGATAAGAGCGTTTTATTAAAAAAATGTAAAGCATTGGGGTGTGGGGTCTTGCCATGACTCATGGGTGGGAGGGGGCTCAGGGCTGGGGTTGCAGGGTCTGGGAGGAAGTTTGGGTGCAGGAGCAGGCTGGGGTTGGGTGCAGGGTCTGGTCAGGAGTTAGGGTGTAGGAGGGGGCTCAAGAGCTGGGGCAAGGGGTTTGGGGTATGGAACGCTTACCCAGGGCAGCTCCTGTTTGGTGCGACGGGTGCAGGTGGGGATGTGGTGGGGGTGCAGGATTCAGGGAGGGCAGGGGGGCTGTGTGTGTGACGGGGTTAAGAAGTCAGGGCAGAGGGCTGGAAGTGTGGCCTGGGGTCAATCGGGGTGCTCCCAGCCCCCTGCCTTACCCCAGCCCCCTGCCCTGAGCGGCTCATGGCAGGAGGCTGGGGGGGGGGGTTGTGTAGGGAGAGTGTGGGGGCCCTTTCTTTGGTCTGCCCTGCCCTGATTCCACCCCCTTCCTCAAGCCCAGCCCCACCTCTTCTCTGACCCTTCCCTGCACACTCCTGCCCCGCTCCTCCAGCAACAGCTGTTCCATGGTAGGGAGGGGTTGAGAGGGGCGGGAACGCGGCACGCTCGGGGGAGGAGGCTGAGAAGAGGCGGGGAAGGGAGGAGCTTGGCTTCAGGTGGATGCGGAGCCTGTAGCAGGAGCCCCAGGAACCCCCTGTCGTTTCCGGGCCCCGTGCCAGGGCACCCTGGGTTTTACTGTAAATCCACCTCTACCTCAGGGTCTTCCTTAAGATAGGCTTTCAGTTTAACCACTTCTTTGGGGTTTTGGTATTTTAGGGTTAATCTGTGGCTTTTATCTGCATGATAAACGTGTCCCCCTTTCTCCATGTCCGGAGGGTCAAAATCTGAGCTCTTTTGCTTAACAGAATCCATTGGCCAGCTGGGTGTGTCCTTTTGCTAACAGCTACAGGCATGTCTTTCTCCCCACAGTCAGTCAGGAAATTTGCATCAACACAAACACTCACCTGTTTACCATTTTTCAGATGCTCAAGTGTTACCAGTTCCAAGTCTGGACTCTGTCTTAAAGAGATTCTGTCCGTTTTCATTGGCACGTTAGACTCAAGGTTCTTTTGTCTTCCCTGACTGACCTCTGCTTCCACATGGAATCAGATGTCAAGCCCACTAAGAGACTACAGGTCATATCCAAAATATCTAGAGATGAGAGTTTGCCTGCTCTCCCCTGCATCCTTGTAACCCGGTAACCAGTATCCCGCTCTTTCCTCTGTACCTGAGTCACAGACTGTTTACTTAAAGTATCAACACAGAGACATTCATGTTCCAACAACACTGTCTCCCCAACAAGCTGGTTAAGCCTATAGGGCTGTTTAAATTCCCTAACAATTTTTATTTCATTTGAAACCTTTTCAAAGCTATCCACAGTGGGTCTTTCTAAAGCAAAGTCAGTGGCTCTATACACCTCAGACAGACTCTGGCAGTTAGGCACTGGAACTAGTCTCCCAAATAAACTGTTGCTTTCTCTATTCAGTGATTCACCCTGAGTTAACTCAATCAATCCCTTCCACATCCATCAGTTGCAGCAAACTGTTTGCAAAAACTACCTTGAAGATTTTTCTCTTCAGGAATCTTTCTTAGCAACAACCTATTTTTCACAGAATTTCTGCCTTTACCCTTTTCACCTAGGGCTTGCTCTAAAGGAACATTTTCCTGAGCAACAACAGACTCTTTCTGGGTTTCATTTAAATCCAGAATCACCTCTGTCCCATCAGGAGGATTTTCACAACCCTCCCCTTTCAGGTAAACTGCTAGACTTCATAGTCACAAGATTAGAAGCATTCTTTTCCTTGTTACAAGTTTCCACACTGTCAGTGGGTAACATAGTAAAATCACCTTCTTGCTTTCCTTGTGCCCTGATCAGACAAGGTTGTCATATCTTTACCCAGCAACGCACTAGCAACAGGCAAAATAGAAGCATCAGAATTGCTTGTCTCTGGGAGTTATTTATGACATTAACTGGATGCAATGTAGTTACAATATCATCATCCCTAGCAGACACAAATTCAGGACTACTTCCTTCTTGGGCTTTAGTTGTATCCAGAATCTGGGTCAACTGATACATTTTTAACCATCATAGGCTGACAGGCTTCTTCTGTCTGCTTTACAGACAGAAACGTGCCAGAGAAACATTCCCCTTTACCAGACACACAGCTTGGGATATCATTTCTCTTGTCCCAGCACACATGGCTGTTCGTGGACGATTGCTTGGAGATTGGGGTAGCTCCCTTCATAGGCAAGCCATTACCCTTAACAGACACAGGAACATTGCCTTCACTCTTACAATTTTCCATTCTGGTAACAGGTAAGGTGTAGGGATACTCATGTTGCACTAACCTTACCTTCCCAAACTGCTGATTAGACAAAGGCTGCCTATGCTCATTTAAACTCTCTTTGCCTTTCCCTCCCTTAACAGATAAACTGCTGTTTTCCACAAATAGTGTCTTATTATACTGAGTTACTTTAAGCACATCACTTTTACCTGGGTCAGACTTACTTCCCCAAGCTTTACTAGCCAACAATTTATCACACACAACAAATGTTGCCATTCTTCCTCTATTAGGGCTTTAACCTGACCACCAATTTGAATTTGCTCCAGAGAAACATCTTCCTGAGCCTTATCTAATGCCAGATTTACATCTGAGATACCAGACAGACACTCAGAATTTTTTTCCATATATGCACTGCTTCTTTGCACAGACAAGCAGCCATCTTCCTCAGACAAACATTTGGAGAAACTCTCCACAGGCAAATCCTTGCCCCTAGTAGACACAGGTTCAGGATTATGTCTTTCCTGTGACTGGTTTATGTCATCAACTTGACTGAACAATGTTTTAATATCATCCCCAATCAAAAGATCCTTAGGCAACAGCTTCCTTACATCAGCTATAACTTCATGTTTAACATCATTCCATTCAAGAGCGATTCTGGCTAAAGGCACATGTACAGTAAACGCATAGAGGATCACAATATTCACACTCTTATTTTGTAAGTAATCTTCCTCTTTGACCGGCTTTAATAAGAGTGATGTTAGAAGCTGTAATTTACTCTAAACAGCTTTTACCATTGACTTCTACGTTCTCTGCACATTCTCCGTTATAGGGTTATCTTCAGCTGAGGTCACAGTAAAAGCATTTACATAAAAGGCGGAAATGGGGTAAATTTGGATACACACAGAGAACTGCTTAGAGTCAAACAAAATACCAACATTGTTACAAACTGGATAGATTTTATCCCCATCTTTGCTGTTGAGAGGAGCTGGCTTTCCAGGATGATACAGTTCCTGTTGTTCCTTTATTCTCATGAGTTGGAGCTTCAGTCTGTCCACTTTTGCCTTAGCTTCTGGTTCCTGCAATCGAATATCTGCCATTCTTTGTTCACGTTCAAAACACAGGCTTGTCTTTCAGCAGCTTCTCCTTCCATATCAGCTGTTTTTTGCTTTTGTTCAAGTTCTAGCTGCTGGTTTCTCACTGCAAGTAGTTGTGCCAGGTGGAGCAAGCAGCCTTCTGCCAAGTGGAGCCAGCAGCTACAAGGACCGGGTTCGGTATCTAGGAGTTCCTTTTCAACAATACAACACAAAACCGGCTCGAGCCCCCACCCAGTGACCTGGGGCAGTTACACACCAGCCCCTCTTGCAAGCACAGAGTCTGACGGTAACAAACAGCTTTTAATAAAAGAAGGGAATTAACTCAGCATTAATTTTGGAAAACACCACAACTAGGGTTCATAAACACAAGCCATGAGCAAAAGACCCACCCTCAAGTAAGCTGGGCAGTGTCCTTTTCCCCTCAGGGTCTTAAATTCAGCAACCCCAAAGTCTCTTTAATGTGCTCATCCCTTCTCCATACCCTATTCACAGTTGCTGTCTTTGGCCAGTGTAGCCTCCAAGTTCAGAGGTTCATCTGCAGAGTTAATCTCTCACCCTGTGTGGAATGCAGGGGTGGGCAAGAAGGCACCTGAAATGCCACAGTGCTCAGGCACTTGCTCATCACCCCAATGGTCAATTGCCATGCATCTGTGGGGCTCTGCTCTGACCCTCTCCACCAGCATTTATACTGGCTTCTTGCCACACCTCTCCACCAGATGCCCACTCACCAAGATATCTTCAAGACCCTCTCCCACAGCTCTCAGTGATTTCAGCTGTTAGTATGAGATTCTCACTGCTGGTGCATACTAGGCAATCTTCTACAATAGAGACACTGTCCTAAAGTAAGGGCTTGGCTACACTGGCACTTTACAGTGCTGCAACTTTCACGCTCGGGGGTGTGAAAAAACACCCCCCCGAGTGCTGCAAGATACAGCGATGTAAAGCCTCAGTGTAATCAATGCCGCAAGCTACACCCATAAGGGATGTGGTTTACGTGCAGCGCTGGGAGAGCTCTCTCCCAGCACTGGCGCTCCAACCACACTCACACTTCAAAGCGCTCCCACAGCAGCACTTTGAAATTTCAAGTGTAGCCATACCCTAAGTCTAATGCTTAGACCAAAGTATCAGTGACTTCTACTCTGTAGCATGTAACAAAACCTTCAATTGGGTCTAAATAAACTTTTATTACACTAAAAAGAACAGATGAGTCAAAGGCCATCTAGAGCATTAAATAAGACAAACCCCTCCACCCTACTCCCATTGGCAGTTGGAACCCATGTCCCCTGCCTAGTGAGTATTATTCGGTTGAGAGTGAGTCCCTCCATTGGGGTATATCAGGTACAGTTCTGCTGCCCTTGGTTCACACAGCAAAGATAACAACCCTTTATTACTCCTGCCCCAATAACAAGGAGACTGAGGATCCAACAGCAGCTAGAAGTGATCATTTGAGCAAGCAATCCCATCACACCAAGCTGGGTGGGTGGGTGGATAGTCCATGCAAACGAAATCAGCTTCTGAAGTCTTTTTCCATAGCTCACCATTAGATGTCAGGGGAGAGCTCATTCAGACTCTGCTTACATCTGTAAATACATAAAACCACAAACATTATCTCCCCACATGTCTTTGGAGGGTTATTTATTTTGCAGAATGTTTAACCCTTTCTTGCCATGCATCACGATCCCCACGGCACTTTACCCAGCATGCCTTGTCAGCCTCTAACTCCCATGCATCTCTCTAGACTAGAACTCCCAGAATCTCTCTACTCTGGGCAGCAAGCAGGAATGGGGCAGTGCTGGACCTGAAGCCTCTCTTAAAGGGTCACCCACTATACCATGAGCTGCTCCCATTTGCAGTAGATTTGCCGGTCATTTGTAGCTGGGAGCTATGAATCAATCCTTATGCTGAATCTCATGGCATGTAGTTTAGGGTTAGCACCTGTCTGGTTTTTACCTGGACAGTCTGGTTTTTGGCTTCTCTGTCAGGGGGCTATTAAAGGTTGTCAGGTGACTGGTTTTGGGGATTTGGCAACCCTAAATGGCACCCAAACCAAATGCCTGGTTACCGCAGGGCAGGGGGAGGCACCGGGTCATTAACTGTGACCAGTCCCTGCTCAGCCAGCACCAGCTCCTGCTCAGCTGGGCAGCCTCCTATCTGCAGGCAGGCTCCTTGAGAGGATCCAGCGCACGATGGGGGGCAGGGGAAGGGAGGGAGAGGAGCAAGTGATAGAGATGGGGCCTTGGGGAAGAGGCAGGGCAGGGAGTGGTTCCATAGGGGTTCAGTTATCAGCAATTAGAAAGGTGGCAGCTCTAACAGCATCCATCAGGCTGGTGTGCAACGTCACAACAACACAAAGCTAAACAGTAGAGGGCAAGGAAGATATCAGAATCCCTAGCGCTTCTATAGTGCTGTTCATCCGTGGATCTCAAAACACTTTGCAAGGAGGGCAGTATCATTATCCCCATTTGACAGATGGGGAAACTGAAGCACGGGGTGAGGAAATGACTTGCCCCAGGTCCCGCAGCAGGTTAGTAACAGAGCTGGGAATCAAACTCAGAGGTACTGAGCCTCAGGCCAGTACTTGATCCACTGGCCGACCCTGCCTCCTTCACATATTGCTCAGTTCTGTAGGTTTGGTGCCCACTCACCTCTGGTGGGGTTCTGCTGAGCAGTGTCTGCCCTGAAGCATTTTAGATGAACTTTTAGGGGAGAGATTTGATGGTTTAATTAGTGCTGAAGCAATTAAAAACCCTTCAGAGAGATCTATTTTTAAAGAAACACGAACAGAAAATCATTTTGTTACCAATTCTCGAGTAGCTGGTTTGTCTGCCCAGGCTGCCAAAGCCCTATTTGGGGTCTTTAAGTAGGACTGAAGCGGCCTGGTACTGTCCCTCTGCAGTCGCCTAAAGGGACTGATCCTGTGTCACACTGCGCCACACTGACATTGTGAAGGGGATGGAAATTGCCCCTGCCCTGGGCGGGGGAATCACAGGTTAGTGTGGAGCTCGCGTCAGAGCCCTGCACCCGCTTGGCTCCCAGCCCCTGGTGTAAGGGATGGATCAGGGGCTTGGCTGGAGCGTGCTGCACCATGGTTATTCTCTGCTTCCCAGAGCTGGCAGAGAGGGAGTTAGAGCAGCCCAAAGGCTGCTCTGACTGTTGCCAGAAGCCCAGGTTCCAGGCATTGCAGAAGAGACTTCAAGAAGGGCCCATGTCGCCTGTAAGCGGCCCAATGTTGGGAGCCGTGCAAGAAGCTCTGAGATGACTATGCTGCACCTTGGCTGCTAACTTCCTTTCCTCCACCAATCCAGGTGCTGTCCATCTTTCGGTGTCTGGGGAGCTGGCCGCAGTGAAGGAGTCTCACAATAAAATGCAAGAGCAGATCACGGCATTACAGAAAAGAGTAGGTGAGGAGCACAGAGCCAGCTGCCATGTCCATGCTAGGGCTGCAATCAGAGGGAGGTGGCAGCAGACATGGGCTCGCAGGGCCAGATGCTCAAGGGAGCTCTCAGCACACAGCAGCTCCCATTGCAGGATTCTCTGTTGTTCTCAGTGGGAGCTGCAGGGCAGGGCATTCAATGAGCCAACCTCAGGCCCACTGAGGCTGCTGGCTACAGCCATTCCCTGTGGATTGGTCTCCATATGCCTACACAGGACCTGGGAGGATCTGTAAGAACAGGTTGGACAAGCACCCAGCAGGAATGGGATCAGTTTCCTTGGTCCTGGGGGAGGGGCTAGGTGACCTCTCAGGGTCCCTTCCAGCCCCACAGTTCTAGGGCTCCCCCTGGAGTTTTTATCATTTCTGTTGGGAGGGGAATTACTGGGATGTTTTCTAAGTGATCAGCTAGACAAACCTAGCATGGCTCCACCCTCAGCAACTGTATTTTCCCCCATCATCAGCTCATGTTTCCTCCAGGCAACCATCCCTCCACTTCTCCCCAGGAGCTCAGGCCCCACACCCCCCCCCTTCAGGCCTCTTAGTGCTCAAGGATGAGAGCTGGATTGAGACCACACCCACTCATTTCACCCACCAGCCAGGAACAGCCCTCAGTTGCTGCTGGATTTCAGGTGGTGATACATCTAGGGCATTTAAGCTCCTTTCCCCACTCACCCAGCATGTCACACTCTTCAATCTTGTTATCCTGCTAGCACCCTCAGGGGCAGAGCTATTGTTCAGTTGGGGGAACTGAGGCATAGAGAGATGCAGGGACTTGGCCAGGGCCATACAGGGAGCTGGGAGTCAGTAGCAGAGCTTGGACTTGAACCTGGGTCTCCGGCCAGCAGCCTGCTCACCAGGCCATCCTTCTTGGCATTGGCAGAGTGTGTGGCCTGTCCCCCACCCATTCACCCCCTTAGTCTGTTTTTGTCTATTGCAGGCGTTCTTGGTGAAGAACCGCACGATGTCCCGGGTGTACTGGCTGGGGCTGAGTGACCAGAAAGTGGAAAGTCAATGGCTCTGGGTGGATGGCTCCCCTCTGAAACTCAGGTAAGTGGGGTGAAAGGCTCCATGCCCTCCTGCCCCACCCCTTGCTCTTCGCTGTGGTCTTCATGGGGCTTTACTCTTCTTCACAGCTTCTTGAGCACCGGGGAGCCCAATGACTCCAGCAACGAGGACTATGGCACCATGGCGATCGACGGGTGCTGGAATGACATAAACTGCTACATGACCGACTACTGGATCTGCAAAAAGCCCTGGTTCTGCTACAGCCTGGCTCAGCTGCCAGCCCACGCTCTTCCTGAGCCACGGGCTGACTGGCGGGACCAGGCCCTGCCTCCTCCAGATCAACAGTCTCCCCAAGCTATGTTCTATTGGTGATGCTCCCTATCACGCAGTTCTTTCTGGGAGCTAGGAGTTGTTCCGAATCCCTAGGGGGGATGATATTTCTGCAGTGTGTCCTAGTGGGTAGGGCATCAGACTGGAGCACAGCAGACCGGGGTTACATTAATAATAATACATGGAGATATACAAATCTCATAGAGCTGGAAGGGACCCTGAACTGTCATCAAGTTCAGCCCCTGCCTTCACTAGCAGGACCAAATAGTGATTTTGCCCCAGATCCCTAAGTGACCCCCTGAAAGACTGAACTCACAACCCTGGATTTAGCAAGCCAATGCTCAAACCACTGAGCTATCCCAAGATTTACATTAAGTGTAAAATTAATTACATTAAATGTCTTTTTAATTCAAATTAAATACAGGTTTTTTTTTAAATAAATCTACTTAAATTTACATTTCATATTGACAACCTATGCTGAGGAGGCCTAACCTTATTATAATAACTTCAATAAGCTATTAAATGATTTATATTAAATACAAAAAAATAATATTAAGCTGTACATGTTTGTTGCCAAGTTTTAAAGAAAGGCAAACCATTAACTGGTGAACATCACTGCTGAGCACCTAGAACCAGAGTCTGCCAAAGTGCTAGACAAGCTTTTGACAGCAGTTGCCTCCCTTTTGCAGGTGCAGGAAAAAACCTGTCATTTCAGTTCACTCAACTAACACAGTTCAATTACTCTTCAAAGTTATTAAACTAATTGGGAGTTTAAAAAGGAGATCTTGTATTCGTCTTCCAATCTATGAATAAAAACTAAATGTGAGAGGCTGAGATCTACTAGTTCTAAAGCCTTGATGGACATGGTGATGCAGAAACAATCAGCTTAATTAACTAACTACAGACAATACTTCCTTTCTTTAATAAATCAGTTAGCTTTGAAAGAAAAATGTGTTTTAATATATTTGATCATTTTTTCTTATGTTTCCAGCACTTACAGTAGTTTTATTTAATAAAAAAGGTGCTGTTGTGCATTTTTAATTGAATTTGAATTACCAATCAAACAGAACTTGACACAAATCACAAGTAAAAAATTAATCCTTATCTAGTAAATAAGAAATGCATTATTCACAATTTTCTAATGTCTAAAAATCAAGAATCTGAATAAATGTAAATTAAGTTATATAAACTGCTTAAGTAAATGTATAGAGATATAGCGTATCCTCCTGATTAGCAAAAAAAAAAAAGAGTATCAAACTTAGCATAAAGACTGTACTGAGTTTTTAAGTCAACATGTTTTAATGGTTACCAACAAATGAGAATCAATCTTTCTTTAGGAAAAGAACGTAAGTACAAATGCAAAACAACAATTAAAACGTGATTTAAATCAGGGATTTCTGCTTGCTGATTTAAATCATGATTACAATCTGTGATTTAAATCAATTCATCTTAGTGTTTTTTTTAAATAGGAAACGAAAAACTTGCTCTAGAAAGAGCGCGTGCACACACACACACACACACACACACGGAGTGTACTAGATTATCCAGTGCCCCACAGCACATACACATACCAAGAAAATACTGAATTACTCAACAACTTGCCTTCCATTGCCATCTGCAACAAGTTCCCCATGCCTCAGCTTTCCCTTGTAAGGGATCAGGTTGTATTACTTCTGAAATCTGGATGATTGTATGATACTGTACCATGGAATGCCTATGTGTGTGTGGATGCCCCAGGAGGTAGCAGGGTCAGAATGTCTCTGCTAGGCCAGATACAATGGGCACGGACCAGCATGCAACATTACATTAAGCACCGTGGGATAGTGAGTTTCCTCTGCGTGGGAGATACTGCTTTCTGCTCTTGTCCAAGGTGAGGGAGGCTTGGAAGTAATGGAAAGTTACTACAAGGCAGAACAAAAGAAGCAGCAGTTTAGAAAGGGACACCCAGGGGAGTTTTCTCAGGGACAGAGTCACCTTGCACCAAATTAAGGGCTGGTCTGCACTAGAAAATCAGACTGATCCACCTATGTGGGTGAATAATCCACCACCCTGAGCAATGTAGTTAAACTGACCTAACACTTTGACACCATGGCCCTTCTCCCTCAACATTGGGCTTTGGCATCCAATCCCCTGCTTTGTGAGCTCCGTTCAGCTGAGGGAGACCCTGTCATTCAGGGCCGGCTAAGCACAGTTCTGCTGCCCATTCCTCCCACAATCAGGATAAAAACATTTCAGTCCCCTGCATTCTAAAGTGATTTGTAACCCAGCACCAACCAAAACTAATCATGTGGGCAAAGCAGCTCTGTCTGCTGGATACCCAGGCCAAGCAGGTGTGTCTATGTAAAGATCGTCTGGCCCTGAAACCTCCCCCACCCCTTGCAGCTCATCACTAGCTGCTTCAGACCTTGCTTCCATAATTATTAACCAGTCTAAGTTATTAACTTACCAGGATGCTTTTACTATGTAATTAACCAGTTGCAGTTAATAAAATAGTGATACTTGGTCAGTCATTGTGTGCTGAGAATACATATATGTATAAAACTGACATACTGCTTAAATATCATCATAGAGTCCTCTAGTAAACAAAGCCATGAATTCACTCTACTGTGACCCTATTGGGTAATGCTGAGTGCTAATTTGGCGCCTGAGGTCTGAGTATTACTGCCTCAGGTCCAGGGTTTGATCCCAACTACCCACCCTGTTATGATATCTTTAAAACTAGCCTGGGGAGAACAAAGCTGCTCTGGGACGATGGACCAGATGGGACCTAGCAGGGCTGTTCCCTTTTTGAAGCTGTGACTCACTCAGGGTCACCACCGCCCCCCACAGGAGGCAGGGTGATGGGCGATGCTCTGACATTGCCCACGCAGGCTGTACCACGGGAGTGTCTGAGTCACTGCATGTATAAGAAGCCCAGAAGGAGATAACAGCAGAGCACACGGGGAACCCACCCAGCCCACTACCCTTGGCCCCAAAGGAGAAGACGCCTGCACGACTGAGAGATCTGAGGGGATGCAGAGCAGATGCCCAACCCGCCTGGAGAACCTCAGTGGGACTGGAAGGACCCAGGAACATGGGCTGGGGTCTGTCCCCTCCCCACGGTGAGACAAGCAAGCTCGTTTGCTGGCTGATGAGGAACCTGCTGCTCTGAGTGTTGCTCATTTCCTGGGGGTGGCAGTCGGTGTCCTTTCCTTTTTGCTTCTTCATGGTGCTAGAAGAAAGCTCAAAAAGAAGTTTGGCTTTTCCTCTTTTCAAAAACAGATCAGAAATGATGGTCTCACTTACTCTGCCATCCCTGGAAGCCTTGGGGATGACTGGGGAGCTGGCAGGACTGACAGAGTCACACCGTGCACAGGGGAACTGAGTTTGGCCCTTTGGTTTCATGCTTTTCATTTTTGCGGGTGCCCATTTAACTCAAATGCTTGAGAAGCAGCGGGGAGAAAAGCTCTTTCAGCTAAAGATGCTACACACAGATCCCTGTCCCTTCAATTACTGTCAGGCTTGATCCAAAGTGTGTCCCACTCAGGGCTTGCGGTGGTGGTGAGAATAAGAGCCAGCAAGTGGCCAGGACAGGGTTATCAGAGCCATTTCCCCCCTTTCCAGATCTCCCCTTCACAAACCGGCAGCTGGTGATCACCACCATGATCATTATTGCCGTCAAGCTGCTCCTGATGACCCTGGTCCTCCACTATCTCCTCTACTGTGAGTATTTACTATGACCTGGGCCCCCTACCCCCACCAGACCTGGTCTGGTGAGGGCTCGGCACCTTCTGAGACAACATGGACTAGTAGAGACAGAATGGGACTAAGCCTTAGGTGACCAGGGTGCTATTCCAGCTGCGTGACCTTGGGCAAGTCACATCAGTGCCCCATGCCTCAGTTCCCCCCATCTATAAAATGGTGCTCATGAGCCTGACCCCCTTCTCAAAGTGCTTCATGTGCTCTACGGATGAGAAGGGGGAGGTGTTATTATTATTATTAGGGTTTGAGATTCCCCCCTCCCCAAATCCTGCTCATCCATACACGGAGGAGGTGAGAGCCCCAATTGGCCAGGGGGCCCGTCGCTGGGATTCCTGCTCCCCACATGCGACTGGTAAGATCAGGGCTGGAGGACAGGGGTAAATGGGAGGTGCTCTCTGAGCTCCTCTTGAATGTTGCTAGTTTTCCTTTCTTTAATGTCCCAGCCTGTGCACTGAGAACAGGGATGGCACCACATGGGGCTTAGGGAGGGGGATGAGCACCCAGCAGGGACAGGGGTCGGTGGTGTTGCAGTGTCTCCTTCCAATTTAGGGGTTCTGGGATCAGGGGTGGTTCAGCCTGCAGATGAGGTGGAGGAGAAAGATGCTGGAAGTCTTGATCTGGTTTAGGGGTGCAGGGAGGAGGGGATCAGGCATTAGGCAGAGTTGGGGTGCTGCAGCATCACCCTCTGGGGTGCAGGGAGGTGGGGTGATCAGCACCCTGCGAGGGTGGGGGGTGTATCCTATCAATGGCCCTGAGACTAACACAGGCCGTGCTCAGTTTCACAGGCTGCTCCTTCTCCCACCAAGCCAGGAGACCCTGGCCTCACAACCCAGAGGAGCACAGCAGGTGAGAGCAGAGTGGGGAGAATCCAAATGCAGTGTTACGTTCTAGCTGGGGTGGGGAGTCCCCCCTAGTTGGGGTGTGTGGCTGCAGAATCCCCCATTAGTGCCAGGGGTGGAGGCTGGAACCTGGGAATGGGGCCCTGCCACTTGCCCTGTGAAAGCAGAGTCCATAAGGATAGATGGAGGGGCTGCCTGTGCCCCATGTCTCTGCCTGTAGCTTCTGCTCTCACTTGTGGCTTAGGTTTCCCGTGGAGTACCCACACCTGCTGTGGTTTGGCCTATGCTCTGTGTCTGTGGGGAGGAGGTATCAGCCCCTCGGCAGCACATGAGGGGAGGGATTGGAGCTCCATCAGCGCATGGGGTGGTGGTGACGGGACGGATTGGCCTTCTGTCAGCATGTGTGTGTGTGGGGGCAGGGATTGACCCCTCAGTGGAGCATGTGGGGGAGATATCGGTCCCGCGTCAGCATGTGAGGAGGGTCTAATCAGCCCCTCGTTGGCATGCTGGGGGGAGGGATCTGCCTTCTGTTGGCATGTGGGGTGGGAGGATTGGCCCCTAGTCGGCATGTGGGGAGAAGCGTTGGCACGTGGGGGGGCAGGGATCGGTCCCCCATCGGCACCTGAAGAGGGAGGGATCAACCCATCGGTGGTATGTGTGTGGGGCATTGGCCCCTAGTCGGCATGTGGGAGGGGATCAGTCCCATGTCGGCACGTGAGAGGGAGAGATTGGCCCCTCTTTGGCACATGAGGTTGGGGGAACCGCTCCTTGTCGGTGCGTGGGGGGAACGATTGCCCCCTAAATCAGCATGAGAGGGGTCAGGGATCAGCTTCTCATGGGAAGGGAGGGATTGGGTCCTCATCGGCGTGAGGGGTGGAGATCGAACCCCCATTGGTGTGTGGGTGGGGATCGGCCCCTCATTGGCAGGTCGGGGGGATTCATGCCTCGTTGGCACATGGGGGGGAGCTGCCTCTCATTGGTGCTTAGGGGGGAGGGGCTCACAGCTGCATTTTCTCCTGCAGGCATTCCCAGGTGCCAGTTAGGCTGGTGCCAGGAACAAGGGAGGTGCTACCTTTTCTCCCAGACTAACCAGACCTGGGAGGCAGCGAGAAACTCCTGCTTAGCCCAGAATGCTGATCTGGTGGTGATCAATGACCAAAGGGAGCAGGTACGAGCCCTCGGCCCCACCCTTCCCTGGGGTGTAATGACCCCTGGGCAGAGGGCCGGCATGAGGCTTCGGTGCTGTTTGGGCCTGATGGGAAGAAAGCAACAGTGGGAGTTCCCGGTGCAGGACTGAAGCAGGATTCCAGCAGTGACAAGGGCTAGACCTGTCCCCCCGCCCCCCTCCCCTGGGGTGAATTTTGCCTCGGCGGGGGAAGGAGGGGCTTGGGGCAGCAGCACAGGGGACAATGTGGAGCAAACGGTGGGGAGGTTTGAGGAGGGCTAGGAAAGCAGAGCTGCTCGGCAGATAAGAGAGGAGGTTTCCGGGCAGGGTAGCCAGACTCCCTGGGGGGCTGGGAATACGAAACTGTCTTGCCAGAGGAAGATTCCCACCAGACTGCAGAGGCCAGGGGTATCTGCTGGGAGAGAAGAGCCAGGACTCGACTGCAGTACCACAGGCGCTGACTTTAATTTTTCCGGGTGGGTGCTCCACCCCCCTTCAGCCCTGCCAACACTACACCCTTCTCGCAAGACCCTGCCCTTGCCCTGCCTTGTCCCACACCTGCTCTCTCCCCTCCACCAAGCACCTCCCACTGGCTGCCGAACAGCTGATCAGCGGCTGGGTGGCCAAACAACTGATGGGCGGGTAGCTGGTGGGTGCTGAGAGCCCCAGGGCACCCACAGCGTCGGCGCCTATGGTAGTGAATGTATTTCCTTTGGTCGGTGCTTTCCAGTGCCAGGAATGGGCCAGCAGCCTGGCTGGTGCACAGCAGCTGTCATCGGCATGATCCTGATTGACATCAGCTGGGGATTCGGCCCAAACATCCTGCAACAAGAACTTGGGTGACAATTCTAATGAGGCTTGAACCCGATCAGGCCCTGGCTTGTTCTGCTGGGCGTATGGGAGGGAAAAGCAGGAACAACTTAGGTTAGTTCCTGTGGCCAGCAGCTCTGGCTCATAGACACAGGGATGAGGGAGCCCATCTGGGGGCAGGCTTTTTACAGTCATTTTCAAAGTGGAAGAGCCCTTTGGAAAGAGGAACTCGGACGGTGCATTCGTAACGCTCACCCTTATCTCCTGTTGCACCCGGTCATAATAACTGGCCTGACAAATTTACCCTCACTGTGAACGCAGCTGTAAAAGTTTGTGAGCATTCCTGAGATGGTACAATGACTGAGAGTAACCAGGATTGATGGGAAAAGATCCCAAATGGGAGACAGACGGAGTTAGTCCAAACGAAAGAGCCTCCTGCTGTAACTCAACGACTGGGTTCAGATCATGCCTGGCTAACAAGAAACGCATGGGACCAGAAAGGAGTGAATCCAGTGCTGGAGATTAAACCTACTTGGTGGCCACAGAAACGATGGGCTGTTCCACTCATTGCTCCCTTTTGGGGCCCTGGAAGAGAAAAATAGACTACCGGAATGAACTTCACCATCAAATCTCCCCCATCCCCGGCATCTTCTGGGACCCGAGACCTTTGTCATCCTGAGCCTGAAATGTCCTGACCAGATGAGGTCAGAGAGAGGGACCCAGATGGCGTCGCCTCTACCGGGTCCAGCCAATCCCAACCACCAGCTGGGATGAAACGGATCGGACTGTAACAACAACAGCCGCTCCAGCCTGTCTCAGCTGCAGGATGGTTGTTACCAGCTCTGATATCATCTAGTCCAGTCCCCTGCACTCAAGGCAGGACTAAGCATTATCTAGACCATCCCTGACAGTGTTTGTCCAACCTGCTCTTAAAAATCCCCAATGATGGAGATTCCACAACCTCCCTGGCCAATTTATTCCAGTGCTTAACCACCCTGACAGGAAGCTTTTCCTAATTCCCAACCTAAACTGCCTTTGCTGCAATTTAAGCCATTGATTCTTGTTCTATCCTCAGAGGTTAAGAACAACAATTTTGCTCCTTCCTCCTTGTAACAATTTTTTTTGTACTTGAAAACTGTTATGGCCCCTCTCAGTCTTCTCTTCTCCAGACTAAACAAACCCAAATTTTTCAGGTTCAGAGTAGCAGCCATGTTAGTCTGTATCAGCAAAAACAACGAGGAGTCCTTGTGGCACCCCAGAGACCAACAAATTCATTTACAATGGTGCCAATGGTGCCGGGCCCACACTGAGAAGGGGCCCTGGTGCCCAGACTTTAGCCCTGCCCCCTGCATTCTGCCAACGCTTTGCGCCAGTGACCCACCCCCACTTGGCCTCTCCCTACCGAGGCCCGGCCTGCTGCTGATTCCTCTCCGCTCCCTCCCAACCGTGCGAGTGGTGGGTAGGGCCTTGGAGGGGAAAAGGCTGAGCAGGGGCGGGGCCTTGCAGCAAAGCATGGGCAGAGCAGGGGGCAGGGCCACAGTCCAGGTGCCAGGGCCCACAAATGATTAATCTGGCTCAGGGAAGAGCCTGTCACACAAGGGGGGGTGGGTTCCTTGTAAAAACTCTGCAGCTCAACAGGACAGGCCCAAGGGAGACTGGCGGACTGAAAGCCTGGCTCAGTGCTTTACCGTTCAAAGGCTTTCCCTGGTTTTTCCCTTTCCTCTTTGTCTTTGATCAAGGTTAAAAGGGTTTTTTAAGGGAACTAAGCAGGCCGGGTTAGCGCTGTTTAATGTCGGCCAATGGCTGAGTTCTGATAACACCTTAGTCCCGTATATTCCAGCTAAATTAATACAACAAGCCCTCCTGGACTCCCTGTGCATTATCCTCCCTGCTGGGTTGTGCCCAAGTTTGACTGTAGGGTTGGGATCTGTTTGGCTTTGTGTGTGGGTGATCTATGCCGCAGCCCCCTCTGTCCCACTGCAGGACCCAATGCCCTCCTTCCTCCTTTCAACACCATCCATCCCCCAGGCCCGGGGCCTCCTCTCCCCACCCCAGGCCGAGACCATCACCAACCCCTGCTCCTCCACTGACGTCTCTCCATCCCCCACACCCTTACTGGAGGGAGAAGAGAATCGGGCTCCTTGCCTCCTCCTCTAGCATATGCAGCATGAGTGCCCAGGTCATCCCTTGGGGTAAGTTCCTGCCATGGGAGACACCTCAGGATCTGGCTTCAGTTCTAAACACACAATTTTGTGTGTCATCCTCTCTAGAATTACTTGGTCCATAGAGCTGTATCTGTACGTCACTGGATTGGCTTGACCGACCAAGGGACTGAAGGCATCTGGCGCTGGGTGGACAACACTTCTGCGGTATTTACGTAAGCATGGGGCGATCCTCTGCTCTCCCATTCCTGTCCTGGCCTGCCCCAGCTGCCCCTGCGGGCACTTTCTACCTCAGGAGCTGCAAGGCTGAGGCCAGGGATGGAGTCACTCGGGTTTGATTTCATGCCCTGAGGACTGAACGACTTGAGGTTTTATCGGTCCCCCGCAGATCACTGTTTGCAATCTGGCCCAGGTCTCTAGTGACCAAATGGCATTGCTGCTGGATGCCCTCTGTATGAAACGAGCTTGACAGGTCTCAGCCCAGTTCCCAGTGGGTAAAGCATCCACAGATCGCACTGGGTGCTCATTGGCCATCCCAGCCAATGGACTGAGGATGAAATGGGTCACAGGGACAAAGTGCCCCTCTCAAGCTACAGAATGGTATCTCCAAGGCTGGTCTGGTCTGAGACATTGTGATGAGGGGAAGCTTGTGCTACCATGGCCTGTGTGGGTAGCAGCCTCTACCCCTGCAGCAGGGCCTTCAACAGCACAGCCCACCCCCACTTATGCCATTAGTTGGTAGCAGGTTGTTATCCTCTAGTAGGCCAATCAAGACGCCTGCCCTGTGATCAGGTAATGCTATCTCTGGCCCCATGTTCATTTGGATACTTCAGAATAAAAGTTCTGTCTCCTCTAGGGGGAATGTCACAAACCCTTGAGACTGGGGTGCAAATTGTTCAACCCCCCCCCCCCTCCCCTCCATGCAGAGAGTATTCAGCCTGGCATCATGGGCAGCCATATTGTTCCCTCTACTTACTTTAATCCCCCCTAGCTCTTGCCAAAGTCAATGGAATGAGCCCAATACTCCATTGCTCCAGGGCTCTTTACGTTGCTCTGGCAGCATCGAGGGATTCTAAAGAAGATTTAATCTCCTCCCTCACCCTCGCTCAGGATATAACCAGCATAAAGGGGCTGGAGAAGAGCTGGCACAACAGCCCTGGTGCAGGGGCGGGGCTCGAGCCCTGCCGGGCTCTGGCTGTTCTAAGCTTTCCAGAACTTCACTGGGCCTGAGCATAAGTTCAATGAACCCCAGGGCTGCTCTAGGTTACTCTGAGAGTGGGTCCCAGTTTACAGGTAGGTGTATCTCCTCTTGGACAGGGAGTCAGCGGGCCAAGGGCTCTGAGGGCTCATCTCTCTCTTCTCGTTCAGGAACTGGAACAAAGGGGAGCCTAATAACGTGCTCAGGAATGGAATCAGTGACGAGGATTGCGCCCACCTGCTGGAGACTGGCCTATGGAATGATGAACACTGTAGTAACTCTTACAGGTGTGTGGCGAACTAGGAAAGTTCTTAATGTTTTCTCTGAATACTGTGTTGGTGCCTCAGTGTCCCCATGGCAGTTCTTAAGTATGTGGCAGAGCAAAGGGCCAGTGCACCTAAATGCCTGACACTCTGTCTCCTAGCAACTGATGGCCTGGGCCCCTCCTCTGCAAAGGTGCCAGCTGAAGGTGTTGGAGACAAAGGGATCAGGTGACCTCCTGGCCCGGGAAAGGGGCTGAGGAAGAGAGGAGGGGCTGGGAGCGGTTTGTAGTCTGGAGCTGGCTGGGGGTCGAGGGTGGAGGGCAGACCTGAGGGTCTGGCTCACTGCCCCCCCAGAATGGAACCAGCCGAGGGGTCCGGTTCGCTGTATCTACAAGCTCTGTTTTAGACCCTGTTCCTGTCATCGAATAAACCTCTGTTTTACTGGCTGGCTGAGAGTCACGTCTGACTGCAAAGTGGGGGTGCAGAACCCGGTGGCTTCTCCAGGACCCCGCTGGGGTGGACTTGCTGTGGGAAGCGCATGGAGGGGCAGAGGATGCTGAATGCTCCAAGGAGAGACCCAGGAGGTGAAGCTGTGTGAGCTTCTTGCCCTGAACAAGTCTGCTCCAAGGGAGAGGAGGCTCCCCAAAGTCCTGACTGGCTTGGTGGGGAGCTGTTCCAGAGCATCGCCCGGTGACTCCGTGACAACTGGTGGCAGCGGCGGGACGTACTGCACCCCGTGAATGGCGCTGCTTGCAGTAAGTGACTGGGGAGCAGTAAAACAAAGGAGGGATAATGAGGACCAGGCGTGCTGAAGGCTCAGAGAGGGATGGTTTCAGGGGGCAGTTAACCTCTGGGAGCGTGTGACCAGCGAGAAGGACTGTTGGAGTAACAGGGTCCCCCTGAGGACTGCAGCGAGCAGTCTCAGGGGCGGAGGAGCTTGCCGCTCGACCCTGGGAGAGAGAAGGATTTTTGCAGTAGCAGGGTTCCCCGGGGGATTGCAGGAGCAGTCCCGGGGCGGAGGAGTCTGCAGCTCGACCCTGGCAAAGAGGTGGTGATCACAAGAAGGGCTGGTACACCAGGGGTTCTTCCTGGAAACCATGGGGGAGCCAAGAGCACACAGGCCTGTGAGTCCAGAACCACTTGGGAACGGTGAAGTGATGGCCTATCACCATCTCCTTGAGAAGGACATTGTGATCCTGTGCACAAAGAGAGGGTTACACATGGGGAAATTCACCAAGGCACAGTTAATCGTGCAGTTGGAGGAGAAGCACCGCTCTGAGGAGCAGATTCCTGGCCCAGATGGGGCTACAAGAGGATCTGAGAGCAGCTGGAGCATCAGCCAGGCATCCCCGGGAGTCTGGTCCCCATTCAGACGAGGGTCTTCATGATTGGGTTCCCCATCAGGAGATTGGAGACGGATGGGGTGGGAGCAGACCCCGAGAGAGCGAGAGGACTGTGAGAGAAAGCAAGAGCCCGAGGAAAAGCTGCATGAGAAGCAGCAGCAGCGTGGACTGGTGATGGTGGAGCAGAGAGACATAGGGGGCTGCTCAGGGGTCAGTTGGGAAACATGCCTGCAGGGGCGAGACCCTGGGACAGAGAGAACTGTGGTGGTGCAGCCCAGATGCTGAGGACTGTGGGACCTGGATGAAGGTCCTGGGTGAAGCCTCTCGCCCTGCCTATGGCCCAGATCCCTGTGCAGACCCAGAAGGGGTTGGGCTGGCTGGTAGTTGGGGTTCTCCAGGATATCGGCTGGGAGGCCCTGTTGGGGGGTGACTGTCTCCCCATGGGACAGGATCCAGGCCCCACTCCTGTAACGGCCGAGGGTTTGAATTCAAATCCAGGGAACCAATTGGCTAGGATGGAAATGGTCAGTGAAAATGCAAATAACCTGGCTGGCAGGGGGGAGGGGCTGCTGGGCTCAGGATACCTGCCTACCTGTAACCAGCCCCCTGGGGCTGAGTGGGAGGGAGAGATGCTCCCCGCCCCCCTGCACACCGGAGAGGGGGCTCACACTGGCTCTGATGCTGTGACCAGAGCAGAGAGCTCGCTGCCTGGCCCCACTGGGACAGCAAGGGCAGCGCTGAGCACGGGGGGAGCTGAGAGCCCAGCTGAGTGGGGGAACACCCGGGCAGGGCAGGTCAGCTGCCAAACCGGTTTGCCTGGTCCAGACGTGCTGCTGGGAAGTGATTACACAGCAGGAAGGGAGCTACCAGGGACAGGGCTCGGGGGCTGTGACCCCAGGCCCAGCCAGCGAGAGGGAGCAGGTCCCACTCCCTGCCCCAGCAGCTGAATCCCAGACCGAGCTGCAGAAGGATCCCTCCTTGGAGAAGCTGAGAGAACTTGCTGGCCACAGCGCTGCAAACCCCCTTGGGGAAGGCTGCAGGGACAGAGTCCTGCAGGAGGAGGGATTCCTGTACCGGGAATGGGCTCCCCAAGGGGAAGTAGAACTGGGGGGAATCGGGAGACGGCTGGTGGTGCCCCAGGAATCCACAGGGTTCTTCCCATTTGAGCTGCTGGATGGAAGGAGAGTGAGGGGACCCCTGAACCTGAAGAGGGAGGATTGGATGAAGAAGGGGTAAGACCCCCGGGGGGATCTCTTCCCTGAGGTGGGAGACAATCTCCCCATCAGGTGTTCCCCATTCAGAGTCACTGGCAAAGCAGCCCAGAACCTGGAGAGAGAGGTCAGGGACATGCTGGTTTTAGATGGGATCCAGCCATTTTACAGCCCATGGGCCTCACCCGTGGGGCTGATCCCCAAGCGAGACAGGATGATCTGGTTTTATGGGGGCTATCAGAAGCTTAAAGCCATCACTGTGTCCGATGCTGACCCCATGCCTAGGCCTGGGGAGATTCTAGACAAGCTGAGAGGGATGGAGAACTTGGCCCTGGCAGACACTGATAACATGTGCATCTTTAGCCAGACCTGGGAGGAACAGGTGTCCCAGGTGAAGAGGGGGCTGGGCTGCCTCGAGGAGGTGGGACTGACGGTAAAAGCTGGAAAGTGCAAGGGGGGACGGCAGAGGTGTTGTGTCTGGGCCACAAAGTGGGAAGCGGCTGCCCAAGCCCAGAGCTGGCAAAAGCCAAGATGGGGGCTCTTAAACAAGGGAGCCCGAATCACAGACCGGAGGGCTGGGAAAAGACCCAATCCCAGCTTGAACCCCAGGGCTACTGGGGTGGCAAAGGGTGTGGGCTACATAAACCTTCCCACATGCGGCCTGCAAGTGCCATCAAGCACACCCGACCTAAGGGAGGGCGTAAGACTGGACTGTCCTGGTGTAACTCACACCAAGGGATGGGAGAGATGCTGGGGCATCCATGGGAACCTTGGTGGGTTCGAACTTCCCCAGGTCACTGGCTAAAGTGACCTCGCTCAGTTCGGTCTCGAAGGGGGGAGAGATGTGGCGAACTAGGAAAGTTCTTAATGTTTTCTCTGAATACTGTGTTGGTGCCTCAGTGTCCCCATGGCAGTTCTTAAGTATGTGGCAGAGCAAAGGGCCAGTGCACCTAAATGCCTGACACTCTGTCTCCTAGCAACTGATGGCCTGGGCCCCTCCTCTGCAAAGGTGCCAGCTGAAGGTGTTGGAGACAAAGGGATCAGGTGACCTCCTGGCCCGGGAAAGGGGCTGAGGAGAGAGGAGGGGCTGGGAGCGGTTGTTAGTCTGGAGCTGGCTGGGGTCGAGGGTGGAGGGCAGACCTGAGGGTCTGGCTCACTGCCCCCCAGAATGGACCCAGCCGAGGGGTCCGGTTCGCTGTATCTACAAGCTCTGTTTTAGACCCTGTTCCTGTCATCGAATAAACCTCTGTTTTACTGGCTGGCTGAGAGTCACGTCTGACTGCAAAGTGGGGGTGCAGAACCCGGTGGCTTCCCCAGGACCCCGCTGGGGTGGACTTGCTGTGGGAAGCGCACGGAGGGGCAGAGGATGCTGAATGCTCCAAGGAGAGACCCAGGAGGTGAAGCTGTGTGAGCTTCTTGCCCTGAACAAGTCTGCTCCAAGGGAGAGGAGGTTCCCCAAAGTGCTGACTGGCTTGGTGGGGAGTAGTTCCAGAGCATCGCCCGGTGACTCCGTGACAAGGTGGATCTGTGAAAGGGCTGCCACTGTGTAAACAGCCCCATCTTCCCCTGGCTGCGAACACAGGCTGAAATTCATCCTCCTGCTGCTATTCCTGGGCGCCATTCATGGCCTGCACATAATCCTGTCAGGCTTGTGATGTTGCACTCCATATGCTTTATAAAAATATGTTTATAAGTGTGAATATATTGTAATTATGCAAAGAGTGGGCCGTTAATGGTGGTTTAGAATCTTGATGGCTCCCATTGACTAAAACAATTGGTTGTAAATGGCTCTGTTTACTTGCAAACCTTCCGGGGTACATGCGGGCCAGCCCTGGAAGAGTGAAGACTAGAAGTCTCACAGGACATATGAACATGTCACCTGATACTGGAATCCATCTTAAAACTGGTGCTTTTCCATTTAGAAAGACGGGTGGGGAACCAGAGAGACAAAAGATTCCCACTTTGTGCCAAAGCTATAAAAGGGGGTGGAACAGAACAAAGTGGGTTCCCAGTCTTGAGAAAGCCCTGACTTTTCACATAAGATGCCTGCTGGAACTAATAAGGACAGTACCAGGGAAAAGGATTGGCCCAGACTAGGAAGGAGTCTAGTCTGTGAAAGAAGCTTATTGGAACATCTCTGAGGGTGAGATTTACCTGTAACCAGTTTCTTAATGTATTAGGCTGAGACTTGCATGTTTTGTTTTATTTTACTTGGTAACTTACTTTGTTCTGTCTATTACTTGGAACTACTTAAATCCTACTTTTTATACCAGGGGTTGGCAACCTTTCAGAAGTGCTGTGCTGAATCTTCATTCATTCACTTTAATTTAAGGTTTTGCGTGCTAGTAATACATTTTAACATTTTAGAAGCTCTCTTTCTATAAGTCTATAATATATAACTAAACTATTGCTGTATGTAAAGAAAATAAGGCTTTTAAAATGTCACAGAAGCTTCATTTAAAATTAAATTAAAATGCAGAGTCCCCCAGACCAATGGCCAGGACCTGGACAGTGTGAGTGCCACTGAAAATGAGATCACATGCCGCCTTCAGCATGCGTGCCATAGGTTACCTACCCCTGTTTTATACATAATAAAATCACTTTTGTTTATTGATAAACCTAGACTAAGTGCGGGAGATAGGTGATCTGCTGAGCAGTTTTTGGTTAAAGTCTGCAGCTATGGGGGTGTGGCCCAGACCCTGGGTCTGCGTTGCAGCACGTTAGCATGTCTGGCTCAACAAGACAGGGTTATGGAGTCCCAAACTGGCAGGGAAAACGTGCTCAGAGATAATCTCAGCACATCAGGTGACAGTCCCAAGGGGATTTCTGTGACTAAACCTGTCACAGGGCTCTTGTGCTGGCCCTTTGCCAGGGCTGAATCTCACCCACATCCTAGCTCTGCTGAGGTATCCCGGCTCCTCTCCCCATTTGCTGCTCCCAGGGAAAGTGCCTTCCCCCATCATTCCCCGGTGCCTGTGTCAGGCTCCTACCATCTCCCAGCCTCACTGAACCCTCATCGCTTTCCAAATCCAACACTACAACTCCTTTCTCCCCTCTGTCATGGAGATAACAAAGCTACACCAGTGTAGGTGTCCCTAGGGGAGGAGAGTGCTGGGAGCTGGTCCCTTGCTCTGAAGGGGCTAGTGGTGTACACAAAGGGCTAGGAGTCAGGACTCCTGGGGTCTATCCCAGCCCTGGGAAGGGAGTGGAGGCTAGTGGTTAGAGCAAAGATGGGCTCGGAGCCAGGACTCTTGGGTTCTATCCCTGGCTCTGGCAGGGGAGTGAGATCTAGTGGTTACCGTGGAGTGGGTCTTGAGTACCTGGTCCTCCATAGTCACCTGGGGGGAGCAGGATTCAGGGCCAGTGCAATGATATTTTGTATCCTAGGCCAAACTTCCACCTTGCGCCCCCGCCCCCCTCCGGTAACATCGGTTCATTGAGGGGCAAATCCCAATGAACCTTTATAGACCGCAGGGGCCAAGACCAGATTCCCCCCTGAACTCCCCCGCGGGGCTGCAAGGCCGCAGCTTGGGCAGAAGGGGTTGGGGGTGTGGCTGCTCCCCGCTAATGGCACCACTGCCTTTGCAGAGCTGCTGCCTCCCTGTGCCATGCTGGCTCCTGCATGGCTGGGGCTTGCTGCCCTCACAAGCCAATGCTCCGGCTTTCCAGTGCCTTCAGAAGGTGGCTCCTCCCTGTCGAGCCAGGGCACCTCTTTTTGGCGCCCCCAGGGCCGTCTTTAGGATTTATGGAGCCCTGTGCAGTATTATTAAACTGGTGCTCCTATGCCTGATGGCACCCTGAGCTTGCAGCCCGACGGGAGCGGGGGCAGGGGCAGAGGGACAAGGCAGAAAGAATAACAAGATGCCCAGCCTGCGTCACAATGGCAGAGAGTGACAGTTCCCCGCAGAGACCCCTGTACCCTCTCCCTCACGCAGAATGGACATGCAGAAGGTACCTAATTAAAAGCACTAAACTTTGGAATATAAAATGTCAGTTACAGCTTTTTTATATGCCCTGAAGTTTGTCAGACATTTATTTGCAAAAACTTTGTAGTAAGGGTGAGTCAGCTGTCTTGCTGAATACAACATTAAATATTATGGAATACATGATTTAGTTCTTCTCTGTTTTACATTTTCTTAATCAGTATTTCTAAGTTGATTTTATATTTTAAATGTACTCTTAAACCTTCATGAAGTAATCATTCCAGATTACTATATATTTAACACACTGAAACAAAGACATTATTTTAAATTAATCAGTCACAGAGGTTTAGTGTGTTCATAACAATGTTCATTGCTTTTAGAAAAAGGGAACACTAATTTACTGTGTGTGATCTCCATAACAATAGGCATGTTTATGAAATTTCTTCAACTTTAAAAAATATGTTTCCAAAGATTTTAGGGATAACAAAGGATGTTATAGCTTACTAAGGTACTGATTTTGCTAGAGGGTTCTTGTCATAACTAGAAGGGAAGGGTAACAACCCTCCTGCGTACAATGCTATAAAAGCCTTCCTGGCCAGAGGCACCAAAATCCTTTTACCTATAAAGGGTTAAGAAGCTCAGGTAACCTGGCTGACACCTGACCCAAAGGACCAATAAGGGAACAAAATACTTTCAAATCTTGGTGGGGGAGGCTTTTGTTTGTGCTCTTCGTTTTGGTGGTGTTTGCTCTTGGGACAAAGAGGGACCTGACATCAATCCGTGTTCTCCAAATCTTCCTGAACAAGTCTCTCATATTTCAAACTTGTAAGTAACAGCCAGGCAAGACGTGTTAGTTTATCTTTTTTTTCTCAACTTGTGAATTTTCCCTTTGCTAGAGGGAGGTTTATCCCTATTTTGTCGTAACTTTGAAACTAAGGCTAGAGGGGGGTTCCTCTGGGCTCTTTGAATCTGATTACCCTGTAAAGTTATTTTCCATCCTGATTTTACAGAGATGATTTTAACCTTTTTTTTTAAAAATAAAATCCTTCTTTTAAGAACCTGACTGATTTTTCCATTGCCCAAAGACCCAGGAGTTTGGGTCTTTGGTCACTTTTTGTAACCAATTGATTACGATATTATTCTCAAGCCTCCCCAGGAAAGGGAGTGTAAGGGCTTGGGGGGATATTTTGGGGGAAGAGGAACTCCAAGTGGTCCTTTCCTTGTTTCTTGTTAAATCACTTGGTGGTGGCAGTGTACCAGGTTTTAACCTAAGCGGGTAGAAATAAGCTTAGGGGGCTTTTATGCTGTTCCCCACATCTGTACCCTAGAGATCAGCGTGGGGAAAGAACTCAGACAGTTCTCTTAAAACTAGTTCATGAAATAGAAGTAAAGAAAGGGAAACTCTTTTGTCTAGCTATCTGGCAGGAAAGGGGTGTTGTCCCTTTAAGGCTGTCTTCAAGATGGGAGTGAAGGGAGAAAAGGATGGACAGAAAGGACAGGAAGATTTTGGAAGTAAGTTTTTTGTACTATAGTCGTTAAAATTAAAATGTGTATTTTAGATAAGAGTGGTCCTTTGAAGGATTTATTTGGGAAAAAAACATGTCTGAAGATCCAAGCGTTTAAGGCTATAGATGAATACTCAGATTGTGCATCTAAAAATCTATGCAAGGATTTTTTAGAGATGTGATTTTATCATCTTCAGCAACACGCTAATGAAATATTTTTAAAGCAAATTTTAAATGAAGGTCCTGTAGACTAACACGTTCTGAGTAAATATTACAGTGATGTACAACTGTTTTTGTCAGTAAATTCAGAAACTGACAGTATATACCTGAGGCTTGGCAAATGCCTGTTAAATGGCTTCATTACCCCTTGAATGGCTCTTTAACAGTTTAAGTGTCGTGCTAATGGGTCTGGCAGACTGGAAGGTTATTCACTTTTAAGTTACTAGATCCCTTCCAGAGGAAGACTCACCAGGCTGTGGTGGGAGCCTGCAGGAAGGCTCAGAACAGGGATAAGAAAAACTGGAAGGGTGGACACTAAGACCCAGGGGTGCCCCAAATTTTCAGGTGCCCTACGCAGACGAATAGCTCTCTGCTCTTACGTGCTGTGCTCCCCTCGGTTGTGGGGCCAGGGTCTCCTGGCTTGGTGGGAGAAGGGGCGGCCTGTGAGTCTCAGAGCCATCGATAGGATGCATGTCCCCTCTATGCACATTTTGTTGGTGGAGCGCATCCTCACTAGCAGGGCTTGCTTCGAGTCATGGAGCGATGCACTGTGGGTAGCTATCCCACAGTGCATGGAGCCGACTGGAATGTTGGGTTGGGCTCGCAGTGCCTCGTGGGTGAAAACATTTGTGCAGGTGGTTATGGGAACATGGCATCAGCCTCCCATGGTGTACTTACCTCCCTCCCTCCTTGAAATCAATGGCAAACAAACCAAGCCTTTTTCATGCCCTTTTTCCTAAGCCAGGGTTACCCATGCAGATGCAATAGCATGACAAGCATGGACCCCACACAGTCGTACACTGTTGTTGTGAGCATTGAAAACACCTCACACCTTAACCTGCAGTATTTGCAGAGCCAAAGCAGGAGCTGCTGTGTGGAACAATGTGACACGCATCACCTTGACACTGTGGAGCACCGCTTCTGGGCCCAGGAAACAAGCACAGACTGGTGGGACCACATCGTTATGCAGCTATGGGATGACAAGCAGGGATGACATTTTCAAATGTGTAAGGCCACTTTTCATGGAACTGTGCAAAGAGCTTTCCCCAGCCCTGAAGCGCTGCAATATGAAAATGAGACCTGCTCTGACAGTTGAGAAGTGAGTGGCGATAGCTCTGCTGAAGCTTGCAATGCTAGACTGCTATTGGTCAGTGGGGAATCAATTTGGAGTGGGTAAATCTACTGTGGGATCTGCTGTGATCCAAGTTGCCAGGGAAATCAATAGACTTCTGCTAAGTCTGGTAGCGACTCTGGGAAACGTGCAGGATATAGAGGATGGTTTCGTCGCGATAGGGTTCCCTAACTGCGGTGGGGCGATAGACGGAATGCATATCCCTATCTTGATGTCAGACCGCCTTGCCAAAGAGAACATAAACCGAAAGGGATACTTCTCAAAGGTGTTGCAAGTGCTGGTGGATCACAAGGGCTGTTTCACCGACATCAATTTGGAATGGTTGAGAAAGGGACATGACACCCACATCTTCAGAAAGCTGCAAACAGGAACTTTCTTTCCAGAGTGCAAAATAATTGTTGTGGATGTTGAAATGCCAATCGTCCTTGGAGACTCAGCCTACCTCTTGCTCCCATGGCTCATGAAGCCATACACAGACAGCCTGGACAGCAGTAAGCAGTTCAACCATAGGCTGAGCAAGTGCAGAATGGTGGTGGAATGTGCCTTTGGACATTGAAAAGCCCGTTGACATAATTTGCTTACTAGGTTAGACCTCAGTGAAAGCAATATTCCCATTGTTGTTGCTGCTTGTGGTGTGCTCCATAATATCTGTGAAACAAAGAGAGAAAAGTTTCCGGCAGCTTTGGGGGTGGAGGCAGATTGCCTGGGAGCCAGTTTTGAGCAGCCAGATATCAGGGCAATAAGAAGAGCAAATCAAGATGCACTGTGTGTCCGTGAAGCTTTAAAAACTAGTTTCATCCATGACCCACAGGGATGTGAACCTTATGATGCGTCTGAAGAGGTGAGGTTTTTTACCCACAAAAGCTTATGCCCAGATAAATCTGTTAGTCTTTAGATTGCCACCAGACTCTTTGTTGGTTTTATGTGTGTTGTTCCTTACCAAGCTGCCCCCTTCATTGCATATCCCAGCCTGTAAACTATACCCCCGCTAACCACAGTGTGCTGAGCGAATAAAGAGCCTTTTCTCCTCAATCCATTAATTTTTATTACGCTCACAAGCACTGATGACAGACAGCAAAGAAAAGTAAAGATAAACTGGGGCTCATAACACTATGAGTCGGGGGAGAAACAAGGACAGGTTGCTTACAATTTGTATTGCAATAACAATCAAAGCTGTGGGAATGGGGGCCTTCTGTTTCTTGTACCCTCCCCTGGAGTTGAGTACAAGGGATACTGGAGCTTCCCCTCTCACCTTCCCCCCCGACCCCGCATCCTAGGATGTCTGGGGAAGGAAGATGTGGAACTTGGCAACTGGGGCAGCAGGTTCAGCCTAGGGTGCAGTGGGACTCTAGCATCCAGCTGCCTTTCTTGAACCTCAACCAGATGCCTCAATATGTCTGTTTGCTTTTCATAATTTGCACCATCTCGCCCTGCATATCACTCTTGTGTTCCCTGCATGCTCTCCTGTCCTTGCAGCCATTGTGCATGTTCTCCAACAGTGCAATCCTCCATGCATTGAGCTCGGTCTTGTCACCCTTGGAGGCACACATTAACTCATTGAACATGTCCTCCCGAGTCTTCTTTTTCCACCTTCTAGTCTGGGAAAGTCACTGTCCTGGTGTGGAGGATGCACCCACGGACAAGGTTTCAGCTGCAAAGAATGCAAAGCACAAGGGTAGCATTGACAGTGCAGCCATTGTTTGAGGTGCAGGGTTAAATCTTTTAATAAAAGAAAGAGCCCTCAGTGGACTTCCCCGCAAGCCACAAAGTAAGCAGAACCGCTGGCTACTGCAAGAGTCGCATGCAGCTGCTAATAGAAGCGACTTGTCTGTGGCTGAGAACCAGAGCAATTGTTCACCTCCCTTGTCTTCTGGTACTGCTCAGTGTAACTAAAATAAGTGCTCAAGAGAGTCTGCTGGGAACTCGCTGCTTCACTTAATGGCATCCTCACAAAATTAGAGTGTGCATAGGCACCAACTCCATGGGTGCTCAGCACCCACTGGAAGCCCCATGGATCAGCACCTCCTGCTCTCTCCCAGTGCCTCCTGCTCACTGCCATTAGCTGTTCAGCGGCATGCAGGAGGCACTGGGGGAAGGGAAGAGAGGGGTGGGAAGGGGCAGAGAGGGAGCGGGAAGAGGTGGAATGGAGGCGGGTACTGGGGCAAAGCTGGGGCGGGAAGAGATGGGATGGGGTTGGGTGTTTGGGGGAAGGGGAAGAGTGGAGGTTGAGCACCCTCCCAAGAACTGAGGAAGTTGGTGCCTGTGTGTATGTGAGTGTGCGTGACTTCCCATGGGGGGGAGGGGGCATTGCAGGGGGAAGGGAAACCCACTGACTAAAACAGAAAGTAAGTGGCACAGGACAGCACAGGCTGAGCTAGCAATTCAAGGCAGAGTAGGGAAAGATTCCATCTCATAATAATCTGGAAGACTCTATGGAAACTCTAAAGACCACTTTACTACACCCCCCTCCTTCTGCCCCAGAGAGATGGGGCAGAGTAGTGGGCCGCCCTTTCCCACCCCCAGGAGCAGCAGCAGTGTCCCTTTTCTCCCACAGAGCTGGCAGTGGGGCCCTCCCCATATTTACCTCGGCAGCCTGGGTGTCTCTTGGGGGGAGGGGCAGGCATGCTGAGCTCTTACCCTCCTGCCCCCACCCCACAAACCCCTGCCAGGGGAGGGGCTGTGGCTGGCAGAGCCCCCCCTGCAGGGCTCAGAGTTAATGCCCCAGTGGGATGCACAGTACAGCGCTCTCTTCTCTGAGCTACTGTCTCACAGCCTGGACGAAGGGTGGCTGCCACACGCACCGATGTCAATAATGTCTGGCTCAGGCCAGAGCACCCTCATCTCTGGGCAGGGCCCACCATGATCCCATCCCCCACCTGATCCTCTCTCCCCAGGCAGGGCCTACCATGACACCCTTCATCCCTGATCCTTTCCTCTCTGGGCAGGGCCCACCTTGAGACCAAGCACCTCCCTCTCCCTCCCTGGGCCCACCACAATGCCAAGCTCTTCCCTTCCTCTGGACAGGGCGGCCAAACCCAAGGCTGCCAACTTAAGCCCTTCCCTGCACCCTCAGCAAGTCTGCAGATGACACTAAGCTGAGGGGAGAGGTAGATATGCTGGCTGGTGGGGATAGGGTCCAGAGTGACCTAGACAAATTGGAGAATTGGGCCAAAAGAAATCTGATGAGGTTCAACAAGTACAAGTGCAGAGTCCTGCACTTAGGAATGAAGAATCCCATGCACTGCTACAGGCTGGGGGCCATCATAGAAGGCAATTAGGTAAGTCAGGCATGACTTGCCCTTGGTGAATCCATGCTGACTGTTGCAGATCACTTTCCTCTCCTCTAAGTGCTTCAGAATTGATTCCTTGAGGACCTGCTCCATGATTTTTCCAGGGACTGAGGTGAGGCTGACTGGCTTGTAGTTCCCTGGATTCTCCTACTTCCTTTTTTTAAAGATGGGCACTACATGAGCCTTTTTCCAGTCATCTGGGACCTCCCCGATCGCCATGAGTTTTCAAAGATAATGGCCAATGGCTCTGCAATCACATCCGCCAACTCCTTTAGCACCCTCGGATGCAGTGTATCCGGCCCCATGGACTTGTGCTCATCCAGCTCTTCTAAATAGTCCTGAACCACTTCTTTCTCCACAGAGGGCTGGTCACCTCATCCCCATACTGTGCTGCCCAGTGCAGCAGTCTGGGAGCTGACCTTGTTTGAGAAGACAGAGGCAAAAAAATCATTGAGTACATTAGCTTTTTCCACATCGTCTGTCACTAGGTTGCCTTCTCCATTCAGTAAGGGATCCACACTTTCCTTGACCTTCTTCTTGTTGCTAACATACTTATAGAAACTCTTCTTGTTACTCTTAACATCTCTTACTAGCTGCAACTCCCCTACACTTCCCAAAAACTTCCTGGATAGTCTGTGCACCACTGTATTGTTCTCCCAGCAGATATCAGGGTGATTGAAATCTCCCATGAGAACCAGGGCCTGTGATCAGGTAACGTCTGTTAGTTGCTGGAAGAAAGCCTTGTCCACTTCATCCCTCTGGTCTGGTGGTCTATAGCAGACTCCCACCATGACATCCCCCTTGTTGCTCACACTTCTAAACTTAATCCAGAGACTCTCAGGTTTTTCTCCAGTTTTATTCCGGAGCTCTGAGCAGTCATACTGCTCTCTTACATACAGTGCAACTCCCCCACCTTTTCTGCCCTGCCATCCTTTCTGAACAGTTTATATCCAACCACAACAGTACTCCAGTCTTGTGAGTTATCCCACAAAGTCTTTGTTATTCCAATCGCATCATAATTCCTTGACTGTGCCAGGACTTCCAGTTCTCCCTGCTTGTTTCCTAGGCTTCTTACATTTGTGTATAGGCACTGTAAAGGTTATGATCTACGGAATCTATTCATCCTATTTGTATGCATGTATCATTTTTGTATTTGAAGTTATGAATATTGGCTGTGTAGTTGCTTGATTTTTAAGTAGCCTTGGTAAAGCATTTGGTCAGCTTCCTGATAAAGGAATGTGCAAATTAAGTGCCCAATCAAAAAGCACTTAATGGACAATGGATCTTGGACAGCTCCAATCCACATAAGAAGTCTACCTGAGGACCTTCAAGGTACCATGTGAACCATGGCTACTACCTGTAGGTTCTGAGTTGTGCATAGACATGTGACTTGCCCATGTGACTCCAAAACTCCATCTTGTAGCTGGAATTCTACACAGGGGGACGGAGGGGTATCCACCCACAAAAGAAAGTCTATTTAAGCCCCTGGGAAACCCCTCCATTTTGTTTTCAGCTGGCTCAAGAGATAGCCTCTCTACCCCCAGGGATACCTGAAAGAAACTGGAACAAAGGACAGTAACTGCAGGGGTGTGAGAGATTGCTGGACCCAGACTAGAAGGAGATTAGTCTGTAAAAGAAGCTTACAGGAACACCACTGAGGGTGATTTTTTTTCTGTATTCAGTTTTCTTACTGTATTAGGCTCAGACTTGGATGTTTTGTTTTATTTTATTTTACTTGGTAATTCACTTTATTCTGTCTGTTACTACTTGGAACCACTTAAATCCTACTTTCTGTATTTAATAAAATGACTTTTTACTTATTAATTAACCTGGAGTATGTATTAATACTTAAGTGGGCAAACAGCTGTGCATATCTCTCTATCAGTGTTATAGAGTGTGAACAACTTATGAGTTTACTCTGTATAAGCTTTATACAGGGTAAAATGGATTTATTTGGGGTTTGGATCCCATGGGAAGTCGGGCATCTGAGTGTTAAAGACAGGAACACTTCATAAACTGCTTTCAATTAAGCCTACAGCTGTTAGGGGATGTGTTTGGACTCTCACTCTAGGGAAACAGGAGCTGAGATCTGCAGGGTCAACCTGGGTTAGCCCTAAACCACATTCAGTGCTGACAGGTTACTACAACTCTGTCACCTTCTGGAACCATAGCATGTAACTCATTTGCATATGCATGCTGCCTGCTTTAACTCTCTTATTTCATTTGCCTAGTTAATAAACCTTTAGTTAGTTTTTTACAGGATTGGCTGCAAGCGTTGTCTTTGGTGTGTGATCTAAGGTCTAGCTTGCCTTGCAAGATAGACTGGAATGCCCCCAGGGACTGTGACTCTGTGGTAAGACTGTTATAGCGCTTCAGGAATTCACTCTTCTTACTAGGGGTATGGCTACACTTGAAATTTCAAAGCGCTGCCGTGGCAGCGCTTTGAACTGTGAGTGTGGTCGCAGAGCCAGTGCTGGGAGAGAGCTCTCCCAGCGCTGTACGTACTCCACATCCTCATGGGGTTTAGCTTGCAGCGCTGGGAGCCGCGGTCCCAGCGCTGCGGCACTGTTCACACTGGCGCTTTACAGCGCTGTATCTTGCAGCGCTCAGGGGGGTGTTTTTTCACACCCCTGAGCGAGGAAGTTGCAGCGCTGTAAAGCGCTAGTGTAGCCAAGGCCTGGGTTAGCGAAAGCTAATCATCAAACATACCACCAGTTTGGAGTCTCTGCCCTGAGATTGGCACTCAGGGTAGTGGGCAGTGTGACAGTGACCATTTATCTCCAATATTCTCACTCTCGATTATGGGAATCTCTGTTGGATGATCAACTTATTCTTGTTTCCACAACAGTAGAACCTCAGACTGGTTAATCACACTCCTCATTTGGAACCAGAAGTGCGCAATCCGGCAGCAACAGAGACCATTCCTTTGCTAATGGTTGTGAGATTGCTTCAGCCGCTAGTTCCTTAGGTAGGATGAATTGCATTGAGTCCTGCCGTCTTGGATACATCTAACTCGTGTTCAGGTCCGGAGAAGATAAACACAGGGGCGGCTCTAGGCATTTTGCCACCCAAGCACGGCAGGCAGGCTGTCTTCGGTGGCTTGCCTGCGGGAGGTCCCCGGTCCCGCGGATTTAGTGGCCTGCCTGCGGGAGGTCCGTTGAAGCTGTGGGACCAGCAGACCCTCTTCAGGCATGCTGCCAAAGGCAACCTGGCAGAGCGCCCCCCCCGTAGCTTTCCGCCCCAGGCACGCGCTTGGCGTGCTGGTGCCTGGAGCTGCCCCTGGGTAAACAGAGTGTCCAAGAGTTCAGTCTGATCACCATCCAGTCTGCAGGTGTTGGCTGGGGTGCAGCACAGCTACAGGTGTTGGGGGGAGCTATTTTTCAGGGTCATCCTCCTCCTCTCTCAGCCTGATTTTATGTCTGTTATAAAATAAGTTATAGTTTTTTTTACATGGCACTTAATGCCTATTTTGCTTCAGTCTTCAGGTTAATGGTTAACAGAGACCAGGTACTCAGCACAATTAATATTAACAACCAAGGGAAAGGAACACAAGCCAAACTAGGGAATGATCAGGTTAAGGAATAGTTCTGTTATTACAGAAGTTAAAGTCTTTTTTGACATGGTTTAAACAAAATTTGTTTTATATATACATGTAAAAACCTGTTATTTTTTTTTGTTTGTATTTTTATTAGCATGGGGCGATCTGTTTCTCTTGTGGGATTTGCAGGAGCTAAGGTTTTTATGGGTGGAAGCTGGATAAAAACACAAGAAGCAATGCAGGAGTGGGTGGATCTGTGTATTTCAGAGTAGGACTAGAGCGGGGTTAAAAAAATAGTCATATGCAGGGCTCCCATACACATCCCAGGTCATGCCGTCAGCAGCCTTGTCTCCAGTGTCTTTCCTAGGCCCAGACGTACATGTCCTGCCCGATGTGTTTCAGCTCCAGAGTCCTGCTGACCAGACAGCACAACTCTGGGTGTGCAATGGGAAGGTGTCGCGTGCTCCCTGGGAGGAAACGATTCTGCATTTACAGAGGATTTTTGATTCTTTTCTTCTTCTCCTGGGAAGCGAAAGGCGGTGATGTGTGGGATGGGGCTGATGTGGGGGTTGGGGACACAGTTGCTTCCTTCCCCTCCCCAGTCCCCCCGCTGACAAGAGCACAGTGGGGTGGCTGGGGTGCACAGGGCACTGTGCAGGGTACAATCCACAGAGAGGTGTGGCAATTGGCTGTTGAGGGCCAGAGCAGCAGAGAGTGTGAGGTGCCTCCATTCCTCCTCCTCTTTCACCCGGGTTGGAAGGTGAACTCTGCAGATGAACTTCTGAACCTTGGGGCTTCACTGACCAAGGACAGCAACTGTGAGTTGGGTGACTCTTGAGTTGCTGGACTTAAGACCCTGCGGGGAAAAGGACACTGCCCAACTTACCTGGGGTGGATCTTTTGCTCAAAGTTTGTGTTATGAATCCTATTTGTGGTGTTTCCCCACATAATGCTGCATTGTTACTCTCCTTTATTGCAAGGCTTTTCCTACACACAGACTCTGTGCTAGTGAGAGGGTAAGTATTGCCTCTTAGAGGAGCCCAGGGGGATGGTATGTAATTGTCCCAGGTCACTGGGTGGGGGCTCGAGCCAGTTTTGCATTGTGTTATTGAAACAGAACCCCTAGATACTGAACCCGGCCCTTGTTGCTGCCAAGCCTGACAGGTAGGAGGGTTACATAAATAAAAAACAAACAGAGTGATATTCCTCAGGGGCTGCTTAAATGAAACCTACTCCCTCTTCAGGAGTTTGTTGCACTCCCAGGAAGCAGGAGGTAAAATTTCAGAAGACCTGCAAGAGATCTGAACAGAGCAAGCACAGACACCACAGCCAAGTGTTACAGTAGAACATTTCAAGTGTCATCGCAGAGTGAGGAGCAAGGTGAAACCGTAGCTGTGTATGTGGAAGAGCTAAAAATATTAGCTGACTAGCGACTGGATGGAAATGTCCTATTTGCTGCAGGGGAGATTAGTGATACCACAAACCAATGAGGGAATTCAAAGACGATTGCTGGCAGAAGGGGACATAAGTTGGCCCAAAGCAACAGCAATGGGAGCAGCAGTGAAAAAATGTACAAGCTTTGCACTTAAAATGCAGGGACAATCAAAGTGACTCAGGCTCCTGAGAGGTGTTTCCGCATCAGTTTGTAACTTTAAAATGGCAGATCTTATGCCTCGGAGGGCAGAGCTGGATGTACACCTCATGTGCTCCTAGGCACTGCATCTTCAGCGCCCCCACTGCCTACAGCTGACCTTCATGTTGCACACAGTTTTAGAGAGGTAAGACGCCCCTAGAATGCCTGGCACCCCTAGACATGTGCCTAGTATGCCTATTTGGAAATCCAGCCCCGCCTGAGGGTAGACCTCAATGGTATGTCTACACAGCATACTAAGTCAGGGTTCTGACTCAGGTTTAAGACCAAGCCCCGCTTCTGTCCACACAGAACTTAGTTTGACTCAGGCTTTCAGTGTCTGTGGGGTCAGAGCTGAAATCCCACTGTGATGCAAGTCAGAGCCCAAACGTTTTGTAGTGTGGATGCAGCTCAGCTCCATGTCACCAGACTCGGGTGTGGAGAGTCTGCCAACACTAACATTCCCCAGGGACTGCGCTTCCTGGCCCTTCAATTCCAAAACTTGCCACTTGCTTCCCAGGAATCTTACATAACATGGGGATCCTGATAATGGCCTCCTTTGTAAACGACATCGAAACTTTCTGAGGAAATGAGCTACAGAAGAGGTAGGTAGTCTTATGGTGCAGGTCCAACATAGGCTGGTGCTTCCCCTCTCCTCAACAAGGGGTCAGCTGCTGCTCTGGAGATGAAAGGCTCTTGGTATCCCCTCAACCATAAGGCCTTGTAATGTCCTAGGGATGATTCCCCTCTGGGTTCCTGACTGGGACGTCGGTTATTCCTTCCCCTGAGAATCCATCCTTAAGATGGGAGACTGGAGACTGGCCACTTCCAGGGGCTGTGGGAGATGAGTCAGAGCTGTGGGACACCAGTGTGGTGCTGAGGTGGGCCAGCTACTGCTCTCATTTACCCGGGTGCAGGGCAGGAGTAACTCTACTGAATTCAATGGGATTTCTCCTGATTTTTCTGTGGAATATTCCAGCTGCAGGGATGGTTCCAACAGGGTTCCCATGCCCAGGAAAAACAGAGCCTGTTTCCTTCCCCCACCTCAATGAGCAGCAATCAGCTGTTTGTAATGAACCAGAAGCTTCCTCTCCCATGCAAAGGCTGCAGTGCCTGGAGCTGGGCGGGAGCAGGGAGGTGTTTCAGACACACAAGGCTCTGCTTTCCCTCCACATTCTTCATTGCTGTGTAGGTGGGATTGGACTGAGCTCCCCTCTGACATGGCGTGATGAGCTGGGGGAACAGACTCCAGGAGCACACTGTATTCCTGGAAGCCCCCTGCTGTGCCAAGGAACTCAGCACAGGGAGCTGCTTTGCCAAGTGACCCCTTTTGGGTGGTGTTGGGTTACAAATCACTTTAGTAGGGAGTGCAGGGGAATGGCATGTTGTCACCCTGATTGTGTGAGGAAAGGGCAGCAGAACTGTGCTTAAACTGCCCTGACTGACCCACACTCACTAAGCAGGGGGGTAGGGGTGCCAAATCCCCTGAGAGTGAGAGAGAAAGAGGGTGGGGACAGGTGTCTGTATCTGGGGGTGTGGGCTCTGCCTAAAGAGTCCTAGATGCCATTTGACCATGTCCCTCCCCACTGTGTAAAGGCAGAGCTGATCAGACACACTGGAGAGTCTTTCTTTTGCTAACAGGTTTCAGAGTGGTAGCCGTATTAGTCTGTATCAGTAAAGAGAAAAGACGGTTACTCACCTTTGTAACTGTTGTTCTTCGAGATGTGTTGCTCACATCCATTCCAGTTAGGTGTGCGCGCCGCGCGTGCACGTTCGTCGGAAACTTTTTACCCTAGCAACTCCAGTGGGCCGGCAGGTCGCCCCCTGGAGTGGCGCCGCCATGGCGCCCAATATATATCCCTGCCGGCCCGCTCACTCCTCAGTTCCTTCTTGCCGGCTACTCCGACAGTGGGGAAGGAGGGCGGGTGTGGAATGGATGTGAGCAACACATCTCGAAGAACAACAGTTACAAAGGTGAGTAACCGTCTTTTCTTCTTCGAGTGATTGCTCACATCCATTCCAGTTAGGTGAATCCCAAGCCATACCTAGGCGGTGGGGTCGGAGTGAGAAGTCGCGGCACGGAGCACTGCAGTTCCGAAGGCCGCATCCTCTCTCGACTGCTGGACCAGGGCGTAGTGGGAAGCAAAGGTGTGGACCGATGACCAGGTCGCTGCCCGACAGATTTCCTGGATGGGCACACGGGCGAGGAAAGCCAGCGACGACGCCTGCGCCCTGGTAGAATGCGCAGTCACACGGCCCGTAGGGACATGGGCCAAGTCATAACAGGTCCTGATACAGGACGTAACCCAAGAGGATAACCTCTGGGAGGAGATAGGAAGCCCTTTCATACGGTCCGCTACCGCCACAAAAAGCTGGGGGGATTTGCGGAAGGGTTTGGTCCTCTCTATGTAGAACGCGAGAGCCCTACGGACCTCCAGCGAGTGGAGCTGCTGCTCCCTGCCTGAGGAGTGAGGTTTTGGGAAAAAAACCGGAAGGAAAATCTCTTGGTTGACGTGGAAGGCCGAGACCACCTTGGGCAGAAAAGCAGGGTGTGGTCTCAGCTGCACCTTGTCCTTGTGGAAGACCGTATATGGGGGGTCTACCACAAGAGCTCGGAGCTCCGACACCCGTCTAGCTGAGGTGACAGCCACTAGAAAGGCAGTTTTCCAAGAGAGGTAGAGCAGGGAGCAAGTAGCTAACGGCTCAAAGGGGGGCCCCATGAGCCGGGACAACACCAGGTTAAGATCCCAGGTCGGAGCAGGGGGACGGACGTTAGGGAATAAACGTTCCAGCCCTTTAAGGAATCTCGACACCGTCGGGTGAGAAAAAACGGAGCGACCGTCCGCACCCGGGTGAAAGGTGGAGATAGCTGCTAGGTGGACTCGCAACGACGATAAGGCCAGGCCTTGCCCTTTGAGGGACCAAACATAGTCTAAGATTTCGGTTACCGAAACTTCCATAGGGCGGAGATTTCTCTCTACGCACCAACAGGAGAAGCGTTTCCATTTCGCCGAATATGTGGCTCTTGTGGACGGTTTCCTGCTGCTCAAGAGCACCTCTCTCACAGGCGTGGAGCAGCGCAGCTCGGAACCAGTCAGCCACGCAGGAGCCACGCCGCTAGGTGCAGCGACTGCAGGTCTGGGTGACAGAGGGTCCCGTGGTCCTGGGTAATCAGGTCCGGATGAAGGGGCAGGGGAACTGGGTCGGCAATGGCCAAGTCCAGCAGCATGGTGTACCAGTGCTGCCTGGGCCATGCCGGGGCCACCATGATCACGAGAGCCCTGTCTCTGCGCACCTTCAGGAGGACCTTGTGGACCAGAGGGAACGGGGGAAACGCATAGCAAAGGTGGGTCGACCACTGGATGAGGAAGGCATCCGCTATCGACCCCGGCTCCCTGCCCTGAAAGGAGCAGAACGCTTGGCACTTCCTGTTCCCCTTGGACGCGAAGAGGTCCACCCGGGGATAACCCCACCTCCGGAAAATGGAGAGAGCGACGTCCGGGCGAAGGGACCACTCGTGTGACAGGAAGGATCTGCTCAATCGATCCGCCAGTGTGTTCCGTACTCCAGGGAGGAAGGAAGCCCTGAGGTGAATGGAGTGGGCTACGCAAAAGTCCCAGAGTCGTATCGCCTCGAGGCACAGGGAGGAGGACCTGGTGCCGCCCTGCTTGTTGATATAGTACATGGTCGTCGTGTTGTCCGTGAACACGGTGACACAACGACCCTGAAGCTGATGACAGAACGCTTGACAAGCAAGGCGGACCGCTCTTAACTCCCGCATGTTGATGTGTAGCCCCACCTCCTCCTGGGACCACAGGCCCTGTGTCCGCAGGGTCCCTAGGTGGGCCCCCCAGCCTAGATCTGAGGCATCCGTTGTCAGGGATACCGAGGGCTGAGAGGGGTGGAAGGGAAGACCCGCACATAATACGGACTGGTCTAACCACCAGCCGAGAGAATCTAAGACCTTCTGGGGGATTGTGACTAACATGTCTAACGGTTGCCTTGCTGGCCTGTAATGACTGATAAGCCACAGCTGGAGAGGCCTCATGTGGAGCCGAGCGTAGTCGGTCACAAAGGTGCACGCCGCCATGTGGCCTAACAGGGTTAGACATGTCCTCACTGACGTCAATGGGGCTGACCGCAAACGTTGAACGATCGCCGCCATGGTCTGGAACCGTTGCAGAGGCAGCGAGGCCCTGCCCACAGTGGCGTCCAGGACGGCCCCGATAAATTCCACCTTCTGAGTGGGCCTCAGGGTGGACTTGTCTGTGTTTATCAAGAGGCCCAGACTTGCAAACATGCCGGTTATCACGCGGACATGGCTGTTGACTTGCTGTTCCGACGTGCCCCGAATCAACCAGTCGTCCAGATAAGGGAACACGTGAACACGGTTGCGCCGAAGATGCGCCACGACAACTGCCATGCATTTTGTAAACACCCTCGGGGCCGTGGACAGGCCGAATGGGAGGACTGCAAATTGATAATGAAGAGCCCCCACAACGAAGCGGAGAAAGCGTCTGTGGCGCGGCCAAATGGCAATGTGGAAATACGCGTCCTGCATGTCGAGGGCGGCGTACCAGTCTCCCGGATCCAGGGATGGAATAATGGTCCCCAGGGATACCATGCGGAACTTCAACTTCACGAGGTATTTGTTGAGCTCTCGCAGGTCGAGGATAGGCCTGAGGCCCCCCTTGGCCTTGGGGATCAGAAAGTAGCGGGAATAAAACCCCTTGCCTTTCTCGTTTTCCGGAACCGCCTCTATAGCTCCTTTGCTGAGGAGCGTCTGCACCTCCTGCCGAAGGAATTGCTCGTGAGAGGGGTCCCTGAAGAGGGACGAGGAAGGAGGGTGGGAAGGAGGAAATGAAACAAACTGCAGGCGGTATCCCGTCTGCACCATGCTTAAGACCCAGCGGTCCGATGTTATTTGGGACCACGCCGGGAGGAAAAACGAAAGGCGGTTGGAAAACGGGGGGGAAGGATCCATAGGGGAAACTGTTACTGCGCCCTCGGGCGCACCTTCAAAATGAAGGCTTAGGACCAGGCGGGGGTTTTGAGGAGCCTTGGTTCTGCCCCCCTTGGTTCCCCGACTGCCTGCGCCTTCCGTTCCTGCCGCGGCGCCTGTAAAGGTCCTGCCGCTGGCGGAACTGGGAAAACGGCCTGCGTTGTTGCTGTTGCTGCGACCTAAAGGGTCTACGCTGCGTCACGGGGGTGTGCATCCCGAGGGACCGCATAATGACCCGGTTGTCTTTTAGACTCTTGAGTCTGGGGTCCGTCTTGTCAGAAAACAGGCCCTGGCCTTCGAAAGGAAGGTCCTGTATAGTATGCTGGAGCTCTGGCGGAAGGCCGGAAACCTGCAGCCAGGAGATGCGACGCATCGTAACTCCTGATGCGAGGGTACGGGCAGCCGAGTCCGCAGCGTCCAAGGAGGCTTGTAAGGCCGTGCGTGCAACCTTCTTGCCTTCGTCCAAGATGGCCGTAAACTCTTGGCGAGCATCCTGTGGCAGCAGCTCCTTAAATTTGTCCACTGCCACCCAGGAATTAAAGGCATATCTGCTCAGCAGGGCCTGCTGGTTGGAGACCCTGAGCTGCAGCGCCCCAGCCGAATACACCTTACGGCCAAGGAGGTCCATCCGCCTGGCTTCTCTGGATTTGGGGGCTGGAGCCTCCTGGCCGTGACGCTCCCTATCGTTCACTGATTGCACCACCAGTGAACCCGGAGTCGGGTGTACATGGATATATTCGTATCCCCTAGAAGGGGCCATGTACTTCCTCTCGACTCCTTTCGCTGTCGGAGGGATGGAGGCCGGGGACTGCCAGATGGTATTGGCGTTGGCCTGGATGGTCCGTATGAAGGGCAGGGCAACCCTGGTGGGAGCATCAGAAGAGAGGATGGTTACAATTGGATCCTCTATCTCCGAGACCTCCTCTGCCTGCAGACTCAGATTTTGAGCCAATCGCCTGAGGAGGTCTTGGTGCGCCCTGAGATCCAGCGGGGGGGGACTGTTGGAGGAGGTACCCGCCACCGCCTCATCCGGGGAGGAGGATGATGAGACCCCAGGCACGAGAGTGTCTAACTGAGGGTCTTCCTCAGCCCTCGCCTCTGCCTCCGGAGCCACAGCGGAGTCCTGCTGCTTGGACCCTTCCTCCCCTTCCGGGGAGGGAGGGGGGCAAGACAACGAGGCTTCAGGGGCCCTACGCTCCGCAGTCACCGGCCTAGCAGGGAGCTGCTGGGGGCCCTGGGCCTGATGGTATGCCCAGGGTGTCCAGAATCCCCACTGTTGTGGGCCTTGGTCCTGCAGCGGCGGATCACCGAACAGCGCCGCCTGCCGGTCGGTGCCCAGCGCATACCCGCTGTCCGTCTGGGAGGATACGGACGGCTGTCTAGAGGGCCACGGAGGGGCCGACCCTGGATGGTAAGTGTCTGCGCGGGTCGGCACGGGGGATCGTCTCGGTGCCGGGGACCGGTGCCGGGAGTCATAACGGTGCCGGGATTGGGATCGGGACTGAGTTCTGTCACGGTGCCGGGATCCTGACCGGTACCGGGCGCCGCTTCGGTGCCGGGACCTGCCACCAGCTCGGTGCCGGGAGGTCGACCGGGACCTGCCACCAGCTCAGTGCCGGGAGGTCGACCGAGACCGGGACCTGCCACCAGCTCGGTGCCGGGAGGTCGACCGGTGCGGCGAGTAGTGTCGGGACCTGCTCCTGGAATCGCGGTGCCGGTTTCGACGACTGGAGCCTGACCGCGACCGTCTCGATGTCGACCGGTGCCGCGAGTGCGACCGGTACCGCTGAGGGGAGCGGTGCCGGGACTGCGAGCGGCGTCGGGATCTGGAGCGCCCAAGACGTCGGGACCTGGATCGTGAACGAGTGTCTCTGGGCGGTGCCGACATCATGGGCTTGCCTCTGGACACGACCCGCACCGGAGGTACCGGGGGTGGCAGCCGAGTGGGCTCAGTCAGGGCAATGAGGTCCCGAGCCGAGGCGAAGGTCTCTGGTGTGGATGGGACCACTATCTCAACCCCAGATCTCATGGGGGAGCTCGGCGGCACCGGACTCGACGGACCCGCCGGGCCCGGAGTCGACGGTGCTGGCGGCGCCGCGGCCGATGTCGAGGCCGGGCGCTCTAGCCGGGTCTGCCTGGCCGGAGTATCGGACTTCGACGGCCTTGGCTCTGACTCCAGTGCCGGAGAGGGTCGGTGCCGGGGAGTCTTCTCGGTGCCGGTGCGATCCGGTGCCGGCGCCGATACCACGGCCTGCGAAGCCGTCGGGTCAAGTGCCGCCTCCATAAGGAGAGTCCGGAGCCTTTGATCCCTCTCCTTCTTTGTCCTTGGCTTAAAAGCCTTACAGATGTGGCACTTGTCAGATCTGTGCGATTCCCCGAGGCACTTCAGGCACGCTTCGTGGGGATCGCTGGTAGGCATGGGCTTCTTGCAGGCCGCACACTGCTTGAAGCCCGGCGAAACAGGCATGAGCCTGGCGCCGGGTGCCGGGAAGGGCTAAGCCCCCGGCGAAGAACTACTTAACAACTATTTAACTTAACTATCTACTTAACAAACTAATTAACAACTATAATGGAACTAGAGATGAACGATAGATAAACGATAGATAACTAGGAGAGCTAGGGACGTGGAGGACAGCTATGCCGCGCTCCACAGTTCCAACGACCGACACGGCGGTAAGAAGGAACTGAGGAGCGGGCGGGCCGGCAGGAATATATATTGGGCGCCACGGCGGCGCCACTCCAGGGGGCGACCTGCCGGCCCACTGGAGTTGCTAGGGTAAAAAGTTTCCGACGAACGTGCACGCGCGGCGCGCACACCTAACTGGAATGGATGTGAGCAATCACTCGAAGAAGAACAAGGAGGACTTGTGGCACCTTAGAGACTAACACATTTATTTGGACATGAGCTTTCATGGACTAAAACTCACTTCATCGGATGAATGCGGTGGAAAATACAGTAGGAAGATATATATATATATATATATATATATATATATATACACAAAGAACATGAAAAAATGGATGTTGCCATACCAACTGTAACAACTGTAATTAATTACGGTGAGCTATTAGGTGAGCTATTATCAGCAGGAGAAAAAAACCCTTTTGGAATGATAATCAGGATGGCCCATTTCCAACAGTTGACAAGAAGGTGTGAGTAACAGTAGGGGAAAAATGAGCCTGGTGAAACAGTTTTTACTTTGTATAATGACCCACCCACTTCCAGTCCTTATTTAAGCCTAATTTAATGGTGTCTAGTTTGCAAATTAATTCCAATTCTGCAGTTTCTCTGAAGGTTTTTTTGTTGGAGTATTGCGACTTTGAGATCTGTAATTGAGTGACCAGGGAGGTCAGGGCCGTCCTTAGGATTTATGGGGCTCTACACAGTATTATTAAACTGGTGCCCCTATGCCGGATGGCAGCCCAAGCTGCCTGGTGGGGGAGGGGGAGGAAGGACAAGACAGCAAAGGATAATGAGATGCCGGGCCTGCCTCACGGTGGCAGAGAGTCACAGTTCCCCACAGAGACCCCGATATCCCCTCCCTCATGCAGAATGGACATGAAGAAAGTACCTAATTAAAAGCACTAAAATTTGAGAATAAAAAATATCAGTCACAGGTTTTTTGATATGCCCTGAAGTTTGTCAGAGATTTATTTGCAAAAACTTCGTAGTAAGGGCGAGTCAGCTGTCCTGCTGAATACAACGTTACATATAATGGAATACATGATGCAGCTCTTCTCTGTTTTACAATTTCTTAATCAGTATTTCTAAACTGAATTTATATTTTAAATGTACTCAAACCTTAAACCAGCATTCCAGATTACTACATATTTAACTCACTGAAACAAAGACATTCTTTTAAATTAATCAGAGAGGTTTAGTGTGTTCATAACAATGTTCATTGCTTTTAGAAAAAGGGAACAGTAATTTACTTTGTGTGATCTCCATAACAAGAGACATGTTTATGAAATTTCATCAATTTAAAAAAAATATGTTTCCAAAGATTTTAGGTATAACAAGGATTTTATGTCTTACTAAGCTACTGATTTTGCTGGAGGGTTCTCTTAAAACTAGTTCATCGGATAGTCAGAATTAAAGAAAGGGAACCTCTTTGTCCAGTTATTCAGAAGGGAAGGACTGTTGTCCCTTTAAGGGCTCTCTTCAGTGGGGAGTAGGGGGAGAGGCGGTGAAGGGATGGACAGAAAGGACAGGAAGACTTGGAAGCACTTTCTTTTTTTAACTATAGTAATTAAAATGTGTATTTTAGATAAGGGAGGTCTTTTGAAGGATTTATTTTAAAAACTGCATGTCTGAAGATCCACGCATTTAAGGCCAAAGATGATTGTGCATCTAAAACTCTATGCAAGCATTTTTTAGAAATGTGATTTTATAATCTTCACCAGCTCACTAATGAAATATTTTTAAAGCAAATTTTAAACTAAGGTCCTGTAGACTGACATGTTCTGTGTAAATATTACACTAATGCATAACTGTTTTTGTCAGTAAAGTCAGAAACTGACAGTATAAAAACTTATTTGGGCATAAGTTTTCGTGGGCATCTGATGAAGTAAGACATAAAAGCCTTGTTATACCTAAAATCTTTAGAAACATATATTTTTTAAAACTGGTGAAATTTCATAAACATGTCTATTGTTATGGAGATCACACAAAAGCTTATGCCCAAATAATGTGTTAGTCTCTAAGGTGCCATAAGGACTCATCCTTGTTTTTGCTGATACAGAATAACAGGACTAACAGTTTCAATGTTGTGCTAATAAGTCTGCCAGGCTGGAGGCTTTTTCACTTTTAACTACTAGATTCCCTCCCAAGGAAGACTCACCAGGCTGCAGCAGCCATCTGTGGGAGCCTGCAGGAAGGGTCAGAACAGGGATAGGAAAACAACGGGGGTGGACACTAAGACCCAGTGGTGCCCCAAATTTTCAGGTGCCCTCCGCAGCTACCTATGTTGCCTATGCCTAAGGACGGACCTGAGGGAGGTTGACGTGTTCTCCGACTGGTTTATAAATGTTATAATTCTTGACGTCTGATTGGTGTCCATTTATTCTTTTGCGCAGAGACTGTCCGGTTTGGCCAATGTACATGGCAGAGAGGCATTGCTGGCACATGGTGCCATATATCAAGTTTTTTTTTTCTCCTGCTGATAATAGTTCACCCCTCCATCTAAATGGAAAAGTACCAGGTTTAAGATGGATTTCATTATCAGGTGACATGGTCACATGTCACTGTAAGAGCCCTAGTCTCCATTCCCCATGGGCTGGCCCACACGTACACAGGAAGGCTTTGAAGTAGCGAAGGCCATTTACAGCTGATTGTTTCTGGAGCACCCTTAATGGACTCCACTTAATATGTTTTTCATCAGTGATACAAGTTTATATCTTATTCTCCTAACTCCGGATAGAGAAATAACACATGTAAACAAATGGGATGTAAACGCTTAATGGATTACAAGCTTTCTAAAGACACCATATAAGGGGTATTTAGCATCAAGCACATTCCAATTATGTCATATTCATAAGAATATTTCCATAAAGCACATGGAGTGCAACGTCACAGGGGCTCCAGCTGGTTCCATTTTGTATTGGAACCCCCTACGTATTGACCCTGGCCCTGGTTGCTGCCGACTCCGCCTGGCAGAAGGGTTAGTCCTGGTAAGAAAAGCAGAAAAATGTCAATAGGTTCCAAGGTCACTGAGAGTGTAATGTGCGAACTGGTGGGTTGTCTCTGGGAGGCGACACACAAAGCCCCTGGATCCTGACCCATAGGGATAATGGAGCCAAGGGAAATTCTTCACGGTGCACACTGCCCGTTGGGGACGATCCATCTGCGCTGACAAGGTTTCAATCCCAGGGGACAATCTGATCTATTCAGATCATTACACTGCAAGAGCCAACGCCTGCCTAGTCCACAGTGAGTGACCCCTGGAGCTCCTAGGAGAGCCAAGGGAAGGGAACGCAGCGGTGCCAGGACAGGACATTCTGGTCTGGTGCCTAAGACATCTAGGATACCATTTGATAGTGACCGACTCTCACTAAGACTTGCAGTGATGTTCCCAGCTAGCTCATAACCAATCCTGAGTCATTTGGGGGGCAAAGCACCTTTACAGCAATGATGAAACCCAGCTAGAGATGACTATTTCACAGGCTGGTACTGGAACACAGCAGAGGATCTCTTACCATCTTGGTGCTGGTGGTGGGGACAGCAGACATGGACAGATCGGATGTCTGAGATTTTGTGCTGAACATTTGGAATCCCTTGATCCATCTCCTGTACTCCTCTCTCACCTAGAGAGTGAGGGACACGGTCACTGCACTATGTAACTAAAGCTGAGAAGGTCAGACATGGCCACCGCAAGGCCGGTGAAGGTGCTGGGTGGGCACTGATGGGCTGTGGGCATTACCTGGCTATTGAGCAGACAGTGCACCAGGAAGATGAAGGCTCCCTGCAGGCTGTTGATGATGGTGAATAAATAGGCCATGACTGTGGCTGCTGGGCCGAATTGGAGGAGACCAACGCTCCATGTGCAGCCCAGAATGAAGAGCTGGGCGATGGCTTTAAAGGTCAGTAACCTGGATAAAGGCAGATGGAGAGATCCCGTTACAATAACTCTGTGGAGAGCAATTGGGTCAGGAGGATCTGGGCAGAGTGGGGTGGAGCTACCGGCCCTGGCTTTCCTGTGTGGGACAGGGTTACTGTCAGTGCAAAGACTATGGGAATTTGTTCCCATGGATCCTAGATATGCTGTTCCCCTCCTGCAATCCTCCACACCCTCCGGTGCCAAGGACCTTCCAAACCAAGGCATCTGACCCTCCAGGATTGTTTCGTTGCCATCTCACCTGTGGTCTCTGAGGGTGGACACATCTGCATTGAGGGAGGAGAGTCTGTTTCTCAGGATCCACAGGGTCAGGGCAAAGAACATTATATTTATCTGTGGGAACAGTGGGAAATATTTCCTGTAAAACATCCCATCTGGGGCCAGCGACTTCAGCTGAGGCAGAGAACGATCCCAGGGGACCAAGCCAAACACTGCACAACCGGGGACTGCTCATTTCCGGTGGGAATTATCCCCTCCCCGTAATATCCCCTGGCAGATCTTGGTCCCTCCCCAGGCATGGAGCTGACAGCACAGCCAGAGCTGAGATGAATCAATGGGATCACACAGGCCAGGTGCTGCTCAGAGTTCAATATGGAGCCTCTCCAGTGCAGTCAGGAGTTTTTTTGGGTTTACACTGGTGTAATTGAGAGCAGAATCTGGCTCAGAGATTCCACATCCTGCCTCTAGAATACTTCCTGCCACTTCCAGGATGTAACAAGTCCCCCCTACCCCTCTCCCCCAACTTCCTCAGGGGTAGGGAGGAATATGGAGGGACATTTGTTTCCTCCACCTACAAAAACCACTGCAGAGTGGAGCCCTCTCCCTTCCTCGTTCCTTGGGTCATTAACTCGACTAGATCAAACTCTTCTGTCTTCACTTGGCAAAACTCCTGCTGATGTCCCTGGGAGCTGGGCCCGAGTAACAGCTGTAAGCCTGGGGATACTGCACAGGGACTCATCCCGGGACTGACCAGAGCAGATGAGCCAGCTGGGACCTAACTGGGTCTTTCCTTGTGTTTTATGGGCCACGTTCCCCTCCCTGCTTCACTGAAATCAATGGGGTCACAGAGGTGAGAGGAGAATGTGGCCCTGTGGTTCTGTGAGGTACCCACCAGGAATATGGCACAGACTGGGCCCAGGAAGCTCCAATGAAAACCTCTCTCCAGGCTGAGCCAGCAGCTACAAGCAGGGAGGAAGAAGAAGGTGACTTTAATGGGATTACTGCCCTTTTTCAGCCCTGGGGGGCAGAGATGGGGTGTCAGAGGGCAGCTGGATCACAAAAGCGAGATGGATCTCAGCCTGCCTGTGACATGGCTGACTCTATTGCAGGTAGCAGGCAAACAGCCCTCCCCATGTATCTCAGCATCTCCTGCTTTCAACAACCACTTCCTCTTCCACGTCCTCACATGACCCTTTCTGGCGGATGGGCCAGTATTGCTGGAGGGCCAGATATGCAGCGGAGGGACATTGGCCTAGCTGCACTGAAGGAAGTGGAGCTGCCTTGATTTGCACCAGCTGAGGATCTCACCTGGGGTGTCTTGAACATGCCGCACCCTGTTTTAGTGGAGTCTCTCACTTTAGAGAGGGGATGCTCAGGGGTTTGCACACAGGAAGAAGGTGCATTTGTTTCCTACCCACCAGCCCCACAAACCCAGCCTGGGAGCTGGGAGTCCAGTGGGATCTTTCTGGCTTGTTCTTCCACATCATCAGTGGGGTGAGGAGTGCAGATGTCTGACAGGGGGCAATTCAACTGCAGCGCTCGGGGCAGCTTAGTGTCCCTGGGGATGGGAAGGGTCCCAGGGGAACATTCAGCTCCCAGGCACGGTGAGCAGGGAAATCTAGGTTAAAGTCAGACCTGGGGTGAGCCGGACAAGCACCTGGAAGCCACATCCCAGCTCCCCTTCGGGATGGGTGCTGCACGTACTGTGTGGAAGTTCTGTAGCCCCCAGGATTCACCGCTGCAGAAATAGCCACCACCAGGGCTGCGAATCCGTAGCCGACCGGGTACATGAATCTCTTCTTGAACCGGCTGGCGCTGGTGTAATTCACGACCTTCAGGTTCCAGACGGTGAGGAAGAGGTGCAGCCCCTCCAGGAACATCCAGCTGAAGCAGGCCAGGAAGAGGTAGTGTAGGAGGCCAGCAATGACAGCACATGCCACCTGGGGGAGACAGAGAGCCCAGGGACACTGCGGTGGGGAAGGGAAATGCTGAGTATGGGGGAGACCAGCCGTGGGGTCACCCCGGGATTCTTGCTAGCACAGCTTTCCAGTTATAGTGCTCCATGTCCCAGAGACGGCAGGTTCCTCGGGCTATGGAGGGTCCTGCGGGTGCACATTGCTGATGCAGGAAGGGAGCAGAGATTAGTGGTTAGAGGAGGGGAGCAGGGCTCAGGGGATCCAGGTTCTGTTCCCAACCCTGACACAGAGTCCCTGGGTGACCATGGGCAAGTCACGTGGGAGAGGAATTGAGGCAAAGGGAGACTGTGACATAGGAATAGAACTGGCTGAACTCCAGGAGGTGGGGACACTCAGAGCACTGTGCCCAGTGTGAAGGGGCCTAACAGGGTGGAAACATCCCCCCAGGAACACTCCCTGTGTCCTGCACAGCACAGAATCTAGGGAGAACAAAGGGGTTCAAAGCCACACACCCCAGCCCTGCTGCGCGTGGAGGCACAGAGCTGGGGATAATCAGGCCGTACCTGAGTGCGGATGCGGGTCGCTGCGGTGAGGAAGAGCAGGTTGGCCAGGAAGAGGCAGAGGCAGAGCTGCAGGTGGAGGGAGGTGCTGACGTTGCGGATGGAGCGGCACAGGAGGAAGGTGAGGATGGCGAGCAGGAGGCACAGCAGGGAGAGCGTCAGTCCCACATAGGTGATAATGGTCAGTGGGGAACTCTCCTGTAACACAGCAAAGGGAGAATCACCAGTGACCCCAGCCGAGCCCCCTCAGCTCCAACTCAGCCTTTTCCCCAGCAAAGCCTCCAGTCACTCCAGGGAGAGCTTTGCCCATGGCTGAGTGAGGAGCTCAGGGTCCTGCCCTGTGACCTGAGTCTCACGGTGCGATACCGTCACTGCGATGGGAGCCATTAGGACGGCGAAGCTGGAGAGATGGTCACAGCTGCAGGTGGTGTGAGTACTGTTCGTGTGCACGGCGGTGCAGCCATCCGGAGACCAGCTGCCGCTCTCGGCCACCACTTTCCAGTAGACGCAGAAAGCCTCTTCCTCCTCTTTTTTGGCCTGGAAACACAACAGAATGATCCTCATCCTCACGGGACCACAGAATGTCGGTTCTCTTATTACACATCTATAGCAAACCCGAGGCCACTGACAGCTCCACAGCTCTCCTCACAGAGCCCCCGCTGCCCACTGGGGCCATCCTGGTGACAGCGGAGAGAGAATGCAGATCCTGCTGCTCCAAAAGCCCAGGCCCTGCTATTGGAGTGAAAGGGAAATAAATCCTTCCTTGCCATTAGCACAATAAGGAATGTGGTACATGGCTAAGGAGTTCCGACAGCATCCAGCAGAGGGCAGTGCTGTGTGCACACATACACATAAGCACCCCAACATTTCATTACCGTATCAAAGTGTTATAAGATGATTTCCTGAACCACAGTCTCTATAGAAAGCAGCTTTCCAGTTATTCTGATTCAGGGGTGAGCTAGGCGGAGCTGTTACCCTAGAGCAGAGGTAGGCAAACCTTTTGGCCTGAGGGCCACATCATGGAATAGAAATTGTATCACTGGCCATGAACACTCACAAAATTGGGATTAGAGTGTGGGAGTGGGTGAGGGCTTTGTTTGGGGGGGCAGGCTCTGGGGTGGGGCTGGGTATGAGAGTTTTGGGGTGCAGGAGAGTGCTCCAGACTGGAATCAAGGGGTTTGGAGAGCAGGAGGGGGCTCAGGGCTGGGGCAGGGGGTTGGGGTGTGGGGAGAGCCTGGGGGGTTCAGAAGCCAAGCATTGCTTAACTCAAGTAGCTTCCAGAAGCAGTGGCATGTCCCTTCTCCAGCTCCTACACGGAGGCGCAGCCAGGCGACTCTCCACACTGCCCCATCTGCAGGCACCGCCCCTGCAGCTCCCATTGGAGCACCAGAGGGGGCCATTGGAGTGTGTAGGAGCTGGAGCAGGGCCATGCTGTGGCTTCTGGGAGTCGTGTGGTGAAGCCCGTGACGCAGTTGCCAGGCCAGAGTGGGGTCTAGCCACATGGTCAGTCCCCTGAACCAGTGCTCTGGCCGGAATGGGGCTGAGCTGCATGGTGCGTCCCCCAACCCTAGTGGAAGCTTGTGTGCTGTCTTAAAATGGCTTTCCGTCCAGATGGCGCCTGCAGGCTGTATTTTGCCCACCCCCACTCTAGAGCACTTTGCACAACCATGTGTTGTGGTACAACCCCCGGTAACCTCTTCCAGTAAAACAGCCCCAATGCATCAGGAATAAGGATACCTCCTCTTCTCAGGACCATCGGGAGCCAGAAAGGCAGCACGGTCCAAATGCCCGGGAGGAGATGGTAACTTCTATATGCCCCTCTGGAGCCCCAGATACAGAGCAAAGCGAGGGGATCTCCCTCCACACACCTGCCTGTGGCGCAGGGTGAATTTTGTGGGTCTGGAGAGGTGAATGGGTCTCCCGTCTCCAACGGCCCCACTCACCACCCTGGAGTTGAGGTGACTCTTCTCCAGCTTCCCACCAACCGGCAGATTTCCCTTGCTGAGATGTCTTGCACTGATGATGGAGTCCAGGGTGGAGTAGGAAATAAAAGCAGCAGACCCCAAACCTGCTGGGAGAGGAGAAGATCCCTTGTTAAGGAGATGGGGACACTATGGCAAAGAACAAGCCAGCTAGGTGCCCAGAGGTCACAGTGAGTCTATGGCAGATCTGGGAATAGAACCCAGGATCCTGGCCACAACTCTTAAGATTTAGCCAGTGGACCATGGTACCATCTCCCTCAGAGCCCCCAGGAACACGTCTGCCTGGAAACGTCCAGCTGCAGGATGCAGAGATGAAGATTCAGTTTTTCCTCAAGAAGAGCAGGAGAAGGGCTGGTCAGGGATGAGCTCCTGGTGCTGGAGGATTCAGGGCCCTGAATAGGCAGCTGAAGGTACACGTTACCCTGGGCCCCCACATCTCCATTTGGGGGTCTAGCTAGCTGCCCTTTCCATTTTCTGGGCCCACTGCAAACCAAAGATCCTCCCATGAGCCGTCTCCCCTCTGTGCCCCCAACTCCTCAATGCTCAGGGCTCAAGCTGTGGGACAGACAGGAACGAAGGTGTCAGCTCCATGGCCCAAAGCCTGAGAACCACTGGCTCAGCCAGCAAGCAGCACTCCAGGGCTAGAGACAGAGGCCGGGGCCAGCCTGGGGATCCATAGGGAGGGAGAGAGGGAGGAACGGGGGAACCCAGACTGGGGTTCGGTGCCAGGGAACCGCTCTGTGCTGTGGTTTGTGCCCGGATGTCTCCATCCCCAGGATGGTACCTTGTGTGGCTGCCCCGGTGACTGTATCACAGTGCACGTCCATCGTCTCTTCGTAAGCTCTCAGGGTGAAGATCTCGCTGTGCTGGCTGCAGTTCCCTGTGACGAGCCATGTCTGGATAGCTGTGGGGCGTGGGGGTGAGAAATGACACTGCCCCTTGCTGTGAAACCACTTCCCTGGGAATCTGTCCATTCTGGGTCAGATCCACCCCCCTCCCACTCCGCTTGGAGCCAGAGGGGCCTCAGGGCTCTTTTGCACTAGGGGAGGGGGAAGTTTGGTGCCCTCCCCCTCGAGTTGTCTGATCACCCCTCCCATATCCTTTCCCCCCATTCTGGCTGTGTCTCCCTGGGGATGCAGCGTCCCCAGCAGGGGGAGTAGTGTGGGTGGGGGGAGGCGCCTGGCTCAGCGTGGCAGCCCCTAGTGGTGAAATGCCAAATATCACATTTAAACCCTTCTCGGGCATTGCTGTTGCTCCTGGGGGCACTGGCGGGGCTGGGTTATATTTCCTGGTGCAGGGGCAGTGCTGTTCTCTGTCTGTACTGAACACAGGCTCACATCACAATGATGTATAGGCTCTAACTTCCAATGGATTTGGGGCACAGAGTGTAACCCCATATCTCACAGCAGCCAGCAGGTGGCGCTGAAAGCCACACATCCCCCCTCACCCAGAGACTCTGTCATCACGTTCTGTGTTGTCCTCTCCAGAGACCGGAGAGCAGTGGCCAGTGCAGCCAGTTCCACGCTCTGCAGCAGGATGGTCACGGCCGACCCCACCACCCACTTGTCTCCGCTGTCCCAGAGGGAGGTGCTGTTCAGGAGGGCATTGAAACGGAGAGTCACGTTCTGGGGACAGGAAAGAAAAAGCCCTGGGAGCGAGGAGTCCGGGGTTTCAGGTGCCACATCCCATGTGTTCCCAGGGGGTGTTGGCCATCACAGCCAATGTCAGTTCAGGGGGCAGCAATGCTCTCAGAGGGGGAGCCCTATAAAAGGGAGGTTCACTGAGGCTGACTCAGGGCCCCACTGGGACCTGAAGCTAACTGGGGCCAGAACCCTTTGTCCTTCCTTCTTCGCTCCTGCTCCCCCATCTCCCATCCTTCCATTACAGATGCCAGGGAACAACATTGTCACAAGCCCACGGTTTCCTAGGCTGTCTCTATGTTGCATCAGGGAGCTGCTCAGAAATGTCTGGCAGGGCAGGAATAGGGCACAGATCCTGCTGCCTGAAACACTCAGGTCACTGATGGATGAGCTGAAGGAGAATCCCCATTAACTGTTAGCAGTATAGCACCTCTGATGAACAACAACAGTTCTGAACACAAATGTGCACTCACACAAACACCACTAGAGGGTGCACCCCTCATCCCCACAGCAGTGGAGGGCACAGATCTTGTCTGAGGAGTATCTACATGTCTCCCTCCCCTCCAGTGACACTCCTAACCTGGCATAGCAGCACGCAGGGCTCTGGGGCACACACAGGGGCACTAGCCTGCAGGGCACATTTAAGGAGTGAAGCCTCTCACCTCCAGTGATAACGCCGCACTCCCGTCTCTGCGCATGGACATCAAAATGTCTAACGTTGAATTAAAGAAAGAGCAAAAACTGCTGCTCCTGCTGCTCCGCTTTCCCTGCAGAGAGACCCAGGGCAGAGGGTGAGTTCTGCAGATGCCAAAGGTGACCGACATTGGTGTTTGCCTTATGCAGGGGCCTGATTCTGACATCCCACATTGAGTGAATAAAGCTTTTATACCAGACGTGTCCAGGACATGTACAATGGTTCTGTTGCCACAGCGAGAGGTTCATGTGGAGAAAGGAAACAGTTTCTAGTAACAGCTGGAATACATCAAGGCTTGGGACTAAGCCCCTTTTTGTTCACATTGGTGCTGGATGCATTGACAGAAAGCAGCCAGAGAGGAGTCCCCTGGCACCTGCCTTTTACAGATGTTGTAGTGCTCGTGGGGGAGAGGAAAGAGAAAGTGAAAGAAGATGCAGAGAGACATGCAGGTGCATATTGGAAAGAAACAGCATGAAGATTAGCAGAAGAAATCAGAGTACATGGTCTGTAGATTCAGTGCTCTCCTGCAAGAAGACAATGGAGGTGTAAGTCTGGGGACCAGCCACTCGCAAAGCTACAGAAGTTTTAGAAGGTTCAATATCAATTTGCAAACACTTAGAAGATAAGGTGATAAGTAACAGTCAGCATGGGTTTGCCAAGAATATATCCTGTGAACTGACAGCTTCCTTTGGCAGGGTAACAAGCCTTGTGGATGGGGGGAAGCGGTAGATGTGGTATATCTTGACGTTAGTGAGGTTTTTGACACTCTCTTACGTGACATAAACAAACTAGAGAAATACAATCTATATGCAGCCACTCTAAGGTACATGCATAACTAGTTGGAAAACCATTCCCAGAGAGCAGTTATCAGTGGTGCACAGTCAAGCTGGAAGGGCATAACAAGTGGGGTCCCGCAGGGATCAGTGCTGGGTCCGGTTCTGTTTAATATCTTCATCAGTGATTTAGATCATGGCACACAGAGAACACTGATCAAGTCTGCAGACGATCCCAAGCTGGGAGGGTTTGTAAGTGCTGTGGAGGATCGGACTAAAATTCAAAATGATCTGGACACATTGGAGAAATGGTCTGAAGTAAATAGGATGGAGTTCACTAGGACAAATGTAAAGTTCTCCACTTAGGAAGGAACAATCAGTTGCCCACATACCAAATGGGAACTGCCTGCCTAGGAAGGAGCCCTGCGGAAAGGGCTCTGGGGGTCAGAGTGGATCACAAGCTAAATAATACACTATGCGTTTATTTCAAATTTAGCAGCATTAAACCGAATTAACACTGCACCCGTCCACACAACGAAGCTCTTTATTTCGATATAAAGGGCTCTTAATATCGATATCTGTACTCCTCCCCGAGAAGGGGAGTAGCGCTGAAATCGGTATGGCCATGTCGGATTAGGGTTAGTGTGGCTGCAATTCAACAGTATTGGCCTCTGGGAGCTATCCCACAGTGCACCATTGTGACCACTCTGGACAGCAATCTGAACTTGGATGCACTGGCCAGGTAGACAGGAAAAGCCCCAAAAATTTTTGAATTTCATTTCCTGTTTGCCCAGCATGGAGAGCTGATCAGCACAGGTGACCATGCAGAGCTCATCAGCACAGGTAACCATGCAGTCTGAGAATCGAAAAAGAGCTCCAGCATGGATGGCACGGGAGGTACTGGATCTGATCACTGTATGGGGAGAGGATTCCGTGCTAGCAGAACTACATTCCAAAAGATGAAATGCCAAAACATTTGAAAAAAATCTCGAAGGGCATGATGGACAGAGGCCACAATAGGGACTCACTACAATGCCGCATGAAAATTAAGGAGCTCAGACAAGCCTACCAGAAAACCAAAGAAGCAAATGGAAGGTCCGGGGCAGAGCCACAGACATGCCACTTCTACGCTGAGCTGCATGCAATTCTAGGGGGGGCTGCCGCCACTACCCCACCCCTGACTGTGGTTTCCGAGGTGGGGGTAATCTCAGCCATGCCTGAGAATTCTGCAGACGGGGAAGATGAGGAGGAGGACGACGATGAGCTTGCGGAGAGCACACAGCTCTCCGTTCTCCCCAACAACCAGGATCTTTTTCTCAGTCTGACTAAATACCCTCCCAACCCTCCCAAGGCGGTATCCCAGACCATGAAGCCATGAATCACAGGCTAAATAAGAGTCAAAAGTTTAATGCTATTGCAAAAAAACCCAAACCTCATTCTGGGATGTATTTGCACAGTAGTTCTCAAACTTTTCTACTGGTGACCCCTTTCACATAGGAAGCCTCTGAGTGTGACCCCCCTCATAAATTAAAAACACTTTTTAAAAAATTTAACACCATTATAAATGCTGGAGGCAAAGCGGGGTTTGGGGTGGAGACTGATAGTTTGCAACCTCCCATGTAATACCCTCATGACCTCCTGAGAGGTAGCAATCCCCAGTTTGAGAACCCCTGTACTAGCAAGAGCGTTGTAAGCAAGACACAAGAAGTAATTCTTCTGCTCTGCTAGAGGGATGAGAAGGATCGAGTCCCAGCGATGAAAGAAACAAACACAGAATTGCCGTGATCTTGGATTGGGGTTTACAGGGGTCACTGTAATACCAACAGCAAAGGTTTTTGTCTGGGAATTTCTGTATTGGTGGTAAAAAACACAGGGCAAAATCCCCAAAAAATGAATGATGGGGTCAAACGTACCTGCAGAGAGAAATTCCTGCATGTCTTTTTGATTTCCTCGAACTCAGCGCTGGAGTTAATGCTGGGGACTTGGAGCGATGGGAAGAGAGGAGCAGACGTTAGAGCTTTCATATCAGATTTTCATCTCAACTCACTCCTGTCTGGGGGAAAATCCCCTTCTCTTCCCAGCCCCGATGGCTGCTCTCTGTGCACATGCCAGTCCTGCCCTGACAACAGTTTAACATGCGGCTGCTCCAAAACTCCCTCCCTTCCTCCCCATCTCACTCTGTCTCTCTCTCCCCTCCCAGAGCCTGCATCCCACTCCCCCTCCCGCACCCAAACGCCCTGCCTAAGCTCTGAGCCCCATCCCAGAACCTGCACCCCGCCCCTCCGCACTCCAACCCTATTCCCCAGGCTTGACCTGGAGCCTGCACCCCCTCCCACACCCCAACCCCCTGTCCCAGCCTGGTGAAAGAGAGTGAGGGTGGGAGAGAGCGAGTGGCAGATGACGAGGGATGGAGTAGGCAGTGCAGGGGCCTTGGAAAAGGGGCAAGGAAGGGTGTTTGGGTTTGTGTGATTAGACAGTTGGCAACCCTAGGGAAGAGACACCTGGCCCCTGGCAGCCCTGCTCACTCACTTCCTGTCCTGGCTCTGGTGTAATCCCAGCCTGGCCCTGGCACAGCCCCTGCTCCGCTCCCCAAGCCAGACCTGAGAACGCTGGTGGCTGTGGCTCTGAGACAACCGGAAACACCCCAGTGGACGGACAGGCTGGGCTGGGGGGAGGTGAGGGTCTGGAGGCTGAGCTCTCCCCGTCCAGGGTTGAGACCCAGAGGGACCCCGTCCATGGGGGGCAGGGGGCTGGCGCACCGTCCCAGACCAGTTCCCAGCTCACTGCCCCCTCGGGCAAACCCTCTGCCTGCTTAACCCCAAGCCCTGCCCAGCCCCCCAGGTGTCCCCTCCATGCTCCGTGCAGCAGGACCAACCTTGGCACAAGGTCGTGTTCCTGTTGGAGGGGATGTAGCCGGCCTGGCACTCACACAGGTAGCTTCCGTAGGTGTTGATACACGTGGCCTTGGGGCCGCAGATATCTGGGGTCTTCTTGCACTCGTCAATGTCTGAGAGGGAAAAGTATGTGTGGGGGGTGTCACACACAGCACAGCTGGGGACTCATGGGGGGCAAATGCCCATGGAGGCACCTCCCACCCATTGCAGAGGGCGTGGTCTGTCAGTCAGTCTCTCTGCTCCATCTACCCCCTCCCCGCCTCCGTTCAGTTCTCCTTTCTTCCCTGCTATTTGCAGGGCTCCAATCCCTGCGGCGCAACCCCTCCCCCACTGCTTAGATTAGGGGCTCAACCTTTTCCAGACCAGGACCCTGCGATCTCCCCCCTGCACCAGCCCTGACAGAGCGGGGTTAAGGGGGGGGCATATCAGCCAGTTAAGCTGCAAAGGGGAAGTGACTTAGGCTGCGTGCAGGGCGCTAGCTAGAAGGAAGCTCGCCTGGGAGGGGACAGGTGGTGGGCTGGGCCTGGTGGTGGGGGCCTGAGGCAAGGGGGGCTAGGAAGGCCAGAGGGGGGGATAGGAGCCCCAGAGGAAGGTTTTCACTAGCAGGCATAGGAGAGAGGGGTCTGATTTTGAAAGACTCCCCCAGAATGGGGATCACAGCGTGACCTGGCCGGATGGCCAAGACACGGGGCAGCCGCGACTCTGTGAGCTGCAATGGTGGAAGAGAAGAAAGGGGGCGCTGAACTGGAGCTAGTTGCCAGAAGGGGACGCCATGCTCAGCGTTACAGACCCCAGCCCGATGGGTCCCCTCCCCGTTCGGGATACACCCAGCCCCGCCCCTCCCATGGAACACTAGGAGAAGGGTCGGTGGGCTGTGCCCAGGGGAGTGCTCTCTGGTGGCACTCACAGGGGTCTATGGCAGAAGCCTGCAGATCCCCACGTGCAGCCAGGCCCTGCACGGCTGGTAAAAGGGTTGTTTGAAAGCGAGCTGGATCCAGGGGATCCCCCTATTCCTAACACTGCGCAGTGAGCAGCGGCCCAACGTCCATTCCCGGACCCTGCTGTGACCCCCAGGCCTAGGGCCCTGCGAGGTGAATCCACCGAATCCTCAGACGGATGATGCCAGCTCGACACTCGCTGCCGATCCAGCCTGTGGAAGCCGAGGCCAGAAGATACCCGCCCAGCCTGACCCCCAGCATAGCCCCAGACGGAGTCACCACCCAGCGGGTCACCAATCTGGTCTCAAACGGAGGGGACTTTACTGCCGTCGCTGACGCCTGAGACCTTTCACCACAGTGAAGAGTCTGATCTGACATACGGACCCCGCCCTTCCCAGGCACAGAGAGCCCTGCCGTGATTTAACCAAACGCTGAAGGGCCGTGCCCCCGCCAGGCTGCCAACGTGAGTAGCGCCAGCTGCCGGGCAGAGGGGGATACGCGGGGGGATGTCGGGACTCCATGGTGCAGCAGGGTCACTCACCCCGTGCAGAGAGTGGGGTTTTCTACCTAGGGACTCGGCTTGTACATGCAGAGATGCACTCATTCGGGCCAGCCAGCCCCTGGGGAGCCTGCAGTCCTATCTGGGGCAATGAGAGATGGAGACGCAGAACTCAGATGATCTCTGATTGCACCTGCAGGCTTGGGGGGATGCTGCAGCTTCTAACAACATCCCCAATGCCTTATGCTCATGCCTCGGTGGAATTAGACAGCATGGCAAGAGACATAGCGACTTTCATCCCTGGGCTCAGTTTCCAATTTGTAAGACAGGCTGGGAGTTAGAACAGACACTTTGCCCAGGTGTGGCGCAGAGAAAGAATGAGACCTAAGGGCAACCTGGTTAGTTTCACCATCCATGAATGCTGGTAAGTTTCAAGATACTGGGTAAGCTCAGTGGCGGAGCATTAACAGCATAACCAACACCAAGCAATCAATAAAACCCCAAACCATGAGCCAGGCTGCAAAAAAGTCACGAGCTTGGTTTAAAAATCACGAGATTTTTTTTTAAATCCATTTTGGCGTCGTTTTGTCAGTCACCCCGGCGTAAAGTTTGGCAGTTTTTCCTCCACCATGTGGGCCAGGCCCTAATTTTGATTTTAGACAAAAGTGGAATCACATGACTCTGGGAGGTGGGGCTTTAAGGCAACGCCACGAGTTAACAACACTGCAGAAAAGCCAGGAGCATCATGTCTTTGCCACGACTGTGTACAGCTCCCGTTGTACCTGTGCAGATCTGAGCCGTATCCTTTTGACTCTTCCCAAATCCCCAACTGCATTTACACATGTAACTCCCTGGCATGTTGATGCAGTTCCCGTGGGGCTCACAGATTGTGGCGTTTTGCTGGCACTCGTCAATGTCTGCAAGGAGAGAGAAAGCGCTAGACCAGGCTGATCTAGGAACTGGACCTTGGGCACTAGGGGATGCTGCTGGGGGATAATCCAGGCATCCGAACTGCACCATGCTCTGGGGAGACGGGGCTGGTTAGAGCCAGGAGTTCAGTGATTGGGTCAGCGAATGGGAGCAAGTTGGCTATTGTCCAGAATGAGCCGCTCCAGCTGGGAAGGGAAAAGCAGCCCTGCTGGGACACGTGCCTGCTGCTTGCTAAAGCCACCAAGCGGATCTGGCGATGCCCAGTGCCGCAATATCAGTGCAGACAGCAATGCCTGAATGAGCCGTCCGCCCCTGGAGGGGACAAATGGGGAGCTGCTTTGGTGGAAGGGGATAGAGAATAACATGAGGGCTGGTCTAATGCCTGGATATCAGTCAATGAGGTGACCTCCTCTGCACCCCACAAGCTGCCCTGGGCTCCCCCTTGCACACAGGACAGTGCAGAACCAGAGGGATTCAGAGACAGGCAATGAGAATGATCAGGGGCCTGGAAAATCCCTCTATGGAGAGAGATTGAAAAGACTGGGGCTGTCACCTTAGAGTGAACGTAAGAGGGACGTGTTAAGAGTCTATAAATGCCTGACGGGGATAGAGAAGGGAGATGAGGAGCTTCTGTTCTCCCCACCTAATAACACGAGAGCAAGTGCCAGTCAGGGAAGTAAGAAGAGGGGAAATTCAGAACGGAGCCAAGGAAAGGCTGTTTCACACAATGTGCGATTAGCCAGTGGAACTCCCCACCACAGGAGTCCCTGAGGCCAAGAATTTAGCAAGATTCAAGAAGCGACTGGATATTCCTGTGGATGATGAGAACAGCCAGAGGGATCATAGTTAAAGGGCACAAACATTTGGGAAGAGAGAAAACCTCCTGTTGTGGGGCTTCAGCCCAGCTGAGTATTGGAGACCAGGAAGTGAGGGCAGATTATCCCCCGGCTGCCACTGCAGGGCTCTTCCACCGTCCTCTGCAGCATCTGGCTTTGGCCCGTTGGAGCCGAGATATCAGGCTAGATGGGCCTCAGCTCTGATCCTGTCTGTACTGTGCAGGTGCCATGTTACTTGTGTCTCAGCCTGGCCGGTGCCATGGTTTTGTCTTTTCAGAGGCTGAGCTGCTCCCGGGGCAGACTGAACCTGTCAGAACCTACCAGCTGCTTCCTGCCAAGTGCTGCCTCCTCCGCCCCTCGACCCTGCGACACTCGCGGGTTCTCCTGACAGCACCAAGGTGGCTCCGTGTTTCCAGAACCTGCTTATTCCGGAAACGATGTACAATCGGGTTCCGCTCCCGAAGGCTTCCCAGAGTCCAGGTGGGATGGGAACGGAGCTTCCAGCGTCCTTATTCATCCCGTCCTGGTTCCATTGGGATGTTTACAGTGGGTAGCGCCGCAGCCGGGGCCCCGTGGTGCCAGGTGCTGTACACACAACCAGCCACAGGACAGCCACTGCTCCAAAGTGCTGTCCCCAGCCCTGTCTGCTGGAGAAGTGCCATGCGCTGGGTTTTCGGTGTTGCGGCCAGAGTTCTCCCCTCCCTCAGGCACACAGGTGTCCCATGGCTTCCAAACTCACTCCGAGTTGCAGGGAGCTCTGAGATTGGTGTCTCTAGGGGCTTAAGTACACGGGGAAATTGAGGGTAACAGCTCCTGTGGAATCGCTCCCCGTCCGGACAGTCTGGTCTGGACTAGTCAGTGCTCTTCCAAAGAGAACAGCGATCGCGATCAATCCTCCCGGGGGCAAGCCCTAGGGATTCTCCACACGGCTCCCGATACCAGCTATCCCCGCACAATCCCCGGGACGCTGGCTGAGATACCTGCGGCGCTGATTTCTTCTTGTGCCTAGACCCGCCCCAGGACACTGGCTGGGGTTATCCCATGTGGCCTGGGGCTGGCGCAGGAACGGCTGGGCGAGGTCTCCACCGGGGGAGGCGTTTGAACTAATGGGGTCCTAAGTTCTCCCAGTGCTACGGGCCCGGTGCTCTACCCCCCCAAATGGGGGTGTAAAGGGCGGTTTCCATGGGAACGGCCGGCTGGGACTTGATACAAGCTCTAACTACCGGCTGAACGTCGCAAACAAGGGCCTGGAACGCCCCGGCCCCTTCTCCGGTCAGGCCGCCTGGCTGCCTGAGGGGGCATAATGGCCCCCTAGAGAAACACCCTCCCATCCAGGAGGCTCTCTGTTAGTGTGGGGCTGGAAAAGGCTCTGCTCCCAGCCCTGAGGAAGGGGGCAGATTTGGGGCATGGCCGGGGTGCCCTGCGCTGGGGCTATTCCCTGCTCCCCAGGCCCATAGGGGGCAGAGCGCACTGTACTGTATGTGGACTATACACAAGGCCCCTTCCCAGGCTCAGGGGCACCAGCAGCCTGGATTCTGTGTGCTGGGGACAGCAAGGGCCCCACTCATCTCCCTGGAGCCTCTGTGCAAACCTCTCTTGGTTTTCACACCTCAACTGCTAGAACAGGGCCTCATCCTCCCTGATTGAACTGACCTCGTTATCTCTAGCTTGCTTGCTAGCATATATATACCTGCCCCTAGAAATTTCCATTACATGCATCTGAGGAAGTGGGTATTCACCCACGAAAGCTCATGCTCCAAAACGTCTGTTAGTCTATAAGGTGCCACAGGATTCTTTGCTGCTTGTGCAAACCTAGGGGTTTATTCCCAATCCAAACACCGAGGCAGGGGAGAGCCTGGCCCCCACATGCTGGGGCAGCAGTTGACGGTCACAGCTGATCACAGCCCCAGTAAGTGGATCAGGTGACTTTGCTGAAGCCGGCAGCAACCTCTGGCGCAGCACCAGGCCTGGCATGAGCCCAGGGGTGTGTCTATTGGGGGGGGGAGACAGAGACTGGAGGACTGAGCAGGGTGCGTTGGGGGCAGGGGAGAGCTCACCCTGGCAGCTGTTCTCACTCGTGTGTGTGAAGCTGGCTTTCCCAGAGCTGGGCTCGTAGCCATCCCTGCAGGTGCAGTAGTAACTCCCAGGCGCGTTGTTGCAGTTTGCGTCGAGGCTGCAGTTTGGTGGGTTCCACCCCAGACACTCGTTAATATCTGTAATGCAAGAGGGGATGTTCTGTACAGCCCTGGCAGGGAGATGTTCCCCGTATCACCCCCCAGTCCCCCGCACTGAGCTGGGTGATGGGACCCAGGTGACCGGGGCCCTGAACGGTTAGTGATTAAGGGCCTGATTCTCAGTTACCCATTTCTGCTGCTGGAATGTCAGAAACAGCCCCCCACACCCCTCCTGAGCCTTCTGTCCCAAGTACGGGGTGTTCGGCCCCACAAACACCCAGATCCCCCATGTGAGTGGAGCGTGTGGAGACTTCCCCTGGGGGTCCAGGATCCCTCTGTGTTGATGAGAGGTTAGAAGCTGCCTCTCCTCTGCCCTCTCCCTCCTTGGATCCTTGCGTGGCGGCGGCGGCGGAATAGCCAGGGCTGCCTCATTCTGCTGCTGTGGGGCCCCTCTACCCCTGCACACCCAGGGGTTGATTAGGGCCCAGGCTGGGATTCAGATGGGTCAATGTGATGGCCCCCCCCCCGTGCCCAATTCACAGAGCCCAACACTCCTGGCTCCTACTGCAGCGGCTCCTGCTGCTCACTCTGGAGGCCCCCGGTTTGATTTCCAGGAAGGCGGCTGTTATATCCTTGGGGGCAGCAACTTTAGGAAGAAATCACTGGAGACACAGAGAGCTGTAAACCTTAGAGCAGCCATTTATTGCTACCACAGAACTAACCAACAGCCAGCCAAACAGGCTGGGCTATCCCCTAATAATCCGACTCAGTTGCCATAGAAACACAAGATTCTATTACCATGACAAACAAATACACAACATATTCCTCCCCCCTTAATAAGAATGTCTCCAAAATAAAACAAACACTAACTAGAGAAGGAGGGTAGACTGCCTCCATTCCTGGCTAAACCCTGAGGATTATTTTGCCCCATAACAGGGTTCGCTCTAGCTAAAGATCCAGCCGACGAGGAGACTTTCTGTCTCTAGGTGGATTATGGTGGACTTCTGGTGTTGTTTCACCCGAGAGTGTCTTGGGCACAGGCCTGACAATGGGCTCAGGGTTCGTAGGGCGAAGGGGTGAGGATGGGGTATCAGCTTGTGCCGGGCAGAGAGGTATCTCTGCCGCTAGCAGTAATGGAGGGGAAAAGTCAAGAACAGGTGACTCTTGATTCGATGTCTCGCCGGAGGTAGTGAAGTCAGGCAACTCAACTGATGATGTGTCCTGAGGACTGGTATGACCTGGCAGGAGCTGATCTACATGTCGCTGCCAGGTGAGATCCTCTGCAGTCCAGACGGTGTAGGAAACAGGTCCCATTTGAGGTATGACATTGGCAGGGACCCATTTAGCTCTGGAAGTATAATTCCGAGCCAAAACCGGCTGTACCGGGCTAAAAATTTGGTCTTTTGCTCTGGGTGCACGCCTGATGATTTGATCTTGTTGCTGACGTTGCACAATTTGTCGGGGTTCAGAAGGTTTCAGCAGATCAAAGCAAGTGCGCAGCTGTCGTCTCATCATTAGAAAGGCCGGGGATGCCTTGGTTGTAGCATGAGGTGTGTTTCTGTAGGATAGTAAGAAGGTGTCCAGACGCTTTTGAATGAATAATTGTCCCCTTGCCGATTTCAAAGCTTATTTCATTGTCTGCACAAATCTTTCAGCTAATCCATTAGTGGATGGATGATATGGTGCTGAAGTGATGTGATGTATCCCATTTGCCTTCATACACTTCTGAAACTCCTGAGAGACGAACTGCAGTCCGTTGTCACTCACAAGTTGTTCTGGCAGACCGAAACGACTAAAGAGTCCTCGTAGTTTTTGGATAGTACTCTGTGCAGTAGTGGACTGCATTATAGATACTTCTGGCCATTTAGAATAGGCATCTATCACCACCAAGAACACGCTTCCTTCAAGGGGGCCAGCGAAGTCAACGTGAATACGTTGCCACAGCTTTTCAGGCCAGTCCCATAGATGTAGGGGTGCCCACTGGGGTGCATTCCTCACACCCACCCTAACATGACATACAGGCTCTTGCCTTCTCTTCAATAGCATTGTCCAACCCAGGCCACCAAAAATAGCATTATGCAATTTCCTTCATGTGCACTATTCCAGAGTGACCGGAATGGAGCTGTTTTAACATCTGTGATCTCAGTGGTGGTGGGATAATGATACGTCTCCCCGCAACAAACAACCAGATTGGATTGATAACTCCGTCCTCCTGGACATGTAGGTAACAAGGTCTGGTGAGACCAGAAAGGTTCGCCGAGATGTTCCATGCATCACCAGGTCCATAACTTGGGACAATATTGGGTCAACTCGAGTTGCGTCCTTTACCTGAATAGCGGTGATAGATGTATTCTCTACTTGTTCAAAGTAAAAGATTTTCTTCTGGGCAATATCTCGACGGTTGATGGGCAACGGCAGCCTTGAGAGATCATGCGCATTGCCATACAGAGTGGATTTCCTATATTTGATTTCATATGTGTGCGCGGAAAGCAGCAATGCCTACCATTGCATACGACTAGCGGCTAATGGAGGAATGCCTGTGTGGGGTCCAAAAATTGAAGTCAGGGATCGATGGTCAGTGAGAAGAGTAAACTTCCATCCAAAAAGGTACTGATGAAACTTCCGAATTCCAAAAGCGATTCCCAATGCCTCACGTTCGATTTGGGCATAGTTAGTTTCTGCTTTGCTTAGAGTGCGTGAAGCAAAAGCAATAGGTCTCTCTTCTCCTGAAGGCATTAATGTGTGATACGACTGCTCCCACTCCATAAGGAGATGCATTGCAGGCCAACTGTAGGGGTAAGGATGGATCACAGTGCGTCAGAACTTAAGAATTTAGCAATGCACCCTTAGCTTTGTTAAATGCAACATTACAGGCTTCAGTCCACTTCCAGGCCTTGTTCTGCCCAAGGAGTTCATGACGTGGTTATAGCAGTGTGGCTAACTGTGAGATAAACTTTCTATAATAGTTCAATAGTCCTAGAAACGAGTGAAGCTGGCTAACATTTCGAGGAGGGAGAGCCTCCACAATAGCCTTAGACTTGGCAGGGGCCTTACGAAGACCTGTAGCATCAGTGATGTGTCCCAAATATTCAACAGAGGGCTGGAAGAATTCACACTTGTCTTTGCGGACTCGCAGTCCATACTCTTCCAGTCTTTGTAGGGTAGCCTCTAAATTCCTTAGGTGATCCTCCTCATTCCTTCCAGTGATCAGGATATCATCCAGATAACACTGCACTCCTGGCAAGCCACACAAGATCTGGTCCATAGCCCTCTGGAACAGGGTGGGAGCAGATGTTATTCTGAAGGGTAGGTGACAGTATCGATAAAGCCCCTTATGCGTCACAATAGTCAACAGCTCTTGGGACTTTTCATCAATGTGCATCTGTAAATGTGCTTGACTCAGATCAATCTTACTGAACTTTTGTCCCCCAGCCAGGCCTGCAAAGAGGTCATTGATGCGGGGAAGCGGGTATTGCTCTGCACATAACACTGGGTTGACAGTGTCTTTAAAATCACCAGAAATCCGGAGGGAGCCATCTTTCTTCACTATTGGAACAATAGGAGTTGCCCATGGGCTGTGAGTAACTGGTATTAGGACTCCATTTGTGACCAGGAGCTCCAGGTCTGCTTTGACTTTCGGCCTGATGGCATATGGCACAGTTCTGGCTTTCAGATATTTTGGTGGACTGTCAGGTTTAACGTTCAGTGTCACAGTGATTCCCTTCATACTTCCCAGATCCTCTCCAAAAACAGCAGCATGTTTCCTTAGTATAGTGGTCAGACCGGTTTCTTCTTTAGTCACTTGGTGCACTTCTGCCCAATTCAGCTGGATCTTCCTAAGCCAAGACCTACCCATTAAGGCTGGGTAATTACCTCTCACCACAAACAGTGGCAATTTAGCAGCCTGTCCATTGAGCTCCACCTTAACATCAATAGTACCCAACATGGGCACAGCTTCTCCCGTATATGTCTTCAGCACTGTTTTTGTTGCTTTAAGTGGAAGATGCTGTAGCTTTTCTTTATACGCAGTCTCTAAGACCAGTGAGAGGGCTGTACTGGTATCCAGTTCCATGCGTATAGGTTTGCCGTCCAAAAACGGGGTTACCCAGTATTCATGTGAGCCCACTGGCAAAGACAAAACATGGAGTGGCTCTTCTTCTTGTGAGGAGGTATCTCCTTGGTCATCTTGGGTCTGCTCTAGGGTATGCAGATTTCCCTTTTTGGTCGGCCAGACCACAGGCCTTTTTTTCTTTTGTTTACAGGCACACTCAATGTGTCCCTTTTTGCCACAGTATCAACACACTGGGTCCATACACCAGCATTCTGATGCATGATGACCCGGCTTACCACAGTGGTAACATTCCTGACTCCCCAGAGTTTTGTGGGTAGGTTCTTGTGATACCTTATGCACCCTAGGGGATGCATTGATGGCTTGTGCCTCCTTTGTAGCCAGTTCCATGGAGACAGCAATATCAATGGCCTTCTGTAAGGTAAGCTGAGCCTCCGTCAATAGGTGTTTCCGTATAGCTTCACTGTGCAGGCCACACACTAACCTCATTTAATATCTCCTTAAATTCACAGTGTTCCGCCAGCTTTCTCAAAGTTGCTACAAATCGTACAACTGTTTCGTCTCCTTTCTGGTCTCTTTTGTGGAACCTGTAAGTGTAGCCATGGTTTTAGTTTCAGTTTCACAGTCAGTGCAAACAAGCCAGTTCTCACCCCCTTCCAGCAGCAAACAAGGTGTGTTTGTTTTTGTACCTTAACTTCTACTTCCTTCTGTTGCTGGGGCAGCACAGAGATCCCATCCTCGTAGCCACGTTGTTATATCCTTGGGGGCAGCAGCTTTAGGAAGAAATCACTGGAGACACGGAGAGCTGTAAACCTTGGAGCAGCCATTTATTGCTACCACAGAACTAACCAACAGCCAGCCAAACAGGCTGGGCTATCCCCTAATAATCCGTCTCAGATGCCATAGCAACACAAGATTCTATTACCATGACAACCAAATACACAACAGCGGCCCTCACCTGTGCTGCTGCCTCCCTCATTCCCCAGCCAGGCTGAGCACCCCCAACAGGCCCTGCAGTCAGTGGAGTTGGCTGCTCCGTCCCTTACTGCCCTGCTCTGTCCCAGTGCCCCCCAGGACAACGTGGGAGCCCTGTTACCGTCACAGGTCTCCGTTGGGTCGGTGAAGAAGCGATTCCCATGTGACATGTATCCATCCAGGCAGGTGCAGTGTGTGTTGTTCACACACTTGGCGTTTGCTGGGCACAGCATATGGATGTTGCAGTCCTCAGTGGTACCTGCAGGGGCGGGAACAGCTGGGCAGGGTCAGTCAGTACAGAGCAGCTCCCCTTCCTCCCCCCCTCCCCGCCCACAGTGATATCGACTCCTTTCACATGCCCCATTCGCTGATTTTTGTCACAGACAGGCAGAGCCGCTGGCGCCGGGTGTCGGTTCAAGTAAAACGTTTTTGATCTCACCCATTTTTTTCCTTTTTGTTGTTCTCGTTGTTACTCTCGGCATCAATTTCAAACTGAAACCTCGCTTCAAACTGGAAAACTGGATTTTTTTGTTTTGAAAATTATTCCACCCTCCCCCACCCCCTGCCCACACAATTTTTTCCCAAGTAAAACCAAACATTCCTCTGAACCGAATCGGCATTTTCTGGCAAAAAATGGTTCCTTGGGAAATTCCTGCCCAGTTCTGCTCTGGATTGACTGAGAGCGGAATTGGGCATGAGGCTAGTTTGGATCCTGAGCTGCCTCCCATGACCCAGATTGTGACCTGCCCATAGGGGCTCCTGAATCCTTTAGATGCCTGGTGTTTGGGGCTCTGCTGGGATCCATCCCTCTGACCAGCATGAGGGGAAGGATCCCAGCACAGCTTAGCCCGCTGCAGGGCTTAGGATGGGAGCAGACGGAGCAGGGGGGGTGCAGCACTGGGGGACCCCAGTGGGTCAATGGGAACTTGCCCGAATCCCATCTCGGGATTCACGACAGAGCTGGGCTCAGAGCTCAGAGTCCGGATCCGAAACACTCCCTCAGCTGGGCACGTGGGTCCCAGGGTTCAGGCCAGCCCAATTTTGGGAGGGGGGGCACCTACAAATGCCACTTCTAACATCTTCACCATCAGGGGTTTGATCTGGGCTGGTCAGTAACATGGCCCTTGGCTACAAAGGGGATCTGCCCCACACTCCAGCCCCCAGTGTAGAGCCCTGGGCCCCAGTGTCTATTCTCTACTGGCCATGGGGCTGGGAAGGAAAGGGAGGGCTACACAGGGGCCTTCTCCTCTCTCCTGCACGCACCCACCATGCTCTATAAACCCACCCCAAGACGCCCATGCCAAGGGGCTGCTCCCGGCTCGCCCGACCCCTGACTCTGCTCTCCTCCCATAAGGGAAAGAGACCAGAGGGGGCGGAGGCTGGAGACCCCTGGCAACCGGGAGCACTGGGGAAGGTTAGCCAGGAGGAGTCGGCCTTACCTTGTACACCATGATTCTGGGCCCCGGTGCCCCACAGGCACAGGGCGATGCAGAGCCCTGGAAGGCAGAGACAGGGTAAGGCACCATAGGCAGACGGTAACCGCCACTCAGCTGCACACGCCCCCAGCCGCCCCAGTCCTGCCAATCCCGGGCCAATGGCCAGTCAGGGCCCTGCCGATGGTGGAATTAAAAAAGCAGAAACCTACTGCGCTGGGAAATCAGCCCCAGCTGGTATCCCTGGTCATATTTTTTAACTGGTTTCAGTTGGGAACTGGACTTTTGGGCAGGGAAACTGAGTCTTTTATTGTGTGTATGAGCAACAAAGATCAGGAGCCCCCATTGTCAGGGCAGGATTTATACTTAGGGTTCCCCAGGCACAGGTGCTCAGTGGTTGTCCCCTCTGGCTTGGAGCTCCGGCGGCCCTGATGCCTGGAAGTAGCCAGGAACTGAAGGATTCCTCTGCTGCCCGTAAGCTCTTAACCACCATGGGCAGTTGTAGAGCCCTGCCACTTTTTACTTTTAGGTGCCCTGCTGCCCAGTGCCCCCCACCCCCTCTGCCCAGAGCTGCCCCATGAACTCCCCCTGAGACCCACTCTCCCAAGACCTGCCCCCTGGCCTGCACTCACTGGCCCCTGGGAGGTGACACTGTATGCCGGGCAGAGGGAGGAGCGCTCCAGAAGCAGGGGTGTGTGGGGCTGTCTCCCCCTCAGCCAGCCCTACCTGCTGGGACCCAGGAGCAGCAAAATTTGAATTTTTAGGTGCCCCATAGAATGTGGCATCCCTCGGCACATGCCTCCTGTGCCTAATCGGAAATCCGGCCCTGCCCATTATGCCGGGATGTGCCCAGAGCCCACAAGCTCTTCCCCAAAGGGAAGTCAAAGGGCTTGAGGGTACCCCACAGGGAGGAATTCCCAAGTTCTCCTTCCTAAGTTCAAAGGTTTTTTTTTGCATTTGGGCGGTGGCAGCGTTTACCAAGCCAAGATCAGAGAAAAACCTGTAACCTTGAGGGTGTAATACAAGCCTGGAGCGGCCAGTATTAATTTTTAAAATCCTTGCGAGCCCCACTCCTGCACTCGAGGTGCCAGAGTGGGGATTCAGCCTGACACCATCTTTGACCTCTCCACGCTCTGGTCTCATAGTAAGCCCATCTCAGATAAGCCCATCTCAGCCAGCCCCAGGAAACTGGCCCAGTAAATCTAAGGGTGTTTCAGTGAGTCTGGATGAAATCTCAGTTGGTGCAACGTGAGCATTGGAGGGAGCAGAGGAAATTGCACGTTACACCAATGTAGCGTATGCCTAGGGGTAAATTCTAGCTCGAGGAGATATACCCAAGTGCACTCTGACCCAGCTGGCATGACAAAAATTGACGTGTGGCCAGGGTTGAGAAAGTACCGAGAGAGGCTACTTGCCCTGACTACAATCCAGTCGAAGACCGCAGGTATGCATTCAGGGTGGCCAGTTCCTCCTGCCTCCACGGTGACACTTCTATTTCTAGCTAGATGAGAGCTAGTGCAACTATGTCTTCTCGAGCTGGAACATTCACCTTCCAGCCCCAGTGCAGACAGACCTGTGGGCCCCCTAGACTCTCCTAGCTCCACCCATGTTCAGCCCATGGACTTTGTTCCACTCACCCAATGGATACACGTCACCTCGGGTTCCCATGGTGGCTCAGACACTGTCAGGGCAGGTTGAGATCTGAGGATTTTGAACTCTGCAGCCTCCTTATCTTGGAGAAATTAGACAGGAAGCCAAGTCGACTCATGTCCTGTTGCATTATATTGTATCAACCCACAGCACTGCACTGTGCACACAGGAAAGCACTGTCTTCTCAGCACACCCTGCTCTCCTTCCTTCTGCCCTACCACTTCTCCCAGACCCATAAGCATTTACTTTCCTGAGTACCTATGGGGAAAACTGACCACAGTGCAGAGGGCCTAGCACCACTTCACAGAATCACAGAAATGGGGAGTTGAAGGGAACTCAGGAGGTCAAACTGTCCATCCCCATGTGCTGAGGCAGGACCAAGTGCACCTAGACCATCCCTGGCAGGTGTTTGTCCAACCTGTTCTTAAAACCCCAATAACAGGGGTTCCACAGCCTCCCTAGATTACCTGTTTCTGTGCTGAACCATCTTTAGAAAGTTTTTCTTAATATCTAACCTAAATCTCCCTTGCTGCTCACTAAGGCAATTCCTTCTTCTCCTACCCTTGGTGGACTTGGGCACCAATTGATCACAGTCCTTTTTATAACAACCTTTTGCATATTTGCAGATTGTTATCATGTTCCCCCTCAGCCTCTCATCTCTGGACAGAACATGGCCAATTCTTTCAACCTTTCCTCACAGGTCATGTTTTCTAAACCTCTGATCATTTCTGTTGCTCTCCTCTGGACTCTGTACAATTTGTCCTCATCTTTCTTGAATTGCAGCACCCAAACCTGGACACGGTTCTCTCGCGCTGAATAGAGGAGAATAGTCACCAGACATTTGCCTTTTTTCAATAGCATCACACTGCAGACTCACATTCCATTTGTGGTCCACCAGAAAACTTATACCCTTTTCTGCAGTGTTGCTGCCGAGCCAGTGAGTCCCCATCCCTCCCCTGCAACTAATGACTTCCAATTAGCTTTGCACCCTCCTTATGGTAGTTTCATCTAGTTCATATTTCCTTAGTTTGAGTAGGAAAATGTCATGTGGGACTGTGTTGAAAGACCTACTAAATTCAAGATACATCATGTCAACCTCTTCCCCCACAATCCACTAGACATGGTACCCAGCCAAAGAAGGATATTATGTTTGTTTGTCAGGATTTGTTCTCAGGGCCGGCTCTACGTTTTTTGCCGCCCCAAGCAAAAAAATTTTTGGCTGTGTCCTGTCCCAGCCCTGGGCTCCCCCCCGCACTCTCCTGCTGCCCCAGTCCTGGGCTCTCCCCACCCCCTGCCATCCCAGCGCTGGGCTTCCCCCCCCCAGTACCCTCCCTGCACCCCGCTGCCGCCACAGCCCTGAGCTTTCCCCTCCCCCACACCATTGCCTGCCACACACACCTCCTGCCACCCCAGCCCTGGGCTCTCCCACTCCCACCTACACCCTCCTTCCGCCACAGCCCTGGGTCACTGGTAACTTGCTCCCAGGGCGGGTCATTCAGCAGGAATTTTGGATGTGCACAGAACACAAACAGGATTGGGTCCCATATGGTTACAGAACTGCAGTAAAGTGGAATAATTTTCAGCGTGTGTGATTGGAGGATCTCTGGCTGCATATTATAAGACTGTCCTACATAAATGAGGAAAAGTTGAGGTGCCTTTATTATTTTTTTGTTCCACTCTTTGTTTCTATGGAGAATTTGCCAATGCACGATCACTGTCTTCCTTTTCAACAAACAAACAAACAAACAAAAGGCAATGGGTGTTGAAAATAGCAATTCCAGTCCTAATAACCACCGAGAAGCATTTCATGCTTAATTTTATCCTAGTTTTTCTACAGCATGTTACAGTGGATCAGTATATCTGATTTGGGAGAAATGAAGTAACAGCTGCCCAAACTGAGCCTGAGCACTCCTGAATTTTGAGATGTTCAAATCTGGAAGGGAGGTGCTTGGGTGGGGGTGGAAGGGGGTGCTGTGGGCTCCGAGGGGGAGCACGGCAGCATGTATGCAGCAGTGTCTCTGGCATGGCGCTGAGCCAGACAAGCTGGTCTGAATGGCACGGTAAGGGGGCTGGGGGGTTGGAGAAGGGGTAGGGGGTTCCGGGGCGGGGCAGTCAAGGGACAGGGAGCTGGGGAGCTTGGATGGGGTGGAGGTTTGGTGGGGCAGTCAGGGGCAGGGAGAAGGGGGGGTTAGATGGGTCAGGGGTTCGGGGGGACACTCAGGGGACAGGCAGCAGTTGGATAGGCATGGGAGTCCCAGGGGTTTGTCAGGGGACAGGTAGGGGGTGGGGTCCTAGGGGGGAAGTTAGGGAGGGGTTTCAGGATAAGGCAGTTGGGGACAAGGAGAAGGGAGGTTTAGGAAGGGTCTGGGGTCCCAAGGGGCAGTAAGAGGCAGGGGTCCCTGGAGGGGGCAATCAGGTGACAAGGACCAGCAGTGCTTAGATAGGGTCTGGGGTCCCAAGGAGCAGTCAGAGGCAGGGGTCCCAGGAGGGGGCAATCAAGGGACAAGGACCAGCGACGCTTAGATAGGGGGTGGGGTCTTGAGGGGGCAGTTAGAGGCAGGGGTCCCGGGAGGGGGCAATCAGGGGACAGGGAGCGAGGGGGGAGAGTTGGATGGGTTGGGGTTTCTGTGGGGGGCAGTCGGAGGGACTGGATGGTGGGGCTACCCTCCCTCCCCATGGAGTGTCCTGTTTTTTGAATGTTAAAGTACGGTCTCCCCACCATTCACAGCACTCACAGCACGAGGTCGCATGAGCTCCCTCTTCTTCCTTTCCAGTTGGTAGTGGCCAAGGGAATGCTGGGAAATGTAGTTCTTTCCCTGCTCCAGGGCTGGCTCTATAGGCAGGGAGCTAACCAAGGAACTACAGCTCCCAGAGCCCCCTGTTGGTTCTCAGCTTCCCTGCCGCCCCTGGAAATGGACTGCCCCAAGCAGGTGCTTGCTTTGTTTGTGCCTGGATCCGCCCCTGCTTGTTCTTGACAAATCCATGTTGGTTCTTACTTATCACCTATTATCCTCTAGCTTTTAATAAATTGGTAGATTCATCATTTTTTCCAGTGTCTTTCTGGGTATTGAAGTTAGCCTGTCCAGTCTTTACTTCCCTGAGAACCCTTTTTTTTGAAGTTTGCCCTTGTTATGAACCTCATCCACCCTCTATGAGTTCTGGAAGATTATTGCTAATGGTTCAGAGATTGCTTCAGCTAGTTTCTTAAGTACTCCAGGGTGAATTTCATCTGGCCCTGCAGAGTTGCATAGATCTAACTTAGTAAATATTCTTTATCTATTATTTCCCTATTCTGGCCAGTGTTCCTTCCCTCTCATTAAAATTAACCAGTGTGAAGTATCTGTTCACAACTAACCTTTTAAATCCTGCATTCAGTAAAACTGAAGAGGTGCCCATACTGAGTGGCTGGTTGCTAACATAATGGTCAGAGATGTCAGTGTCCTGGGGTTGTTAATAAGTCTTGCTGTAAGCAGCATCTAAGGTGGTGCAGCTGTACCGAAGTCACATTCTGAGCAGTAGCTCTTCTTAACAGAAACAAACAGAACAGATCTTCATCCAGCTCACAGTGTGGCTCCCTATGCGTGAGATGGTGCTATGCAAGTCTCAGCTGTGATTGTAGCTCTTGGCTGCAGCTGTCGTCTTGGAGACGTAGACAGAACATCAGTCCCATTCCAGGTGGTGCTGTAGTAACAGGGTTAACACAGGAAGAAGGTGGAAGAGGCGGCTGATGACTATCCGTGCTTGATGGTGTCAGAGAGCGGGATGTGGGTGCTCAGGTCTAGTGGTCAGAGCAGGACCTGCAACCAAGAACCAGAGCTGTGGGTCAGAGCCAGGGCCAAATGCCAGCGCCAAGGGTCAGAGCCAGGGGCAGGAGCCAGGAGTCAGAACCCAGGGTCAGAATCGGGGTCGGAGCCAAAGCTGGAGAAGAGGAATCGGAGCTGAGGGTCAAAATCAGGTTACCTGGAGAGAGACAAGGCAGGAGCAGGGCTGGACCAAAGCCAGAGCTATCATACCTGTGGGCTAAAGCTTTGAGCAGCTAATGAATTGCCACTGCAGGGCTTAAGAGCCTCTCTGCTGACCCTTCCACCAATTAGTCAGCTTGGTACAGGCTACCTGAGCTCGTTAGGTTGCCTGCAGACTGGCTCTGCTGCAGGCCCTGATTCCTAGCAGATGGTCCTTGTTGATGGTCCCATATGGCAAGTTCTTCAAGGGAGTGACTCATCAGGATTTGGGGCTTTCCAGTCTTCCCATCCTGTTGTCCATAAGCTCAAGGTGAAGAGAGGCAAAGAAATACACGCAAGCTCCTCCTCCTATGATCACTCTCATGTGTGGGTCTTACCAGGTCCCCTTTTCTTGTGGCCCCTCCTATAGGAATAGCTCTGGTCCAATCAGTGTCACAGATGTGCTTCTTCCAAATAGATCAACCTTCCATTGAGGAAAAACACTGAACACACAAGTGGGTTTTGCCCATATAAAGTCAATTTCTACTCAGTGACTTCCCCTTTCTCAGGTATTTCATCGTGGTTACCCCTGTCCTGTCTGGATTGTGGTGAGCAGTGTGGTGTGGTTCACCTGCCTTATTTCCTCCTCTGTCTGCTTTAGAACAACACATTCCCTGTGGCTAAAGAATTTTTTCCCTCTCCTGTTTGCCATTGCCCAGTGGAATCTATCATAGAATCATAGAATCCCACTGGGTAACAACATAGGGAAGGATGGGAGAGAGATCCTGGAGGCCAAATTTAGGCTCCAGGGAAACATTTTTTGAAAAAGCAGCAAAGAATCCTGTGGCACCTTATAGACTAACAGATGTTTTGGAGCATGAGCTTTCGTGGGTGAATACCCACTTCGTCAGATGCATGTAGTGGAAATTTCCAGGGGCAGGTATGTGATGCAGTAGGGACTGTCTGTGTGGGGAGTGGGAGAGCAGGGGAGGACTTTAGGGGATGGACGATGCCAGGGCCTGTAACCTGAGCTAGGTAAGGGAGGGGAAAGGTCAACACCTTTGCCCGGGAAGGGGAACAAAGGAAGGGAGTGGCAGGAGGGAAGCAGTTTTGAGTTTGGGCTTGGGGCTGTGTGGGCGGAATTCAGGGTATCCTAGCTAGGATCCAAGCACCCTGAAAGCCCAGAAGGACTCGGTGGAGGGGTCCTGACTGTGCCTGCAAGCTCTGCTGTAACCTGTGTTCCTGTTGTCCAATAAACCTTCTGTTTTACTGGCTGGCTGAGAGTCACTGTGGGTCCCAGGAAGAGGGGTGCAGGGCCGGACTCCCCCACACTCCGTGACAACTGGTGGCAGAGGTGGGATATACTGCACCCCGTGGACGGCGCTTCCTGCAGTAAGTGACTGGGGAGCAGTAAAACGAAGGGGTGGTTAACCCCTGGGAGTGTGTGCCCAGTGAGAAGGACTTTGCAGTAACAGGGTCCCCCGGGGGATTGCAGCGAGTGGTCCCAGGGGCGGAGGAGTCGGCAGCTCGACCCTGGCAGAGAGGTGGTGACCTCACGAAGGGCTGGTGCACTAGGGGTCCCCCTGGAAACCGTGGGGAGCGGCGAGCACCCCGGCCTGTGAGTGGCCAGCAGGAAGATGTATGCCAAGCGGCGCAAGTGTGACCTGCTGGAGCTATGCAAGCAGAGGGGGTTGCGCCCGGGGAGATGCACCAAGGACCAGCTGATTGCCCAGCTGGAGCAGGGAGACCGCACGAATGAACAGAGCCCTGTCTCTGAGGGAAGCAGCCGAGCAGATGCAGACTCCCCCCCCTAGGCATAGGGGAAGGGCGGGGAGGAGCCCAGTGTATACCGAGGGCACCGTGACACCCCCGGCCAGCAGGGGAGCCTCACGGCGAAGCTCACCCCCCAGAAGGGGATCCTCCCAGCGACGCTCAGCATCCGTGGAGCGGAGGCGGCTGGAATATGAAAGGGAGCTGAGACGGGAGGAGCTCGAGTTAAAGAGGCGAGAGGTGGAGGAGAAGGCGAAACAGCGTAACCATGAGCGGGAAGAGAAGGAGAAACAGCGTAAACATGAGCGGGAGGAGAAGGAGAAACAGCGTAAAAATGAGCTGGACCTGGCCCAGCTGAGGAGCAGTGAGGCCCCGGCTGCGGTGAGTGAGGGGGGACCCAAGCCTACAAAGAGCTTTGATAAGCACTTGCTGCCCCGGCGTAAGGAGGGGGAGGACATAGATACCTTCCTGACGGCCTTTGAGAATGCTTGCGAGCTGCACAGGGTTGACCCTGCAGACAGGATCGCAGTTCTCACCCCCTTACTGGACTCCACAGCCGTGGAGGTGTACAGCCGACTGAAAGGGGCGGAGGCAGGGGACTACGAACTGTTCAAACAGGCCCTGCTCCGCGAGTTTGGGCTGACTCCTGAGATGTACCGGAAAAAGTTCCGGAGCCAGCGTAAAACCCGTGAGGTCACATACCTACAACTGGTCAACCGGGAGCAGGGGTATGCCCGCAAGTGGACGGCTGGGGCCCAAACTAAAGAGGACCTGCTTGACCTATTCATACTGGAGCACCTGTACGAGCAGTGCCCGTCTGACCTGAGGCTGTGGTTGATGGACCAGAAGCCGGAGAACCCGCAGCATGCAGGCCAGCTGGCCGACCAATTTGTGGACAGTCGGGCAGGGGATGGCAGGGAGGAGTCTCGAAGGAGCAGGCCTGCCTCAACGCAGAGAGAGAGTCATCATGGGACCTCCCAAAGGGGGCCTATAGAGAACCCCCCCAAAAGGGGAACATCCAGTGGCAGGTCCCTCCGACCCACTCAAGGGGACCCATGAGATATGGGCTGCTATCACTGTGGCCAACGAGGTCACATACGGGCCCAGTGCCCCAAGCTCAGGGACAGACCAAGCAGACCCAACCCGCAGAGGGTGGACTGGGTAAAAACCCAATCGGAGGAGGGGCTACATTCCCAGGAAAGGGGGGTTGGCAACATACCACCGGCGGATGCTCCAGGTTCCGGGTTTTTGGTTTACCGGGTGGGCGCGGGGCTGCCCCTCCGGAAAGAATGCATTGTTTCCCTGGAAGTGGATGGGAGGAAGGTCACTGGGTACTGGGACACGGACGCAGAGGTGACGCTGGCCCGGCCCGAGGTGGTGGCCTCAGATCGGATGGTGCCCGACACCTACCTGACCCTGATGGGCGTGGGTGGGACCCCATTCAAGGTACCCGTGGCAAGGGTACACCTGAAATGGGGGGCCAAGGAGGGCCCCAAGGATGTGGGGGTACACCAATATTTGCCCACTGACGTGTTAATGGGAGGGGACCTTGAGGACTGGCCTAGTAACACCCAGAGTGCCCTGGTCGTGACTCGTAGTCAGAGTCGGCAAAGGGCACTGCTCCCCAACAACGGGGAAGGTACTCGACCCGAGGTGCAGGACCCTAACCCAGGGAGCGGGGAACGCCCAGGGGCACGGTTCAGAGAGGCTGCGGCCTCAGACCCAGCCAGCAAGAGAGAGCCGGTCCCCATCCCTGTCCCAGCTGCTGAGTTCCAGGCCGAGTTGCAGAAAGATCCCTCCTTGCGGAAGCACAGGGACCGGGCTGACCTTAGTGCGGTACAGACCATGAGGAGAGGTTGCAAGGAGAGGTTCCTGTGGGAGAAGGGGTTCCTGTACCGAGAATGGGCTCCCCCAGGGGAAGTAGAGTCATGGGGGATCAGGAGGCAGCTGGTGGTTCCCCAGAAGTTTCGTCACAAGCTGCTGTACCTGGCTCATGACATCCCTCTCGCAGGGCACCAGGGAATCTGGCGCACCACGCAGAGGCTGCTACAGAACTTTTACTGGCCTGGGGTCTTTACCCATGTCCGACAGCACTGCCAATCCTGTGACCCCTGCCAGAGGGTGGGGAAGGCCCGGGACAAGGGGAAAGCAGCTTTGAGGCCTTTACCCATCATAGAAGAACCTTTCCAGAAGGTGGCCATGGACATAGTGGGACCCCTCAGCAAGACGACCCGGTCAGGGAAGAAATACATCCTGGTGGTGGTGGATTTTGCCACTCGCTACCCCGAGGCGGTGGCCTTGTCCTCTATTGAAGCAGACACAGTGGCAGATGCGCTGCTGACAATTTTCAACCGGGTGGGGTTCCCCAAGGAGGTCTTAACGGACCAGGGGTCCAACTTCATGTCGGCTCTGCTCCGGTCCTTATGGCAGAAATGTGGGGTCCAGCACAACTGGGCCTCAGCGTATCACCCCCAGTCCAACGGGCTGGTAGAAAGGTTCAACGGGATGCTGAAGATGATGCTAAAAACATTTATGAACCAGCACCCGCAAGATTGGGACAAGTACTTACCTCACCTGCTGTTTGCGTACAGGGAGGTACCCCAGGAATCTACCGGGTTTTCACCTTTCGAACTGTTGTATGGAAGGCGGGTGAGGGGGCCCCTAGACCTGATGAGGGACGAATGGGAGGGGAAGGCCGCTCCCGAGGGAGAGTCAGTGGTGGAGTATGTCCTGACCTTCCGGGAAAGACTGGCCGAGCTCATGGGCCTGGCCAGGGAGAATCTGGCCCGAGCCCAGAGGAGGCAGAAGGTCTGGTATGACCGCACCGCACGAGCCCATGCCTTCGCCACCGGGGATCAGGTGATGGTTCTCATCCCCGTGAGGAGAAACAACTCCAGGCCGCCTGGGAAGGGCCCTTCAAGGTGATCAAGCAACTGAATGAGGTAAACTATGTGGTGGAGCTGTCAAACGGGGCACATCACCGTCGGGTGTACCATGTGAACATGATGAAACCATACTATGACAGGGGGAATGTGGTGTTGGCCGTGTGTGGACATTGGAAGGGGCAGGGAGATGACCCCTTAGTAGATCTATTCCCTGGGACAAAAGCTGGTTCCCCCCTGGAGGCGATTCCCCTCTCTGATCAACTGACCCCGGCCCAGCACGCTGAGATCAGAGGGGTGCTGCATCTGTACCGACAGCTGTTTTCCAACCAGCCTGGACGCACTAATTTGACTGTCCACTGGGTGGAGACCGGGTCACATGCCCCTATAAGATGCTCCCCTTTTCGGGTCACTGGGAAAACTGCCCAGGATCTTGAAAGAGAGGTCAGGGACATGCTGGCTTTGGGGGTGATCCAGCCGTCTTCCAGCCCTTGGGCCTCACCAGTGGTGCTAGTCCCCAAGAAGGATGGGTCAATCCGGTTCTGTGTGGACTATCGAAAGCTCAATGCCATCACCGTATCTGATGCCTACCCTATGCCCAGGCCTGACGAGCTCCTAGACAAGCTGGGAGGTGCTCGGTACCTTACCACTATGGATCTTACCAAAGGCTACTGGCAAGTGCCGCTGGACGCAGATGCCAGGCTGAAATCGGCCTTTATCACCCCTCTGGGGCTCTATGAGTTTCTGACCCTGCCCTTCGGCCTCAAGGGAGCGCCGGCCATCTTCCAGCGCCTGGTGGATCAGCTACTGAGGGGGATGGAGAGTTTTGCTGTGGCGTATATTGACGACATCTGCGTCTTCAGCCAGACCTGGGAGGACCACATGTCCCAGGTTAAACAAGTCCTAGACCGACTCCGAAAGGCTGGGTTAACAGTAAAGGCTGAGAAGTGCAAGGTGGGGATGGCTGAAGTATCTTACCTGGGCCATCGGGTGGGGAGCGGCTGCCTGAAGCCGGAACCAGCCAAGGTGGAGGTGATCAGAGACTGGCCTGCTCCCCAAACCAAAAATCAGGTCCAGGCCTTTATTGGGATGGCGGGGTACTATCGAAGGTTCGTGCCCCACTTTAGTGCCATAGCCGGCCCCATCACTGAACTGTGCAAGAAGGGGAAGCCAGACAAGGTGATCTGGACTGAGCAGTGCCAGGAGGCTTTCCGGGCTCTGAAGGAGGCTCTGGTTAGTGGCCCAGTTCTGGCAAATCCAGATTTTGACAAACCCTTTATGATGCCTCAGACACGGGACTGGGGGCAGTGTTAATGCAGGAGGATGAAAAGGGGGAGAGACACCCCATTGTGTACCTGAGTAAGAAGTTGCTACCCCAAGAACAAAGCTACGCGGCCATCGAGAAGGAATGCCTGGCCATGGTGTGGGCCCTTAAGAAGCTAGAGCCATATCTCTTTGGGCGACACTTCACCGTGTACACCGACCACTCTCCCCTGACCTGGCTGCACCAGATGAAAGGAGCCAACGCCAAGCTCCTGAGGTGGAGCCTGCTCCTGCAGGACTATGACATGGACGTGGTCCATGTGAAGGGAAGTGCCAACCTGACAGCGGACGCGTTGTCCCGGAGAGGGGGCCCTGAACTTCCCCAGGTCACTGGGCAGAGTGACCCTGCTCAGTTCAGTCTCGAAGGGGGGAGAGATGTGATGCAGTAGGGACTGTCTGTGTGGGGAGTGGGAGAGCAGGGGAGGACTTTAGGGGATGGACGATGCCAGGGCCTGTAACCTGAGCTAGGTAAGGGAGGGGAAAGGTCAACACCTTTGCCCGGGAAGGGGAACAAAGGAAGGGAGTGGCAGGAGGGAAGCAGTTTTGAGTTTGGGCTTGGGGCTGTGTGGGCGGAATTCAGGGTATCCTAGCTAGGATCCAAGCACCCTGAAAGCCCAGAAGGACTCGGTGGAGGGGTCCTGACTGTGCCTGCAAGCTCTGCTGTAACCCGTGTTCCTGTTGTCCAATAAACCTTCTGTTTTACTGGCTGGCTGAGAGTCACTGTGGGTCCCAGGAAGAGGGGTGCAGGGCCGGACTCCCCCACACTCCGTGACAAGGTATATATATGCAAGCAGGCTAGAGATAATAAGGTTAGTTCAATCAGGGAGGATGAGGCTCTGCTCTAGCAGTTGAGGTGTGAAAACCAAGGGAGGAGAAACTGGTTCTGTAGTTGGCAAGCCATTCACAGTCTTTGTTTAATCCTGAGCTGATGGTGTCAAATTTGCAGATGAACTGAAGCTCAGCAGTTTCTCTTTGAAGTCTGGTCCTGAAGGTTTTTTTGCTGCAGGATGGCCACCTTAAGGTCTGCTATAGTATGGCCAGGGAAGTTGAAGTGTTCTCCTACAGGATTTTGTATATTGCCATTCCTAATATCTGATTTGTGTCCATTTATCCTTTTCCATAGAGACTGTCCAGTTTGGCCGATGTACATAGCAGAGGGGCATTGCTGGCATATGATGGCATATATTACATTGGTGGACGTGCAGGTGAATGAACCGGTGACAGTGTGGCTGATCTGGTTAGGTCCTGTGATGGTGTCGCCGGTGTAGATATGTGGAGTGAAGTTCTGGAACAGCCTTCCAAGGGGAGTAGTGGGGGCAAAAGACATATCTGGCTTTAAGACTAAGCTTGATAATTTTATTGAAGGTATGGTATGATGGGATAGCCTAATTTTGGCAATTGATCTTTGATTATCAGCAGGTAAGTATGCCCAGTGGTCTGTGATGGGATGGGATCTGAGTTACTGCAGAGAATTCTTTCCTGGGGGCTGGCTGGTGAGTCTTACCCACATGCTCAGGGTTTAGCTGATCGCCATATTTGGGGTCGGGAAGGAATTTTCCTCTGGGGCAGTTTGGCAGAGGCCCTGGAGGTTTTTCACCTTCCTCTGCAGCGTGGAGCATGGGTCACTTGCTGGAGGATTCTCTGCAGCTTGAGGTCTTCAAACCACAATTTGAAGACTTCAATAACTCAGACATAGGTTAGGGGTTTGTTATAGAAGTGGATGGGTAGGGTTCTGTGGCCTGCTTTGTGCAGGAGGTCAGACTAGATGATCATAATGGTCCCTTCTGACTTTAAAGTCTATGAATCTATGAGTCTATACATTTAACATCCTCGGGTGGGGGGAATGCCACAGCAGCCCACCACAGGAGCATTTAATTTCAGAAAGGGGAACTATACAAAAATGAGGAAGTTAGTTAAAGAGAAATTAAAAGGTACAGTGCTGAAACTGGAATCTCTACAAGCTGCATGGAAACTTTTTAAAGACACTTTAATAGAGGCTCAATTTAAACGCATACCTCAAATTAAAAAATATACTAAGAGAACCAAAAAAGTACCACCATGGCTAACAACAAAGTAAATGAAGCAGTGAGAAGCAAAAAGGGCTCTCTTAAAAGGTGGAAGTTTTGGCGAGTAGGTGCAGGGGAGGGAAAGGGCAAAGGCAGGTTAAAGGAGTATTTGTTGGACTTTCACACCGCAAGGGGAGAAACTGAGGCAAAGGACACTGTCCAATATATTCTGGGGTAGGAGTTTTCTCATGGTTAAGGCTACAATTATGTCATGGAGGTCACGCCAATTAGCTCTGTCCCCCAATAATCCCCACCCCAGAACTGACCAGGGGGCAGGGAGCTCCCTAGCCTGATGGGGGAGGAAGGCCATGGAGTGCCTGCTCCCTCCACAAACATGTGCACTGGGCCCTACCTGGAGAGGTACCGATGCCCAGGCCCACGGGGCTTGGTCACGATGCTGATCTTCTTGATGCCATGGAGGGGGCAGCATGGTGCACAGTGGTGTGGATGGGGAAGGCTGTCTCCACCACCATGCATCTCTGGCTCCTCCAGCTTCAGGGCCCAGATGCTGGCGTAGGACTCCTTGGTCTCCAGGCTCTATGCCGCTAGGGACGGTGGGCCACATTCATGGCTGTGCTGGCAGCAATCTCTGGCTCCTGCTGCACCTGGATCACCATGACCAGGAGTGGGGTGGGTCAGAGATGGGAAGTGACTGTTCTACTCTACTCAGTGCAGGAGAATTGTGTCCAAGTTTGGGTGCTGTGCTTCAAGAAGGATGAGGCAAATTGTACAGAGTCCAGAGGAGAGCAACAGAAATGATCAGAGGTTTAGAAAACATGACCTGTGAGGAAAGGTTGAAAGAATTAGGTGTGTTTTGTCCAGAGAAGAGACAGCTGAGTGGGGACATGATAACAATCTGCAAATATGCAAAAGGTTGTTATAAAGAGGACTGTGATCAATTGGTGCCCTTGTCCACCAAGGGTAGGACAAGAAGGAATTGGCTTAGTTAGCAGCAGAGGAGATTTAGGTTAGATATTAGGAAAAGCTTTCTAACTCTAAGGATGGTTCAGCATAGGAACAAGTGGTCTAGGGAGGCTGTGGAATCCCTATTAATGGGGGGTTTTAAAAACAGGCTGGACAAACATCTGCCAGGGATGGTCTAAGTGCACTTAGTCCTGCCTCAGCACATGGGGGTGATTGTTTGACCTCCTGAGTTCCCTTCAACTCCACATTTCTGTGATTCTGTGAAGTGGAGCTAGGGCCTCTGCTCTGTGGTCATTTTTCCCCTTAAGGTATCAGGTACTCAGCAAGGCAGATGCTTTTGGGGCTGGGAGAAGTGGTAGGGCAGAAGGAAGGAGAGCAGGGTATGCTGAGAAAACAGTGCTTTCCTGTGTGCAGTGCTGTTGGTTGATACAATATAATGTAACAGGACATGAGTCAGCTTGGCTTCCTGTCTAAGTTATCGAAGATTAGGAGGCTGCAATGCTCAAAATCCTCAGAATTTGACCTCCTGCCCTGATAGCATCTGAGCCACCATGGTAACCCGAGGTGATGTGTACCTATTGGGTGAGTGGAACAAAGTCCATGGGCCGAACTCAGGTGGGGCTAGGAGAGTGCAGAGGTGCCTACGGGTCTGTCTGCACCAGGGCTGGAAGGTGAGTGTTCCAGCTCAAGAAGTCATAGTCACGCTAGTTCTCATCCAGCTAGAAATAGACATGTCACCGTGGTGGTGGGAGAGGCTGGCCGCCCTGAGTGTGTACCTGTGGACTTGGACGGGATTGTAGTCGGGGCAGGGAGCCTCTCCTGTTATTTGCCCATGCGCGGCCACACTTAAATTTTTTGCAGAGCAAGCCTGAGTCTGTCTCCTCGAGCTGGAAGTTACCCCTAGGCATACGCTACATTGGTGTAACGTGCAATTTCCTCTGCTCCCTCCAGTGCTCACATTGCACCAACTGAGACTCAATGCAGATTCTCTGAAACATCCTTAGATTTACTGAGCCAGATTCCTGGGGCTGGCTGAGATGGGCTCATCTGAGATGGGCTCACTATGAGACCAGAGCGTGGAGGGGTCCCAGATGGCTTTTTAACCCCTTTCACAGCTACTGAATCCTAGGGAATAACTATGGATCAGTCTGGTTAAATCTATTTCTGAAGTGTTCACCCATATATGCTGGGCTAATATATTACATGATCAATAGGTATGATTCAAATTACATATATTAATATGGATAGTATGTGCTTAACACATGTTAGGATATAGATATTCAAGCCTGTCTGCAAAAGCCTATACTTTAAGAATTCAAGTGTATTCTTATCACTTAGCTACTTACAGAGGTATAAAAGAAAGACAATGATTTTGATTCTATCTGTGTAAGGGCCTTCTCTCACTGGGAGAGTCTGAGGCCCTGTTTAGTCATATGGAAATAAGGCAATCGGGGGCTGTTAGGAAGGTGATCCAATCTATCACCTCCAGAGACAGGGAAGAGCCTAGAAGATATGAAAGAAAATTTAGTTTGATAGTTTTCTGCCTGGAAAGAACTTGCTTATTCATAGACACAGGCCATGGCTACACTGGAGAGTTGTAGCGCTGGTGAGGGGGTTACAGCGCTGCAACTCAGTCTGTGTCCACACTTGCAAAGCACAGCCAGCGCTGCAACTCCCTGGTTGCAGCACTGGCTGTACGCCTGGTCTGCCTCGGGTGTAGCGATTCCAGCGCTGGTGATGCAGTGCTGGTCATCAAGTGTGGACACCAACAGCACTTTTATTGGCCTCCAGGTTATTAGGAGGTATCCCAGCATACCTTTTCAGCCACTCTGCTCATCGTTTCACGCTCCACTGCCCTGGGCTCAGGTGACCCCCCCTTTAAATGCCCCGGCAATTTTAAAAATCCCCTTCCTGTTTGCTCAGCCAGGTGTGGAGTGCAATCAATCAATCAGCGACCATGCCTCCATGCCCCAAACGAGCCCTAGCATGGAACACTTCCGAGCTGCAGGACCTCATCAGTGTTTGGGGTGAGGAAGCTGTGCAATCACAGCTGCGCTCCAGCCGTAGCAATTATGATACCTATGGGCAGATATCAAAGTCCTTGCTGCTAAGGGGCCATGAACAGGACGCGTTGCAGTGCAGAGTAAAAGTAAAGGAGCTGCGCAGTGCCTATTGCAAAGCCCGTGAGGGAAATCGCCGCGCAGGAGCTGCCCCCACGACCTGCTGTTTTTACAAGGAGCTGGATGCCATACTTGGGTGTGACCCCACTGCCAATCTGAGGAGCACAATGGAGAGTTCAGAGCAGGGAGAAGTGGGGGAGGGTGTAGAGGAAGCCGAGAGTGAGGCTACTGGGGTGGAGGGAGACCCCGGAGTCCCAGGAGGCATGCAGCCAGGAGCTCTTCTCAAGCCAGGAGGAGGCTAGCCAGTCGCAGCAGCTGGAACTTGTTGGTGAAGAAGAAGCAGAGGAGCATGTTCCCGGTAAGCAGATTTTATTTTTAGGATGGAAATGTTTTGGGAGAGGAGGGTGGGGGTTATGCCTGCCTGCATGCATGCCTAAATGTGGAATAGCCCATTGATTTGGTCTATCACGTCTCTGTAATCGGCCTTGGTAATCTTTTGAAAAGTTGCAGCCAGAGCGTGGGCAATGCGCTTGCGCAAGTTTATAGGGAAAGCCACTGTGGTCCTTGTCCCGGTCAGGCTAACTCGTCCGAGCCACTGTGCCGCGAGGGGTGGGGGGACCATTGCTGCATACAGGGAAGCTGCATAGGGACCAAGGCGGAATCCACATTGCTGTAGAAGACCCTCCCTCTCTTGCCAGGGAACACGCAGCAGTGATATATCTGGCAGTAGAAAACCCTGTTGAGAATGTAGGGATAGTGTTCAGTGCAGGTCCCTGCTCTCTGCTTTCCCCAGTGCAGTTCCCAAAGTACCTGCTCTCTGCTCTCCCCAGTGCAGGTCCCCAGGTCCCTGCTCTCCCCAGTGCAGGTCCCCAGGTCCCTGCTCTCTGCTTTCCCCAGTGCAGGTCCCCAGATCCCTGCTCTCTGCTCTCCCCAGTGCAGGTCCCCAGGTCCCTGCTCTCCCCAGTGCAGGTCCCCAGGTCCCTGCTCTCTGCTTTCCCCAGTGCAGGTCCCCAGGTCCCTGCTCTCTGCTTTCCCCAGTGCAGGTCCCCAGGTCCCTGCTCTCTGCTCTCCCCAGTGCAGCTCCCCAGGTCCCTGCTCTCTGCTTTCCCCAGTGCAGGTCCCCAGGTCTAACCTCGTCGCAGGATAAAATTCCATGCCATATCTCCAAAGGTGATTTCAAAAGAGGTGTCTTCGTTGATAGTGTTCCGGCTGTGCGGGTATTGTATTTCCACTATCCCCACCTCCCAGGCACTCTGGAGATTGCAGGGCTTAATTAGCCATATTGTAAAGTTCAAGCTGTGTTTTGAGGAAAAACTGCAGAGCTGGCATTGCTGGGCAAAGTAATGTAGAACCCACTGTCGCTCATTTTTCTCTCTGTCTTTGCAGGAGGAATCTTTTTGTTTGTTTGTTTTGTTCATGTCTAAATGTCACAGAGTTGAAAAGCTTCCACCCAGCTGTTAAACTTATCATCCCCTAACCATTTCACCAGTAGCTGCTTTTTTCCTCCCTTTTCCTTTATCCGCTAGAACTTTTTCTATCCTGTAAATCCTGTCTTGTTTGGGGTTTACTTTTTGTAATTCTTCAGGGTAAAAAGATCTAGTAACTGTCTCAGCCTCGTAATCTTTTAATCAGTATACAGGTCTCTGGCTCCTGGTTAAGGCTTCATCCACTATAAATATCTCATCAGTAAACATCTGTTCATAACCTTTTTCAAAGGCTCCTTTGATTTTAGATAGTCTCACATGCTCACGTTTTCTAAAAGAGGAAACAACCAGTTTTATTTTAAAATCATCTCTATAAACTATTTTCCATATCTTCAGAGAATGTGAAGGATTAACATCAGCGGGTCTGGTACTTATAGTTCTGTGAAAGCTCTGGTTGTAACTCTTTATAAAGTCAGATAACACGTCAATGTAGCAAAAGGTGTTATGGGCTGCAAAATATCTCCACATCCCCCACATCTTTTTAAAGTTCTGTTAAATCGCTGCTTTGACTTCATTATTAGTAACAAAATGGTGAACGCTGTGCCATTTTAACAACCTGCTAAAAGGTTTGTTTAAAAATTCTTTCCACCGATGGGTTTGTAATTTTTGAGGCACGACCTTCTCTAAAAATAGCTTTAAAGGCCTTGGATACCTCACCACTCGTCTTGTCTTTTAGGCCTAAGGCCCAGGCATATTTGGATAGAATGTCTATCACCTTTAAGATGTACTTAAAGCCTCTGTTGTGTTTGGAGAACCGGTGCACATCTACCAAATTTGCCTGCCATTGTGCGTCCACATCTGAAACAACGGTTTTGTTTCTTTTAAAATGTATTCGAGCTGGTTTGTGTAAAGTGTAAGTCTCCTGGTGTGAAAGCCAAGCCGTTGCCTGTCTTCTATTTAAAGTTTTACTATGCTTTTTGGCCACTGGAAAAAGAGGATTCACCCCGCCAAAGCTCCCAGCTTCCCCGGGGGTATAATATATTTTCTTTAACAGAGCCGTCTGCAGAGACAGGACTGTTCCTGGTACCGTCTTTTACTAACACAAGTATGGAGGAGGATACAGTCATATGGACATATTTAAATAAGTTTAATTAATTGCTTGGTTTAGCACAACCTTTGAGAGCCGCCTGTAAAAATGGACACCATGACCCCTACAATGAGGGACTCTGAGCTGGTTCATTCTTCTATTTTGTCCTTTTCTGGATTTTCCTCTTGAGATCTACGTCTCAGACAGGAGCAAAAACAGCTGATGCACGACAGGGCTACCGATGTGTAAGTTCTCAAAGGCTTCTTGAAAGGCATCGTTGAGCTGTTGAGAGATTTTCAGACAAAAAAGTTAGCCCCACACTGCTTGTTCTTAGATTTATGCAATGCCAGGTCGATTCTTAACCCCATTATACCCCCATGATTGACCGTCACTTCTTAATCATTCATTTACCTGAGCGACATCTTTCGCGTTCATCTTGTCCACTGGTGATTCCCCAAGCCATGATCATCTTCCAACTTAGGGGGGGTGGACAATAAGAGGCCGTCCCACTCATCAGGGTTCTTCACGAGGCAGGGCCGGCTCTAATATTTTTGCCGCCCCGAGCGAAAACAGAGCGCTGCCCCCCCGAGTGTCGCCCTGCCCGAGTCCCCACCTCCTCCGAGCGTGGCGTCACCCCGCCTGAGTCCCCACCTCCTCCAAGCGTGGCGTCGCCCAAGTCCCCGCCCCCCAAGCGTCACACTGCCCAAGTCCCTGCCCCCCAAGCGTCACACGGATCAAATCCCAGCCACCCGAACGTTGCCTCGCCCAAGTCCCCGCCCCCCCAAGCATGGCGTTGCCCAAGTCCCTGCCCCCTAAACATCGCGCCGCCCAAGTCCCCCGCCCCTCCCGTGTCGCACCACCCAAGTCCCCCGCCCCCCTGAGCGCTGTGCTGCTAAAGCCCTCCCCAGCCGAGCGCCATGTCACCCAAGTCCTCGCCCCCCAGCATGGCATCACACCTCCCAAGCCTTGCCTCCCCACAGCACCACCCGGCCGAACCAAAAAAAACAAAAACAAACCCCGAGTGCCACCCCGTCCCGAGGTGCCGCCCCAAGCACGTGCTTGGTGGGCTGGTGTCTGGAGCCGCCCTGTCACGAGAGTTCAGGGTCGGGTTCCGAGGTATCTATCAATGGTCGAGTCAAAGGGCCCTCCTCGGAACTGTCACTGCTATAGAGCTTTATCCATACAAGCCCAAAGGTCCTCAGGGCTAAAACAAAGTCCGAAGTTCTCAGGAGGATGGTAAAGGAGTTCATGTCTCCTCTCAGCCTTTCCACAATTCATAAAACACGTCTTCTTGGTAAGAGATAGCCTGCTCTGCCCAGTGCTGGGACTGATGGGGTGATGGTGCTGCACTCCGACTGGTAGAGGGCATTGGAAGGAATTCTTAAAGGGGTCACACGACCCTCTTCTGGGCCGTTCACCCGTTCCAAGAACCTACCCTATTTTGGTCAACTCTTCTCTTGGGGCAGTCCTATGCAGCTGAAACCCATCGCAATTGGTAAAGGGTGGTGGGAGGAGTTCTAAGAGGGGTCACATGAAGCACTTCCGGGCGGGTCACCCCATCCCAGAATTCCCCCTGGTTGGTCAAATCTCCTCTTGGGGTGATCCCCAGTGGCTGAAACCCCTCCTGATCAGTAGACGGCGGTGGGAGGAGTTCTCAGAGGGATCACACAAATCACTTCTGGACATGTCACCCTGCCCCAGAACTCCCCCTGATTGGTCAAATCTTCTTTCGGAGCATTCCTATTGGGATGAAACCCATCCTGATTGGTAGAGGTGTCATAGCATTCTTTCTGAGATCTGAACCTTAGAGTCCAGAAAATGAGATACTAGCACCTGAATCCTCTAAGCTTAATTACCAGCTTAGATCTGATAACACTGCCACCACCCAAAAATATAGTGTTTTGGGGCACTCTGATCTCCCCAGCCTTCCCTGGGGACCCCAAGAACCCAGATCCCTTGGGTTCTTAAAACAAGGAGAAATAAACCATTCCCCCACATTTCCCCCTCCCAGAATTTCCCTCCCTGGGCTATCCTGAGAGATACTGATCCAACCTCTTAAATCACCCTACAGAGAAGCATCTCCCTTCCCTTCCACAAAGAGGCAAACAGATTCAAGGAAAACAAAGAGAGATTCTATCTCTCCCCCTCCCGTCTCCCCCCCACCCGTCCTGGTGAGTTATCCCAATCCCCTGGAATAACACAAGGGAAACAAGGGAAAAAATCAATCAGGTTCTCTAAAAAAAAGAAATCTTTTAATAAAAGAAAGGAAAAAGTAAAGAATTATCTCTGTAACTTCAAGATGTAAATATTACAGGGTCCTATAGCTTACAGACACCAGAAAGAGACTTTCCCCCCAGTACCAATACAAATCAAAATATTCCCAGCAACTACACATATAAAAGTTAACCAGCCAGATCCACAATTGCAAATAGAGTAAAATAATCAAAAAGCCTAAACCGCCTGTTTTTACTTACTATTAGAAAAGAAACTTAGAAAGCCTGTAGTAATGTCTGGTCTCTCTCAGACCCTCCAAGAGAAGAACACACAACGGACAAAGAACACACACAAAAGCTTCCCTCCACCCAAATTTCAAAGTATCTTGTCTTCTGATTGGTCTTCTGGTCAGGTGTCCCATTCCCTGCTTGTAACCCTTTACAGGTACAAGAGACATTAACCCTTAACAATCTGTTTATGACACGCCCCCCAAATCACAGATAGTGGGGAACCTCGCTGGCGGCGATTTCTTCCTAGAACTCTAAAATAAACAGATTAATACAACACATGCACCTTTACATATACTACTAAGTATATAACTAACAGACTTCTACATTTTAAGAACACTTTTTAACTACTAGATTCTGGGAAACTCTCACGGGAGAGTGCATCAGCTACTTTGTTAGAAGCTCCTGAAATGTGTTGAATTTCAAAATCAAAATCTTGGAGAGCTAAACTCCATTGAAGAAGTTTTTTGTTGTTCCTCTTGGCTGTATGAAGCCACTTTGGCGCAGCATGGTCAGTCTGTAACTGGAACCGCTGTCCCCAAACGTATAGGCGTAGCTTTTCCAGGGCGTACACAATGGCGTAGCATTCCTTTTCACTGATTTACCAGTGACTTTCTCTCTCAGACAATTTCTTGCTGAGAAACACAATAGGATGAAAGTTGAGATCTGGTCCCTCCTGCATGAGAACTGCTCCTATACCACGCTCAGATGCATCCGTGGTTACTAGGAATGGCTTGTCAAAGTCCGGGGCCCTGAGCACAGGGTCAGACATGAGTGTCACCTTAAGCTGGGTAAAGGCCTTCTGACACTTATTAGTCCACTTGACTGCATTCGGCTGGGTCTTTTTGGTCAGGTTGGTCAGTGGGGCAGCGATTTGGCTGTAGTGTGGTACAAATCGCCTGTAGTACCTGGCCAAGCCTAAGAAGGATTGGACCTGTTTCTTTGACTTTGGGACAGGCCACTTTTGGATAGCATCCACCTTGGCCTGTAGGGGGTTTATGGTTCCTCGACCCACCTGGTGTCCCAGGTAAGTTACTCTGTTTTGGCCTGTTTGACACTTTTTGGCCTTAACAGTTAGTCCGGCCTGCCTGATGCGCTCAAAGACCTTTTCCAGGTGTTCTAGGTTTCGGGTCAGGAGTCAGAAAAGATGGCCACATCATCGAGGGAGGCAACTGCATATTCACCCAGTCCTGCTAGTAGACCATCTACCAGCCTCTGGAAGGTGGCGGGTGGATTTCGCAGCCTGAAAGGAAGTATATTAAATTCATACACTCCCACATGGGTGATGACTGCTGACCTTTCCTTGGCAGGTTCATCTAGCGGTACTTGCCAGTACCCCTTGGTTAAGTCTATTTGTAGATATGAATTGGGCACGTCCCAACTTTTCCAGTAGCTCATCGGTGTGTGGCATTGGATAGTTGTCTGGACGAGTTACCGCATTTAGCTTACAGTAGTCCACGCAAAAGAGTATTTCCCCATCTGATTTGGGTACCAGAACCACTGGAGATGCCCATGCACTGGTAGATGAGCGGATTATATCCATCTGTAGCATGTTCTGGATTCCCGTTCTATAGTAGCTTGGGCATGAGGAGACACCCGGTAGGGTGGGGTTCTAATTGGGTGAGCATTACCTGTGTCAATGGAGTGGTATGCCCATTCAGTCCGTCCTGGGGTAGCTGAGAAGAATGGGGTGAAGCTAGTGCGCAGCTCCTTGATTTGTTGCCGCTGCAGACGTTCCAGGGTGGTTGAGAGGTTCACCTCCTCAGGGCCGTCCTTAGCCATAGGCAGAATAGACAGCCGCCTAGGGCACCACTAGGTCTGGGGGCACCACTCTGCGAGAACCTGAACAGATGGCAAGCAGTGGAGCATGTAAGAGCAGGACTGCTGGGTCCTAGAGAGAGCTGAATGCAGCACAGTCTGAGGGTGGGGATTGGCTGCTAGTGTCTCTGGGAAGGGGTAGGGGAAGGAAATCACCTGTGAGTGTGACTCTTTCCCCTGGTGTGAGGTGAGGCAGGTTCTGCGGCTCTGGCAGTATCCTTTGTTGTCCCCCATAAAGTCCATTCTTCTCCTCTCTGCCCCACAGAGCACCCCCTCTGTTTCTCCCCCCCCCATGGAGCACCCCTCTCTTCCCCCTCCCCTCCATCAGGGCTGGGTTGGTGATGTGCTGGGGGAAGGGGAGGCTGGCTGGCTGCCTGCTGAGGAATGAAAGTGAAGGTAACTCACTTCCTTGGCAGGCAGCCAGGATTAGAATGGTCGCACAGGGCTGGGCTGGGGATAGCCAGATAGCATGTGTGAAAAATCAGGACAGGGGGTTGGAGTAGGGTGAACAGATGTCCCACTTTTATAGGGCCAGTCCCAGTTTTTGGGTCTTTTTCTCATATAGGCTCCTATTCCCCTCCACCCCCGTCCTGATTTTTCACACTTGCTGTCTGGTCACCCTAGATAGGGGTAATTGGTGCCTATATAGGACAAAGCCCCAAATATCAGGACTGGCCCTATAAAATCAGGACATCTGGATCTGATCACCGTAGCTGGGGAGCGCATCTCTCCCCTGGGCTAGCAGCGATCCATCTCATCCAGGGGGAGCTGCACAGGGCAGGATGAGCTGCTGTGGCTCCATGGGTGCCCCATCCCTGAGATCAGATGTGCTAACTTCACCATGGTCCGTTGGGCTGGCGGTGGTGCCTATTGGCGTGTGATCGGACCTGAGGGTTTGCTGCTGCTGTTTCCACTCTGCACCCCAACAAGTGGATTTTGGGGTCCTGCAGTTTTCCACCTATCTCCTCCTCTACTGCAGCTGTTGGCCCAGCAGGTTGGGGGGTGAGCCAAGCATGAAAGCAGTACTGTGTTGCCATTTAAAGTGTCATTTAACAAGTTTGTTTGCCAAATATGCTTGCTAACAACCCTGAATTCAATTTCAATTTTTTTTAAAAAAATCAGTATCTTAGCCAAAAACAGAAAATTAAGTTGTTGACAATTATTTGTGACAAGTTTGGTATGGGGAAGGGAGTGGACCAGTTTCATCAGAGAAACAAAAAATGTTGACTGACTTTCCTATAGCCCTGTTACTGCTAAATAGAGCCCTCCAACAACTGTAATATGCTCATCTCCTTACTAATGTATAGAGCAGGGGTCCGCAACCTACAGCATACGTGCCAAAGGTGGCACGCGAGCTGATTTTTGATGGCACGCAGCGGCAAGCTGAGCGGCTCAGCCCGCCACTGCTCTGGGGTTCCAGCTGCTGCCCCATTGACACCCAGGGTCCCGGCCGCCGGCCCCACTCAGCACCCACTGCTGGCCTGGAGACCCCCAAGGAACCCCAGGCTGGCAGCGGCTGAGCAGGTCGGAGGCTCAGATCCCGGCTGAGCCACTCAACCCACTGTTGGCCTGGGGTTCCATTCACTCAGCTGGCAGCGGGCTGATGGGACTAAATTCAACGAAATAGGAAAACAAGAGCAACTACTGACAAAGTGCAAGAGCCTAGAGCAGTGGTCCCCAACCTTTTTCATCTGGCGGGTGCCAGACGAAGGACCGTGGTGGCAGACAAGCATCTGCCAAAATGATGCCGAATTTTGGCGGCATTTCGGCAGATGCTCGTCCTCCGGCCAGTACGTGGGTGCACTGAGAGGCCCTTGCGGGTGCCGGGACATCTGCGGGCACCACATTGGGGATCTCTGACCTAGAGAGCCTCCTGAAGCACGGTGATCGTTTTGATTTAAATGAACTTGAACTGTACAAAAAATTGAGTTGTTGCCACATGCAAAATCGATGATGGACATTGTACAGTTTATTCATAAAAGCAAACTTGTTGACATATATCCTAATGTGTACATTGCCACTCGTATTCTACTAACAATTCCTGTAACAGTAGCATCAGGAGAAAGGAGTTTTTCAAAACTAAAGTTCATTAAAAACGACCTTTGCTCTACAATGAGTCAGGAACACTTGACTGGTCTTGCTATTCTTGCAGTCGAACAAGACGTCACTTTGTCTTTGTCATACGATGACATTATTATTGATTTTGCAGCCAAAAAAGCCAGAGAGATTGCTTTTAATTAAAAACTAATCCTTGTTTCAATACCTCTTCATATAAATTTCCAATAAAATGTTGACAAATTAAAAAAAATGATATTATTTGCATCATTCTGTCAAATCAGAATTTTTTCTATAGTGCTACTTCTTTAGTGCTAGTCCATCAGCATTACAGTGTGCTTAATTAAGTTAAACTGGTTTTAATAATATGCATGTGGCAAGTTTTCCAGTACTGTAAGCTTATGTTTGTGTTGCTAAGAGCAGGACAGGCACGGGGGCACCAGTTCAATAATCTCGCCTAGGGCACCATAAATCCTAAGGACAGCCCTGCTCTGCTCCATTGTACTGCATACCCCACAACCTCCAATCTCGTGTCTTTCGAGCACAAGCCTCTGAAAGGACACATTCAAATCCTTAAGAACTAAAGTCCTGCTGGTGAGCAGCATTTGAGCCACAGGGCCACCCAGAGGATTCAGGTGGCCGGGGGTCTTCGGCGACAGTGAATTGCCGCCGAAGACCCAGCACTTCGGTGGTGGGTCCTATGGCGGAAGGACCCCCCCGCCGTCGAATTGCTGCGTAAGACCTGGATCCGCAGAAACTCTGGGGCCCCGTGCCCCGTGACAGTTTTCCAGGGCCTCTGGTGTAAAGGACCCCGCTCCAGGGGCCCTGAAAAACTCTCATGGGGGCTCCTGTGGGGCCTGGGGCAAATTGTCCCACTTGCTTCCCCCAGGTGGCCCTGGTGAGCCAAAACCTGCAGGCATTAGACTGCTCCCAACCTGACACTCATGAATTAACAAATAAGAAGGCATCACAGTGCCAGGAAATGTGGCAGAAAATAGCCTACCTCAGCTGTCCAATGGCAAGAATTGCCTTGTAGCGAACTGGAGATGCCAGGGAATCCAATGGTTCCTTTTTAATGAAGTCCTGAAATGCATGAATAGGGACATAAAAAATGGGAAATGGATTTGAAAGGCAGAGAGGCCGTCCTCTCACCCCCTGAAACAGGGCCATCTGCCAGACCTGGAATAAACAGACACAGTGCTCAGCAGGCTCTCTGCCTCAGAAATGAACCGTAGGGCCATCTGCAGGCTATACAGAGGACAGAAAGAGAACTCACCAGACACAAGCCGTTCCTTCCAGTTACAGCCCACAAGATGTCAGCATCCCTGCCAAGCTCAGAGTGGACCCAGCATTCTGGGTGCCATGCAGGTAGCGCATGAGACTGCAGTAGTACAATCACAGCCAATGGATAAAATAACATCCCCCTGGAAAACCAGTCTTATACATTACAACAAACGCCTAATCACTCACCAGCATGTAGCCAAGGAGCTCCAGTTTGTAAGAGAATTCAAACTCCTGGGAGTCTCTGGTCTCCAGGATGGCACAGCTAATCTCCATGACATTGTGGATGAGGGTTAATTTTAGGTACATGTCCTACATAATCCAGAAGGAGAAACAAGAGGATGTGGATGAGAACCTGAGAGAAGAACCACAGTCCAGAAGATAAAGATCAGGAATTAAATCTAGCCTCAGGGAAGGAGAGAGGTGCCTGCAGACCCCAGAAGGTAGAGGACCCTGGCTCTGCACCCACCTCAGAAGAAACAAAAACCCAGGTTCAAATAAATAAATCCAGGTCCACTTACACCAGAGCAGCCAGGACTCCTGCTTGGTGCAGCAAGGAAACCAAGCTCTGTGCAATTTAAACAAGCAAATTGTGTATAGAAAATGCAAAAGCTGAGGGCAGATTATTTAGAATGTACCTTGTTCACAACAGTGATGCCCAGCACTTGAAAAACGAAATGCTAAACAGCTATTAGCAATGTAGATAGTCCCACATAACACACAACCTCAAAACGTCCTGGCTGGTGAATATGGAGCAGAGAGAAATCACTATTGTTAAATCTTCCAAAAGGCAGGAAATGTATCCAGAGGGAGTGTTTTGCAGAGGTCGGTATCAGGGGCCATCCTCCGTAATATTTGCATTTGTGAACTACTGGAAGATCTCAGTTTGGTTCAACTGTTTTTGGCAATGCCTAAGTGAGAGTCTCAGTTAGACAAGGCAGAACTGAATGGCAAAGTGACGTGGAGAGGTTGCACTGAGATGAGAGTGAGGACCAGCAGTCAGACACCTGGCGAACAGAAATAATGGAGCACACAGACAAACAAGAAGACAGATAAGAGGTAAGGGAAGTAGTGAGTCCAAGAAACAGCGTGACAGCAAATCAGAGGTGTAGCAAGCGCCCTCCGTACCCTCTGACCGGAGGGGGCCCCACAAGGAAGGGGACCCCTAAAAGTGGCAAAAAAATGTATGGTATAACTAGGTAAGTGACATTTATTGACGCTATTGCACAATCCATGTCGGTTTTACTGACAAAACCATGAAGTCATTATGATACATCATAATGCTATTGGCTACATCAGTTGTCTGTCATTCAGTTTCGAATTTTAGTTGGACCCATTCAAAGAATGTGTATTTGTGTTCATAATGGCTGTCGGCGGATAAATGTTATTAATTTAGTTGTTTAGTTTTTTATCGTTTCCAATGCAGAAGCGTGCTTTGTGATGTCTAAAAGAATGTATAAGAGCGGAGCTAGTAAACGAAAGGCAGCAAAAGATGCCGAGAAGGAACTTGAGAAAATTCCAAAGTTGTCAATGTATTTTGCGCTGCAATCCAACGTACAGGTACAGGCACATGAAACGGACAGTGCTAGCAGCGACGAATCGTATCCAGAAGTATCCAGAAGTGCTTCAAGTGAGGTCGAAGGTGAAGCCAGTTGTTCTACCAAACAAACTGTGACAGATATTCCAGCTGCTGCCGGGAAAGAAGTATCTGAATCTGAACCACTGACTAATGATCCAGGAGATTGTCCGTCTATAATATTGGACAGGCAAACATGTGACATTGTTGCACGTGGCCCACCGCAGCAGAATGAAAGTTACGAATTTCCATTTAACGAGGAAAGACGGAGATTCACAAGTACTCATTTCTATCGAACCATGGCAAATGGCGAGAAAATAAGACGTTCATGGTTAATGTACTCAGTTCAGAAAGATGCCATTATTTGTTTTTGTTGTAAATTATTTGGCACTGGCGACATATCGCTACGTCGTGGAACATCTGCTTGGAAAGCACTGCCAAAAAGACATCAGCAGCATGAAACAGGCAAAGGTCATCAAGACTGTATGGTGAAATGGTTTGACCTTCGGTCAGGCATAGTAAACCGTACATCTATTGACCAACTCGAATTGCAGGCTTTTCTGAAAGAAAGAGATTTCTGGAGAAATGTTGTCAAATGCATGGTTGATGTCATTATTTTCTTGTCCGAAAGAAACTTGGCATTTCGAGGAAGTAATGAAAGGCTCGGCGATCCTTCGAATGGCAACTTTTTGGGACTGTTTGAATTGCTTGCAAAGTATGATACTATCCTCAGCGAACTTTTACAGAGGATTAAGAAGGCAGAGACACATGTTCAGTACCTCAGTCCACAAATCCAAAACGAGCTGATTCAACTTGTTGCCAGTAACATCCAAGAGGCCAACATAGCGCAGCTTAAAAAAGCAAAATATTATTCAGTTATTTTGGACTGTACTTCCGACGTGTCACATGAAGAACAGATATCTGTGGTGTTATGCTTTGTTGAATGCAATGGTGAAGATGGTGTCAATATTCGTGAAGTGTTTGCTGGTTTTCTTAACGTTCATGATACAACTGGCGAGGGCTTATTGGAAGCATTTCTTGAAAAGGCAAACAACTTAGGAATAGACATTGCTGACATGAGAGGCCAAGCTTATGATAACGGCGCAAATATGAGAGGAAAGAATAAAGGAGTTCAAGCCCACATGCTAGAAATAAATGACCGTGCCTTGTATGTACCATGTGGAGCTCACACTTGGAATCTTGTGATCTCAGACGCGGCAAAGACATCTTTTGACTTTTTCAGTCTGATTAACAGAATATAGGTTATCTTTTCTTCTTCACCTTCACGTTGGGATATACTTCAAGAACATATGCCAATATCTGTTAAAGGGTTATCGGACACTCATTGGGAGTCAAGAATTGATGCTGTGAAGCCATTGCGTTATCACCTTGAAGAATTGTGCAATGCTTTGTCATCTTTGCGAGAATATGCGCTTGAAAAGAAAGATGACAATAGAGCAACAGAAGCCGGTGCGCTTTTAGACCATGTTACTACGTGGCCTTTTGTTCTGACTGTGTACACGTGGTATGATATACTATTTCACGTCAATAAAACCAGCAAATTAATTCAGTCACCAGATGTGTCAACTGACGTACTGCAGGCAGAAGTCGGTGCTACAATGAAGTTTTTGGAAGACTATCAAAATACAGGATATAACTCTGTGGTCACAAATGCACGTGAAATAGCAGAGCATATGGGTATTGAGCAGGTGTTTCCAGAAACCAGGGTGCGACGTAAGAAGAGAATGTTTGATTACGAATGTGCTGATGATTCGAGTCGTCTTTCTGCCGAAGAAAAATTCAAATCGCAGTTCTTTCTTGTTCTCACTGATCAGGCCATATCTTCTGTTTCGTTGCGATTTGACCAACTCGTGGATTGGTATAAGTTGTTTGGATTTCTGTACAATGCTAGCAGCCTGAAGCAGTGTCACAGAGAAAATGAACTGGAGAATCACAGCAAAAATTTTGAAAGAAAAATGGGAGACATTGATGCCAACGAACTCATAATGGACTTGAATCGTTTTATTTATGTCATTGAGAAAGAGAGAGGACTTGTCACGGCAAACAATTTTTTAACGTACATATACAAGAACAGCCTTCAGGAGATATATCCGAATCTTTGCTCTTGCATCAGAATTCTTCTGACCACACCAGTTACTGTCGCTGGTGCTGAAAGGAGCTTCAGCAGAATGAAACTGATCAAGAATATCCTGCGCTCAACCATGACAGATGACAGGCTTTCTGCGCTTGCAGTTATCTCAATCGAAAACAAGATTGCCAGATCTCTGGACTATGACGCATTGATTAACCAATTTGCGGAGAACAAGGCTCGAAAGAAGCGCTTTGCGTAAATACGGAATACATGTACACTGTAGGCCTATGTATACATAATATGAACCCTGTATATTGTATAAAATAAATACCGCATTCCAGTTTCTGCATTGTAAGGGGCCCCGGACATATGTTCGGAGGGGGCCATGTTCTTTGTTGCTACGGCCCTGGGCCTGGGAGAGGAATGATCGCGGGGCTTTTCTTAGCCTTGTGGCTGGCTGGAAAGCAAAGCAGAATGGCTTGTTCAAAGTGACAGAGTAAAGTCCTTGGCAAAGCTGGGAATGAGACCCAGGTGTCCTGGCTCCCAGCACCCCCAACTCCAACCACTAAACCCCACTCCCCTCCCAGAACTGGAGATAGAACCCAGCAGTCCTGGCTCCCAGCCCCTGCCCAACTCTAACCATCAGACCCCACTCCCCTCCCAGAGCCAGGAGAGAACCGAGGAGTCCTGGCTCCCAGCCTGCCCTAACCACTAGACCCCCACTCCTCACCCCTCTGCCTTGCTGATGCCACATCTCCACCCCTCAGATGACCTCCGCCAACAACACCCGGCAGGCCCAGAAAGATGCTGCCGACCAGAACTTCGACTACATGTTCAAGCTGTTGATCATCGGGAACAGCAGCGTGGGGAAGATGTCCTTCCTGTTCCGCTACGCTGATGACTCCTTCACCTCGGCCATCGTCAGCACTGTGGGCATCGACTTCAAGGTCAAGACGGTCTATAGGAACGAGAAAAGGGTCAAGCTGCAGATCTGGGTGAGCGCCAGGAAGGGGAGGTAAGTGGGACCCTGGTGGGGAGGGAGGGAGGCCCAGGGGATCCCAGCGGGACAGTTTATCTCTTGGGGGCAGGACTGTGCTGTGTTTTGTACAGCATCTAATGCAATGGAGTCCTGGGCCATGGCCGGGATGCCCAATGTTACCGTAATACTGATAGTAGCTGATGAGGATAAGCCAGGGCCCAGGCGGCCCCGCGCTTATCGATCAGGGGCCTTGGGCCAGAAGAGATCCAGCACCCTGTATGCTCTGGTGTCAGCACCAGACACTGGAGAGAGAGAGAGAGGTGTTCAACCCACCCTGCTGCCCCTAGCAGAGCAATACTATACTGCAGGTGAATTCCCCCTGACCCCGAGCTGGGGATCGGCCTGTGCCCTGAAGCATGAGGGTTGACGGCCCTTTTCCTTTCAATCCTCGCCAGGTGCCGACCCTTCGGTCCCAGATTCCTGGGACTTCTGGCCCCATGCGGGGCGCACACCTTTCCCCAGCACCCTGTTCTGTACAGCCCCCCTGCAGCCAGCCCCTAGTCCTGAGCCCACACTGCCCAGGGGGCGGTGGTTTAGAGGCCTGGCTGTTGGAGAGGCTCTGCCCTGCGTGGTGGGGTGTTGGGACAGCTACCCACATGGGGAGTGGATCAGAACTTGGTGGCTTCCAGAACTTGTGTGCAGCAAATGGCTGTGAAATAGGCACACTTCCCCCCACCCCAGGGAAGGGGCAGTTACCGTAATCACTGGAGTGCTGTAACGCTTCCTTTTTAAAACTTCATTTCCTCTTCTGTTGGAGGAAGATGTTCTGCGCAGTGCTGCAAGCCTACAGGGAAGAGACCCCAACTTCTGACTCTGAGCCAGCCAGTCCCCTGCCCAGGGTTAGATCAGAGCCAGCGCCCCTTGGAAGGGGAAAGGCCTTGTGCCCGATTTCCCCAGGACTGGATCAGAGCCAGTGCCCCCTAGAGGGGAAAGGCCTTGTACCACATTCCCACCCCCCTGAGCCAGCCAGTCCCCCCATTCCCCTGGGGCCAGATTGGAGCTAGTGCCCCCTGGAGGGGAAGGGCCCTGTGCCCCATTCCCAGCCCCCCTGAACCAACCATTCCCCCCTATTCCCCTGGGCCCGGATCAGAGCCAGCGCCCCCTGGAGGGGAAAGGCCCTGTGCCCCATTCCCAGCCCCCCCTGAACCAACCATTCCCCCCATTCCCCTGGTGCCAGATCAGAGCCAGCGCACCCTGGAGGGGAAAGGCCCCATGCCCCATTCTCCACCCCCCTGAACCAACCATTCCCCCCATTCCTCCCGGGGCCGAATCAGAGCTGGCACCCCCTGGAGGGGAAAGGCCCCATGCCCCATTCCCAGCCCCCTTGAACCAGCCAGTCCTCTGCCCTGGGCCCAGCCCAGAACCAGCGCCCCCTAAAGGGAAAAGGCCCTGTGATCCATTCTGTGGAGAGTGACTCTTTTAAAGACTCTCTTTATTTCTTAAATGCAAATTGACACCGGCCCCAGCCCCCAGCTGGCGTGATTCAGCCTTGCTCTCTTGGCACGAGGTCACTTTACACTGGCCGGGGATCTGGCCCGTTGGCTCCACTGGCTCTGTGGCCAAGTGGGGGTCGGCCCACTTCATGCTGAGGCCCCAGTGGCTGCCCTGTCCCATGGTCCCAGCTGGTGGGACCGGATTAGCACGTTCTTTTCCTGTTATCTCCATGGCCGGCAGCTGCGGCGAAGTCCCTAAGTGCAGCCGGATCCCCCCGTGCTGAGGGTAAACATCCCTTTCCTCCCCAAGCGGCAGCTGCAGCTGTCGCTGGCTTTCGCGGGGAGGGAGGGGATTCAGAATCTCTTTGCTTCTGAAAGCCTCCGGCAGTCACCATGGTAATGGCACTGGCCTGCATGTGCTTTGGCTCAGGCAGCAGCTGGTGTTACCTTGACTCCAGTAAATGCCGCTGGGCACCATCGTGCAAACTCTCCACCTGAAAAAGATCTTTTTCCTCCCTGCCCCTAAATCCTCTGGGGTCTCCCCCACCAGCCTGGGGACCAAGAGACTCAATCTGTCCCCCCTTTTCTATTCTGTTTTAGCCTGTGGAACTCATTGCCACTGATTTTTTCCATGATGGGAACTTCACCATCCTCCTAATGCCACCTCTGAACTATGTCTGCATCCTCATTTACCCTCTATTTACCTTTTAGCCTGTGGGACTCACTGCCACAAGATGCCACTTTTGGAGAAAGGCAGCCTGGCCAGACGGAGCCCTGCTCTGAGGATTTCTGTAAGGCTCAACGGTCTCTGCACGTGCTGTGGCTTGAATCTTTGCAGGCTGTAACTCCACAGACTCCAGCAGGGGATTTGGCCCAATGTGTGTTTTTTTTCCCACTGCAACCTCTTGCCCCACTGTAATAGATGGAAGAGACCTGGAGGAGCAGTGTTAGCGAACGGAAGCTCTCTCTGGGCGCTGATCTGACCACTAGGAGGTATGGGTGATTTAGATCAGGGGCACGTGTAGGAGCGACATTACGGTAGGAGGCGGTTAACTCTTTGGCTTGGCTTCGCTGGAGTCACTTCCCTGCTTAATTAGTTCTGAAGCTTTTTGGGGCAGGGTCTATCTGTTTGTTCTGTGGATGTACAGCACCTGGCACATGGGTTCCTGAGCCGTGATGCTGAGACACTACCACAATCCATCTCATAAATAAGTATTTAAGCCTGTGCTTTGCTTTAAGAGGACACAGCTGAATGGAGAAGGGTTCATTGAAATGAGGATGGACAGATGCCTTCCTGCCACCTCCCAAAAGGATCTGTGGAAATGTCTCTGCCTCTCTGCAGACTCTGCCTGACCCTCCAAAAATGATAGATCAATAAGTAGGTGTATTATGATAGCACCTAGCAGCCCCAGTGATAGCCCAGGACTCTGTTGTGCTGGCTGCTGTACATGATTAGGTGTATTATGGTAGTGCCTAAGAGTCCAGTCATAGCCCAAGACCCCATAGGGCCAAGCACGATACATTATTTATTAGGTGTATTACGGTAGCCTCTAGTAGCCCCAGCCATGGACTGAGGTGCAGTTATGGTAGGTGCTGTAGATTATTTGTTAGGTGTATTACAGTAGAACCTAGGAGCCCCAGTCGTGTGGCCCATAACTCCTTTGTGCTGGGTGCTGTACATTATTAGGTGTATTACGGTAGCAGCTAGGAGCCCCAGCCATGGCCCAGAACCCCATTGTGCTGGGTGCTGTACATTATTAGGTGTATTATGGTAGCACCTAGGAACACCAGTCCTGTGGCCCAGAACCCTACTGCGCTGGGTGCTGCACGAACACAGAACAAACAGACGGTCCTTGCCCAGGGCGCCGATCCTCTAAATTTGACTAATTTAACTGAGATTAGTTTAAGGCCTAGCGCTGATCCCATCACCTAGCAATGAGTTCCACAGGCTAAAACCTGCGACATCCTGCCATCAGCTGTAAGGTTGGCTCTCCATTCCAGACACTCACCGGCAGAGCTCTGCTAGTCAGTGCCCTGTAGCTGGGTTGGCCAGACCTCACCCATCAGAAACCCTACCGGAGACGCGGTTATACCAGCCAAAAGTTGCTTTTGCTGGACGCGTTGATTTTGGTCAGGTGGGATGGAATGAGTGATTCTGGTGGAGCGCACAGCTTTACTGGGATAAGCTGGGTCCCCACGAGGAGCCCTTTGTGTATGGCTGGAGCTATCCGGCAAAGCACTCTTCAGCGAGATTGGGCCTCAGTCCCCTCCCTTTCATACCCATCCAGCATCCCTTCAGTCCTGCCTTTTGCAGTGGGCTGACTAAGATCCCACCTGGTCTCTTCCCTATCCCGCACCCCTCCACGAGTCCCCCTCTTTACCACCCTGTCCAGGCAAGCCCCCCACGCTTCACTCTCTCTCCATATGGCAGAAAGGGGATTGTCCGGCTCGCCAGTGTTTTATTTTTAACAGCAGCCCGTTCAAATTTCCATTCCGCTCCCTTATTAATAGATTTATTTTTTTTAATCACACGCAAACAGTGCGTCTTACGTGCATCTGAGCTATCATGGAAACTAGCTCCAGTTCCTGGTACCAGCCTGACACATCCAGGCCTTTTAATGAAAAGATCCTTCTGTCACAGCCCTCTGTGTGCTTTCTGGTCTCCACAGTAACAGGCCCATCTCTGGTCTCCCCCTGCTCCCGAGAGTAGATAAGCGCCGTGCAAGGCCAAGCAGATAGCGAGCAGCTGATATTTCTCACCCACCCACAATGCACTGCTTCACGGCCCCTAACTGAAGCAGCCCTGCAGACACCTGGGGAGAGATGGGCCCTGCCCCAGGGAGCTTGCAGTCCAAAGAAAGGGTTATCCCTTGTTTTACAGGTGGGAAAACTGAGGCACGGGGGGTGGGAGTCTCTGGCAGGAAGTGAGGGGGAGCATTAACCCCCAAGCCTCCCGCAGTGCTACCTCTGGGTTGAAATCGTCCCCTGTGCAGCTGGGGATCTTGCAAAGAAGCAGCTCTTATTTGTGTGTTGGGGGGACGGGATTGTTTAAAGCACACCGCAGGGCAGGAGAGATACCGGACGATCACGACGGCATATTACCGAGGAGCTATGGGATTTCTGTTGATGTACGACTTCGCCAACCAGGATTCCTTCAACACCGTGCAGAACTGGTAAGAGACCCCGTGTTCCCTTGCGTTATACCATGAGAGCCAGTCGTGTCCAAGGCTGAGTGAAGATACAGACACTGGGGGGCCCTATTTAGGGCCCCTGGCTCCCTGAGGGTCACAGGGATTGAGGTCAAGATCTCTGTGGGGGAAAATTAGTTCTCTGACTGGTGCTGGTGGTGAAGAAAAGCTTGAGCCGAGCAAAACGGATGTCTGCCTGAGTCTGCCGAGAGCCTGAGCCCGTCTGCCTCAGAGGGGGCAGCGCGTGTAACTGATGCAGCCAAGCTGCCTGCATTTGCAGAAAGCAAACTGTGTGTCTGAGTGGGGGAGGGAATATGGCCCCCTCAATCCCTCCTGCCCTGGGGAGGGCCCTGCTTCCATTGGAAACTCCTGATAAAGTTGCAGTGCTCATATTCCTTAAAGACATGGTGTCGTGGGGAGGGGCCCATCTGTAAAGACTCATTGGATTTTTAAGATCTTTTATGAAGGGCGGGGCAGTGTTGGGGATGGAAGAGGAAGGTCACTGCACTGAACTATGGGGAAAACCGAGGCGGGGTCGACCTTGGAGATGGGGCTTTTCTCCCCCCAGCCTTTTCACTGCTCCTTATTCCTGGCTTCACCCCTCTCTGGGGTCTGTTTGTCATCACCCCTGTGCCCAGCTGCAGCCTCCTGCAGGGACAGGTGCAAATCTGCTGGGACCACCCATGATTCAGATTGACAGTGAGTCACCGGGTTTAGGGAGGAGGAGTCAGGCTGTTCGAGGCCGATGCTGCAGCTCGGAGCCCCTGAGCTGCCTTGGGTCAGGCTGAACAGGGAAGGGGTTTAGCCCAGGGATATAGTGGAAGCCAGGACTCCTGGGTCCTCTCCCTGGCTCTGGAAGGAGGGTGGGATCTAGTGGTTAGAGTAGGGGGCTTAGGAGACAGGACTCCGAGGTTCTGTTCTGAGAGACGAGCCCTCGGACGGCTGCTTTCACTCACGCAAAGCCCACTGGGTGCCATTTCTTCCTGGGACTGTGTTTAACGCCGCTGAACACTGACGGATGCACTTTCCTTTCAAAGATCTCCGAGTGCTTTACAAACAGGGTTTGGTATTTATTGGTGTCATTATTTTGATCCCTCTTTCACAGAATGGGAAACTGAGGCACGAGGTAGCAGAGACACCCAAAGTAGTCATCTTTTCCACCCCCTCCTCTCTAACCACTAGGTCCCTCTCCCCTCATAGACTCCAGGTCTGGAAGGGACCTCGAGAGGTCATCGAGTCTAGTCACCTGCCCTCATGGCAGGACCAAATACTGTCTAGACCATCCCTGATAGACATTTGTCTAACCTACTCTTAAATATCTCCAGAGATGGAGATTCCACAACTTCCCTAGACAATCTATTCCAGTGTTTAACTACCCTGACAATTAGGAACCTTTTCCTAATGTCCAACCTAAATCTCCCTTGCTGCAGTTTAAGCCCATTGCTTCTTGTTCTATCATTGGCGGCTAAGGTGAACAAGTTTTCTCCCTCCTCTTGATGACATCCTTTAAGATACCTGAAAACTGCTATCATGTCCCCTCTCAGTCTTCTCTTTTCCAAACTAAACAAACCCAATTCCTTCAGCTTTCCTTCATAGGTCATGTTCTCAAGACTTTTAATCATTCTCGTTGCTCTTCTCTGGACCCTCTCCAGTTTCTCCACATCTTTCTTGAAATGCGGTGCCCAGAACTGGACACAATACTCCAGTTGAGGCCTAACCAGTGCAGAGTAAAGCGGAAGAATAACTTCTCGTGTCTTGTTTACAACACACCTCTTAATGCATCCCAGAATCACATTTGCTTTTTTTGCAACAGTATCACACTGTTGACTCATATTAAGCTTGTGGTCCACTATAACCCCTAGATCTCTTTCTGCCATACTCCTTCCTAGACAGTCTCCTCCCATTCTGTATGTGTGAAACTGATTGTTCCTTCCTAAGTGGAGCACTTTGCATTTATCTTTATTGAACTTCATCCTGTTTACCTCAGACTATTTCTCCAATTTGTCCAGATCATTTTGAATTTTGACCCTGTCCTCCAAAGCAGTTGCAATCCCTCCCAGTTTGGTATCGTCCGCAAACTTAATAAGCGTACTTTCTATGCCAACATCTAAATCGTTGATGAAGATATTGAACAGAACCGGTCCCAAAACAGACCCCTGCGGAACCCCACTTGTTATACCTTTCCAGCAGGATTGGGAGCCATTAATAACTACTCTCTGAGTACGGTTATCCAGCCAGTTATGCACCCACCTTATAGTAGCCCCATCTAAATTGTACTTTCCTAGTTTATCTATAAGAATATCATGCGAGACTGTATCAAATGCCTTACTAAAGTCTAGGTATATCACATCCACCGCTTCTCCCTTATCCACAAGACTCATTATCCTATCAAAGAATGCTATCAGATTAGTTTGACATGATTTGTTCTTTACAAATCCATGCTGGCTATTCCCTATCACCTTACCACCTTCCAAGTGTTTGCAGATGATTTCTTTAATTACCTGCTCCATTATCTTCCCTGGCACAGAAGAAGTTAAACTAACTGGTCTGTAGTTTCCTGGGTTGTTTTTATTTCCTTTTTTATAGATGGGCACTATATTTGCCCCCTTCCAGTCTTCTGGAATCTCCCCGGTCTCCAATGATTTCCCAAAGATAATAGCTAGAGGCTCAGATACCTCCTCTATTAACTCCTTGAGTATTCTAGGATGCATTTCATCAGGTCCTGGTGACTTGCAGGCATCTAACTTTTCTAAGTGATTTTTTACTTGCTCTTTTTTTATTTTATCTTCTAAAACTACCCTCTTCCCATAAGCATTCACTATATTAGACATTCCTTCAGACTTCTCAGTGAAGACCGAAACGAAGAAGTCATTAAGCATCTCTGCCATTTCCAAGTCTCCCATTACTGTTTCCCCCTCCTCACTGAGCAGTGGGCCTACCCTGTCCTTGGTCTTCCTCTTGCTTCTAATGTATTGATAAAAAGTCTTCTTGTTTCCCTTTATTCCCATAGCTAGTTTGAGCTCATTTTGTGCCTTTGCCTTTCTAATCTTGCCTCTGCATTCCTGTGTTATTTGCCTATATTCGTCCTTTGTAATCTGACCTAGTTTCCATTTTTTATATGACGCCTTTTTATTTTGTAGGTCACGCAAGATCTCGTGGTTAAGCCAAGGTGGTCTTTTGCCACATTTTCTATCTTTCCTAACCATCGGAATAGCTTGCTTTTGGGCCCTTAATAGCATCCCTTTGAAAACCTGCCAACTCTCCTCAGTTGTTTTTCCCCTCAGTCTTGATTCCCATGGGACCTTACCTATCAGCTCTCTGAGCATACCAAAATCCGCCTTCCTGAAATCCATTGTCTCTATTTTGCTGTACTCCGTTCTACCCTTCCTTAGAATTGCAAACTCTATTATTTCATGATCACTTTCACCCAAGCTTCCTTCTACTTGCAAATTCTCAACAAGTTCTTCCCTATTTGTTAAAATCAAGTCTAGAACAGCTTCCCCCCTAGTAGCTTTTTCAACTGAAATAAAAAGTTGTCTGCAATGCAGTCCAGGAACTTATTGGATAGTCTGTGCCTCGCGGTGTTATTTTCCCAACATATATCTGGATAGTTGAAGTCCTCCATCACCACCAAATCTTGAGCTTTGGATGATTTTGTTAGTTGTTTGAAAAAAGCCTCATCCACCTCTTCCACCTGATTAGGTGGCCTGTAGTAGACTCCCAAAACGACATCACCCGTGTTTTTTACCCCTTTTAGCCTAACCCAGAGACTCTCAACATTCCCATCTCCTATGTCCATCTCTACCTCAGTCCAAGTGTGTACATTTTTAATATATAAGGCAACACCTCCTCCCTTTTTCCCCTGTCTATCCTTCCTGAGCAAACTATACCCATCCACCCCAACATTCCAGTCGTGTGTATTATCCCACCAAGTTTCAGTAATGCCAACAATGTCATAGTTTTATTTATTTATTAGCACTTCCAGTTCTTCCTGCGTATTACCCATACTTCTTGCATTTGTATATAGGCATCTAAGATACTGGTTTGATCTTGCCTCCCAGCTTTGCCCCGACCCTCCTTTCTCTCTGCCATTATAACCCGTGCTCCCTCCTGTTTCCAACCCATCTCCCAGGTCTTGTTCCCCACTTATCTGTGGGCTTTGCTCACCTGTCCCCGTCAAACCTAGTTTAAAGCCCTCCTTACTAGGTTAGGCAGTCTGTGCGCAAATAAGGCCTTTCCCCTCCTCGAAAGGTGAACACCATCTGTGCCTAGCAGTCCTTCCTCGAATAGCATCCCGTGGTCGAGGAAGCCAAAGCCCTCCTGGCGACACCATCTTCGCAGCCAGGCATTCACCTCCACGATGCATCTGTCTCTGCCCGGGCCCCTACCTTCGACAGGAAGAATCGAAGAGAATACCACCTGCACTCCAAACTCCTTAACCCGTACTCCCAGAGCCCTGTAGTCACTCTTGATCTGCTCAGTGTCACACCTCACAGTATCATTTGTGCCCACATGGATGAGTAGCATGGGGTAGTATTTAGAAGGCCGGATAATCTTCGACAATGCCTCTGTAACATCTCGGATATGGGCCCCTGCCAGGCAGCATACCTCCCGGGATGAACGGTCAGGGCGACAGATGGGTGTCTCCGTCCCCCTCAGCAGAGAGTCTCCAACCACCACTACCCTACGTTTCTTATCAGTGGTGGCAGCAGACCTCCCAGCCTTAGGGGTACAAGCCTTCGCCTCCTTAACTGTTAGGGATTATTCCTTCTCTCCTGTATCAAGAAGAGCATAACGGTTATCTATTACCACAGCAGGAGGGTTCGCAGCAGGGGTGGAGCACTGCCTGCTGCCAGAAGTAACCAGCTGGCTGTGTCCACCCTGAGCCATCTCCTCCTCCACTGGTGTGTCAGTAGTCCTGTGATCTGGGACAGCTACATCAGCTGTCTCCACATGGATACTGTCCAGAAATTGCTCATGGATATGGATGTTCCTCAGCCTAGCCACCTCCTCCTGTAGCTCTCCCACCTGCTGCCTGAGAGATTCCACCAGTAGGCACTTTCACATTGGATGCCACCCCCAGCCTGGATATCAGTAAGTGGAAATTGCAAATTACAGTCTTTGCAAGCCCACACCAGAATCTGGGTAAAAGCATCCATGCTTTGGTGCTCTGTCTGGCTACAGGCGCAGGTGGAGGAGACAGAAACAGTGCTGGCACAGGTGTTGCGGGTCCTCCTCACCATTGTAAGCCTCCCTCTGTCAAACTCTCTCAAATTCCCGTCTGCAGCTCCCGGTCCGCTCTGCTCTGTTTTAAACAGAAAGGTTTAGGATGGGGCTTGGTTTATAGGTTCAGAGGACCAATGGGTCATGGATGAGACCGACAAGGGACCCCCACTCCCTTCCTACTCCCCTTCCAAACTCTCTTGCGAAACTCTCTGTTAGCAGCTCCTGTTCGCTTGTGCGCAGCTTTATACAGCCCTGGCCTGAGTGAATGCCCCGCCCACTGGTTAAGGCTCAGCCAATTACCAGAGGCTTCTAGCTTTCAAACCTTCCTTGGAAGCTCCGCCTCCAACTGCCAGCTACAGCACACGGTCCTTCAAACAAACAAACCAAACAGACTGACAAACACAAGCCCAGCACACAGCAAGTAACCCACAAACACAAACACAAACACTGCAGACAGTCACTTACCCCACAGATGCTGTGTGTGCTCCTCCTTCACCTGGAGAACTCCCTTGTGAAACTCCCTGTTAGCAGCTCCTGTTCGCTCAATATGTAGCATTATACTAGTTATATGCCGGTACTTGGTCAAAGGGGGCTTTTTTGCTTTCTTTATTATCCTGTTGTCTGTTTGTTGTGCTGTTAATGTGTGTTAATTAATGACAGTTAAGGACCATCTTGTTCTATGTCTGTATAGGTCCTAGCGCAATGGGATCCTGGTCTGTGACTGGGATTATGAGGCAGTTCTGCAATACAAATAATCACATGCTGATCTACAGAAATACTTTTGTACCCTGGCCATCCCCACTGGCTTAAGAGATTAGTCACTAAAAATGAAAATATGTGAACTTGACATCTGCAGTTTAACTCAGTCCCCTCTTCTCCTGCACTGAGTGTTCTTTCTACTCAGTACATGCTGTCTGAACACACAGCACAACCGTGATGGATGGTGACAAAAGTAAGTGTTGTTTCTTCTTCTCTCTCTTCTCTTTACAGATCAGGCTGCAAGTAAGACCTGTGACCCATGACCATCCACTCAGATGGACAGTGCTGATGCTGTGTCCAGGACAGTCTTTATAAGCTTGCCCAGGAAACCCCTTAGAAAAGGCAGGAAGCCCCTGCTGAGAAACCCCTTAGGAAAACTGGTTCTTACTGGAACTTGTTTAAAACTTCCAGGATAACCGCTCAGACTGAGTAAGGGCAGAGGGACCCAGTCTATGCACTAATGTCTGCAGCCCTTAGTTAGGCAGAATAGAAGTCAGAAGGAATTTACCTGAATGAGGATTGAAGGGTCTGTCCCTTGGTATCCTCAAAACTTGCTCTGGCTCCAGTTGGCATTTTGTTGTGTCAGAAACAGCCTGAGCCCAGAGAGAGCTGCAGTACGTGGCTTTGTGAGGAAAAAGGAGAGTGAGTCACAGCAGTAATACATCTCTGAGGGCTGGTCTTGTGGTGAAGGTGGCATGCACTGGACAATGCCTACTGACGTGATCATGGAATGCCATATTTCATCAGAGACGCTATTAAACTAAATCCCAAATCTAACCTCTGTGGGGCAAGATGTTGATTGATGTTACAGATAGAGATTGGCTGCTGCACATCACAGAAGGGCTAGTAACTATTTTGTGGTGCCCAGATGGACTTTTTAGAGTGTTGTTTACAATGAGGGTTCTCAATCTTTTTCTGTTGAAGGCCCCCCCACATGCTATAAAAACTCCATGATCCAGCAAGGGAGAGCCCTCCAGAATTCAGATGTGTGTGTGTGGGGGACCTCTGGGCTTCAGCCACGGGCAGGATTCTGCCCTATGGGGCTAGAAGTGGGGGCCTTGGGAGCTCCATGGCATGTGGGGGGCTCAAGGCTTGCTCCGCAAAGCAGGGGGATTGGGGTCCAGTGGGCCGTGGGCCCGCAGTTGAGAATGGCTAATTTACAACACAGCACTAAAATAATGAGTTCACAATAAAATAAGTTCACTGAGTGCTACTTAGACATGGGCCAGACAATACAGCCGTCTGAGCTCACAAGCCACAACTCTGAGTAGCTGTCTAGTAACATTTTATTAAAGAGACAAGGTGGGTGAGATCATAGTTTTTATTGGACCAACTTGGAAATGGGAAGTTGGAAGCAACTTGAAAGTTAGTCAAATTAAAAAAATATTACCTTACACACCTTATCTTTCTAATATCCTGGGACCAACTCGGCTATTACAACATTGCATATGAACATTTATGTCCTGCACTTTTCTTGCATGTAGGATGGTGAATTATACCAAGAAACTGAGGCATGAGGAAGTGGACCAAGCAGTAGAGATGACTGTAAATGTCTGGGTGATATCATACTACAAAATTTTGTGACAATAAACAATGGCAATGCTAATACCATGATTACATTTGCTTCTAAAAGCTGCCTGGTTTCTTTAGTGGTGCTTCCTTAAAGAGTATTTCCAAAAGACATTTTGAAGAGCTAAGGTTTCCTTTTGAGGAAAGTAAACAACATGAATTTCAGTGCTGCCTAGGGTGACCCGATGTCCTGATTTTATAGGGACAGTCCCGATATTTGAGGCTTTTTCTTATATAGGCTCCTATTACCCCCCACACCCTGTCCCGATTTTTCACATTTGCTATCTGGTCACCCTAGTGCTGCCTATCTTCTCATATCAAGTCAGGCTACCTCTCCTATTGATGTACAGTATCTGGCCCCCATCCTTCCTATCTGGTGACTATTACAAGCCACAGTAAGCTGAACTGCCTTAAGGCTGCTCTACTTTATGGCAGCCCAGGGGATGGGGAGAATATAAAGGTGGCATATAGATACTTTTCTCCATTCCTGTCACATCCTGCACAGAGTGCAGCTGAGCAGAAAGCATAGATTGGAGACTGAGTATAAGGCCTGATTCTGTGCTCACATACACGTTAAACTTTCATTAAATGCAATGGAAATAGCATGGTTGTAACAGAGGGCAGAATTCAGGCTTTAAAAGGAATTACTACTCAAAAGATTTCAGGACTAGGGCCATAGTGTAAATCTATGTAAGGAAGATACCAGTCTCTCCATAAAATTGATTACTTTAATAGGGATCCATTTAAATTTGTTAAGAAAAAATCTGGGAACTCACACAGAAACAGTTTTTAATATTTAGTAATACATATGTGCAGGACAGATGTGAAAGAAATATTCAGAATGTTGAAATCTGGATAGCCCAGATCCTTAATTCCTTGTGTGTCCCCTTTGAGCCACTGCATTGGCTCAGAGGGCAAAAAGGGAATTAAATATTGCTTTAAAGTGGCAGCTGAAGTTCCCCTGTAAATACTAGGAGGCATTCTGGGGCAGGGTAAGGACCAGGAGGCGGCATGGCAAAGGTATGAGAGGTAGGACTAGAGCATGATGCGCTCTTGCAATCTTGGGCAGCAGCATCATGGGAGTAGCTACCTGACACAGAAAGTGAGAACTTGGCCCCAGGCAGTTTAAGAGATTGGCTGGGTCAGTAGAAAGATGACTTGAACCTACGTGTGATCCAGAACATGAAGCAGAGCTCTGGAAAATCTGGGAGTCCAGCTCTATGAGTTGTTGACCTAACACATGTTGGTGTGGTTTGAAACATTAGCAACAAAGAGAAGTTAAGTGAGATGGAAAGTTTGAGGACCATGTTTTTATCTTTGCTCAAATTATGGTCGTTTGAAGTTGAGTTGATTGCTTGGTTCCATCCACTGTCAGCTAAAACCTTTATGTACTTTTCCAGAGCCTGGAGACTTTTTTCCCATTTGATGGGTCTTGTGATGTCCTGGGTCATGTATATGGACCTGGAGAAGAAAGAGGAGGTGACATTCATTTGGATGAAGAGGAATTTTGGACAATGGATTATGTCTGGAAAAGCAGGAGTTCTGTTTCACTGATCAGCTCTCCTCCCGAAGTGCAGTGAAGCAACAAGCATTAGCTTTAGGCTCTTATGGCAACTTTTTATACAATGGATTTCGTTGCATATGTTCCTCTTGCTCATGCCACCATGGAAATAGGTAACACATGGTTACAAGCCAAGTATGATTAAAAAAAAAAAAGGATTGCCTCAGGTTAGGCTGTTGAGTTCATATCTAGGTCCCCAAATAAATGGCTTGACTTATACCAGCACTGAGTAACAACAACACCACCACCAAAAGAGTCTCAGCTTACTGTAAGCACTGATTTAGCTGAGTTCTCTATCAATCTTGGCATTAAATGGCAAACAGTTACCAATCATCTGTTAAAAGGTAAAAAGGTAACATGGTTCCTAAAAAAAAAAAAAAAATGTGGAAAACTGGACTATTCATATTATACACGCAAATGGGAACATGTTAAGAATTGCCACTGCAGAAAAGCATAACAGCTTACCATTGGTATAACGTTTTCTGGATGGTCTCCCACAACTACTGGCATGCTAATGTTACTACCCCTAATTGTTTTTGGTTTTAAATTGTATGTGTTTAATTGAAATGTTTAAAATGTGCTGGTGGATAAAACAAACGTATGTAAAGCTAAAGCCAAAGGCCCAAATCACCTCCCAGTATTTTCTATTACATGGACTAAATAAGAAGTGACACTAGCGATTAATAATCTTAGTGTCAAAAGGGGGATATGTAGGAGCAGGATTTTATAATGTCCCATAAGAATTGAAGTATAATTTGATTTCATCCTGCTAGCCACCTTTTTTAAATAGCAGAAAGAACTGACCCCCTGGGACTAAAAGATTCTGTTTTCCCATATGCATTACAAATTGGGCCCTCTCTAACTCTTTGTTTTAAGATTTAGGTAGTAAGAGACAGGATTCTCTATTGTGTCTATGTTAAGTAAATTAGAGAAACATTGAAGGCCTGGGTCTCAATGTAAATTGTCTTGGTTATCAATTGTAAAACCTAGCAAGGTTTAATTTGCAATGCTTTTTTGTTCTATATAAAATACTACTGTTTGTATTCTCAATCTATTTGTGTGAATGAGGAATGTATGCATCAGGAAAAGATAAGGTGTAAAGGCCATTGTTACAGCCAGAGTCAAGGGACGGCTGTTAAACTGTCTGGCATCTCAGAGTGGATACATGTAAGAATGCACCAACCCCAGTGAACCAATCATCACCTCAGGACCATGCAGAGTCAATTTTTTGACTCCAGAAGAAGACGTAGAGGAACATCCTGCAATACCTTACAATCTACGCTCTCGTAAGGGTTGCCAGAAGCAGATGACTACATAAAGCAAGGCCCAAGAAGAAGCAGTAGTGACCCTAGCGCCTGCTGCCTGGTGGACATAAAACTGTGACTGCACTTCCCTCAGTTGAGGTTGTCAGAACCAGAAGGGCCCTGCCTCCAACATGCGCCTCTGGTGGTGCCAGTTCTTCGGCTGCTGGTGTCTTAAGGTCTGGGGAGTCCACAATGACAATTCTTTTATCCAGCAGCAAGTGTGGATAGCTCAGACCCTTATTATTTCTAAATGCTGGGTCTGCAGCCACATCCCAGCCCACTCTCAAACTGGTGTTCCTGTCCTCGCTATCCCACTCAACTGACAAATTGTGAGTCCTGATTCTAACTTTGACACTAGCCAACAAAGGAGGAATTGTGAGCTGTGTCAGGTCAGCTAGTTAAGTGGGAAGGAGCTGGTACAGTCCAGAAAGTGAATCAGTCCTGTCTGGGAAATCTGACCCATGTTGATAAACATTGTGGTTGGAGGTTTTTCCCTGGGAGACTGAGTATGCAGTTAATCTCTTTCCTGCTTAGCCAGCATGAACACAGAGCTATAAATAGAAATGCAAAGTAGTGAAGTGATCTACCTGCCGAATACGAGTGATAGCCCTGGTTGGAGGGAGCTCTTACTGGGGCCAGTGATACCATCTCCTAGGGTTTGTGCTGGCTGGAGGGGATTATGGATGTAACCCTTCTGCCCCTCTGAGTTGGCAGCAACAAGGGCCGGGTTCAGTATCCAGGGGTTCTGTTTCAGTAACACAATGCATAACCGGCTCGAGCCCCCACCCAGTGACCTGGGACACTCACATACCACACCCCCCTGGGCGCCTCTAGGAGGCAATACTTCCCCTCTCGCAAGCACGGAGTCTGAGTGTAGCAAAATCTTTTTAATAAAGGAAGGAATCAATGCGGCATCCCACTGGAGAAACACCACAAACAGGGTTATAACACAAACCATAAACAAAAGCCCACCTCCAAGTACGTTTGGCAATGTCCTTTTCCCCTTAGGGTCTTAAGTCTGTCAGGGACTCTAACCCAGACGGCAAAGTTTGTTGTTTGACCGCGAGAGAGACAGGCAACACCAGCAAGGTCCGATTAAAAGCTTTTTATTGACAAGTGCACACATCAATAGAGAGCAGCTCGTCTCCCGAGAGAACCAGCCTGCTCTTTACTTCTTAGTATAAGCCTCTATAGACAGTTCTGTCGCGTTATAAATTATTCACTGGAGCAATTCACCCCCTTCTTTAAAACAACTAGAAACTAGACACCTTTAGTATACATGCATGCCTAAAGTTAGAAATGTAGGGGGGTTTAAAAACAAACAAAGAACAAAACCAGGGAGTGAAAACAAGGAGGCTGGGAAACTAGGACTCTTATTAGTTTTTCGAAGGAGCTGCCCGATGGTTTTGTCTGCTATATCTTTATTCAGGCCTAACAAGTCCAATCACCCCAAAGTCCAACAACCCAAAAGTCTCTGGTCAGTGCCACCCCAGAATTCAAGAGTTTATCTGTAGGGTGTTACCTCCCCAGCCTGGGTGGAAATAGGTGGGGGGGAAGTCCACACAGGGTGTTAAGGGGCACCTTACGTGGGCCAGGGCCAACTGCTCCACCTCTCCGTGAAGTTCTGCTGCAGCCTTCACCACGACCAGCTCCACTACACCAGTTGTGCTGCTCCTCCAGCTACCCCTGCAAACCGCTTTACTCTGCTCACTGTTCCATGGGGTGCTCCAACACGCTGCAACTGCTCTGCTCTGCCGGCCGCTTAACGATAGGTCTTCAGGCTCCCCCACTAGTTAACACAGCACTCGGTGATCTCAGTTCAGCTCCTTCGGTGATTTCAGCTCTTAGTAGGAGAGCCCTGGTGCTGGTGCACCATTGGTCCAACATGAATTCAGCTCAGCAGTCTCTAGACGGACTCCTAATGGAATCAAAATTAGCTCTACTGTCTCAATATAAATTAAATGATACTTGCTAGACAAGGGACATGGGTTCCAAAACCCAGTGAGGGGAGAGAGGTGGGGGATGTCCCTGCCTGCAGGTATATGGGATCTTGGGGAGCAATTACCACACAGGTGGGGTGCAAAATAAACTTTATTAAGAAAATGCAAAAACAGGGAAAATTTAATAGTGAGGGGTATGGGGTTTGTTAAGGTAGGCAATTGGGGAGGGAGTTCTTTTAGTATAGTATAGGGGGTTTCAATAGTGGGGTACAATACAGTGGGGTACAATACAGCTGGTAACCAACTAACACTGAAGTATAAATGTAACAGGTAGCTAACAATTTCTAGGTAAAGGGTGTGTCACAGCAGCATATAACCAACTAACAGTTATGGGTAAAATGTGTTAAATAACCAACAACTTTAGGTAAAAATGTGTCACAGTGGTGTAAATATAAATGTGAGGTGTGTGAGAGAGAAAAAGGGTAACCAATGGGGTTTTATGCTAGACTTCAGTAATACAATTGAGGTTTGGCAGCAGTAGGAGCGGGGTGAACACGTGGGGGAAGGGATTAAAAGAGAGAGAGAGAGAGAGAGAGAGGCAGTGGTAGAGGAATGAGGTTAGGGGATGGGGGAAGAGGAGCACGTGGTGGAGCAGAAACCAAAGATAGAGGCGCTACAGAGGGGGATTTAAACTCAGGGAGACACAGAGAGCAGACAGGCTGCAAGTTTAAACAGCAGAGAGACTGCAATAAGTGACTGGGGAGCTCGGGGGGGGGGGAAAATTGGGGCAGTGGGAAGACAAATTTAAATAGTAAAAACCTTATCTATCCCCTAACTTAATCAAACTTATATAAAATGACAAGCAGCTACAGAATACAACCAGGCAATGATTTTCTAAACTTATCTTAACCAACAATTAGGCAACACAACAACTATCACAGAAACTTACAAGCTCTACAATCTTAACAAACTATGACTTATTAAAAAAAAACAAGACTATGGTGCACCTTATGCTATGGGGAGGTTACAGAGGGCAGAGTGGTATGTATCCAGGACCCAGCTCCAAAGGAAGCCAAGGGATGGTAGCTACAGCGGTGGATACAGCTGAAAGCAGAGAGCCCCAAGGCAAAGCCCACAGGAGCAGAGCTTAGCAGTGGCAAAGAGCCCTGTAGTTTAAGAGAGGTTTTAAGACACAGACCAAGGTTTAGCTTGAGTCTGTGTGCTGGGGAAACAGAGCCAGCAGCTAAAATAATAAAATAAAAGTATAGAAAGTTTTACAGAGGGATTCTTACCAGTCCCCAAGGCAGCAGCAAAGGCAGAAGCAGCAGCAACATCAGAAGAGGCAAGGAGGGTTCGGTACAGTCTCAATAATCAGGAGATCTCTCAGGTAGCAATTCGTTTTTCGTGGGGGGGGGTTTCAAAAACGGGGGTACGCTCAAAAATAAAACGAGAGCGGAGAAAGGACCCCCCAGAACCCCTGGCTGATCAGACCAGGCAGCAATGCAGGAACCTTTCTGAGGTGTATTTCAAAATGTCTGGTTTTAAAGGCAAACTTGGGCAGTTTCCCACCAGTAATCCTGATAGGCTCCCTCTGTCACAGGGGAGGGGGCACCAGGGAAAAACTGAAGGTAAGCCCAGAGACATGCCTGGACATAGTCCTGTGCAATAGGTGACTCAAGAGCACATGAGACTATGACTCATGCCCAGGATCTTAAAACCACAATAGGCCTTGCAGCTCTGGACATTGCCTACCCTACCCCAAGCCCAGGTTCAACGAGGTGATAACAGGACTAACCCTTTGAAAAGGGCAGTGGTCCCACTTAGCATGCAGCACAAGTGGCCATCCCTTTGAGAAGGGCAATGGCTCTTGTTAAACAACTTAAGGGGCCCTCCCTTTGAGAAGGGCAGTGGCCCTGGTAAACAACTTAACAGCCAGGGAAGGGCGGCCACAGGAGAACAGAAAACAAAATGGAGTCTGGGGAAACAAAATGGAATAGGGGAATAGCTGTAACGGACATGCCCCCCTGGCCGACCTGAACGGGCTGTGAGGGGGATGTCCCATGCAAAGACCAAAAAAAAGGAAAAAAAAGAGAAAAAAAGGTTTTACAAGTCACCGTCTTCGTAGTATGGAGGTGGTGGTTTGCTGCTGTCCAAGGGGATGGAGGAATACCTCACCTGCAAAGGCAGGGCTGACACAACCTTATGAATTAGCTGCTTGACCACTGCTATCCCCAACAGAAAGGCCACAAGAACAATAGCCACAGTGATAAGCCACTGCTTGATGGACTGAGCCCAGGTCCCCAACCCCCAGCTGGACCACTGAGCTTGCCACCAATCCCACTGCTTACGCTCTTTACGAATCTGGACGGCGAGGGAGGATAGTTGGTCAGCCACGGCTGAGACATTGTTCCACCCAGGCTGAAGGCACAGGCAACATTGTCCTTTAAAGCGAGGATCGAGGTCCTCCAAGGCGACACAAAAGTCCTTCTGTAGGATGGTCTGGATGAGAAGACGGTTCTGCTCGGCGTAGTTGGCTAGGATAGTGAAGGCGTCGCTGGTTCGACGAAGTCCTTCTGCTGTGATGTTGGTGGAGGGCTTCCAGACCAAGCGACAGTCCACGGATTTGCTGTAAAGTTAAACTGTATGAGAGGGGGATAAACTGTATGTACCCTCCTATGACCATCTCGGTGGCTGACTTGAGGAAGAGGGTAAAAACTGGTCATGGATGGAGCTTCGCTGGGGGGATTTCTGGCCAGGTGGTATATCGACCTCCATCCATAGTAGGTGGGCGGCTCTGACCTGTCTCAGTTCTACATGGGTCTGAGCTGTGGATAAGTATTGGGTGGGGTTAAACACTGTACTTGTTGAAAGATGATTAATAAACCTGGTGAACTCAGTGCGGTATCTTGAGCTTCCTTTCTTGGGGTTTGAGTTAGGCCGAGGTCCTATGAACCATTGGGTGCAATTGGGATACTGCCCCAACGGAGTGGGATTGGAGAAGCCAAAGAACACGATGCAGGGGGCTGCTGGGAGTGGTCTTGTCACCGCAAGAGGGGCGAATGAGTTGGGTCTTCGGTCGTCGCTGGTGGTGTTGCACGTGAACAGAGGCCGATGAACCCAGTTTGTGTTGTTGCAGGCTGAAGCTGGATGCTGTGGAGTCAGGTTCGTGAGGGGGAGGAACTCCCAGAGGAAGGGGGACCCTCCCTCTGAAGCCTTTGGTCTTGTACAGGCAACGCAATCGTGTGATGGGGGGACATCTGACAGGTTCCCGATGAGGACCTCCTGTAGGGCGTAGGCTCTCAACCAGGCAACCAGGGGGTTTTCTCGAGGCGGGGCGGCAATCATGGCGACTGATTCCTATGGAGACATAAAAGAAAAGTGGCCCATCTAGGGCCTGTTATGACTGAACACTAAGCCAGTTGTGGTGGACCAGGTCAGGCTTGCCCCGTCCATCTATTTGAATATGATAGGTGTTAGGGAACCGGCCAGGTGTGATGATGGTGGCTGCTAGTGGAGTGCAGGTTCCCTGGGCATTGGGAATAGAGACCCACACTGGCTGAGAAATACTATAGGCAGGTTTCCAAGGTTCCCGTGGTTTAGGAGCAATTTCTGGCCATCGGCTGTATGCTGTATTAAGGGAAATGAGGGCTTGAGGCAGGACACGGTCCCACCCCTTGTAATCAGGGGTGCTAAGTATGGCCCGAATCTGGGTCTTCAGCATTCCGATCCGTCTCTCCACGACTCCGTTGCTTTGGGGGTGATATGGAAGGTGGGTGTGAAGACGCACCCCCCATTGGGACACCGTCTGGTCTATAGCTTTACTGGTGAACGGTGGCCCTCCATCGGTCTGGATCTCTTCGGGTGCCCCCCAGGCAGCAATTACCTGGAGAAGGGCTACAGAAACAGCTGGTGCAGTAGATCGCCTGAGGGGAGAACACATTAACTGACGAGACCCTAGGTCAACTATTACAAGCCCCTTTGGATACTGTTTGGCCCCCGGGAGGGGCCCAATGAGGTCCATCTGCCAGGTTTTACCTGGGCTAAAGTGCTCAGGGCTATAAGCACCATGAGCATAGACAGGCTTGTTAGTGACTCGTGCCTGTTGGCAGCTCAGACACCCTTGAACAGCTTGGGTGCACTGCTGCCTAGACACGCTCGATGTTCGTCTCCCTCGGTCAGTCAACAGCTGATGTAGGGCACGGGCAGGCAGGTGCCCCCACTCTTTATGAAGCCAGGTGATGAAGGGATCACTGCAAGAGATAATGTTAACCTGGGATATGTTACACTTATATTCTCGGAGTTGTAGATCCAGGCTGGAATGAAGAGGGTTACTGTCAGACCTGTGTGAAGGACAATGAGTAACAAACCATGGCAGCTTGGACTGTGCTGCCAGTTGAGTAATCTGTGCCCATATTTCTTCATGAGCGGTGGGCCGTCCTTCTCCCATCAGGATGGACACGCAGTAGCTTGAGTCCACTCCCAGGACCACGCGTGTTTTCGGGTGGGCTGCCACAATGTGAGAGGCTGCCAGTAGGACACCTTCTGCTTCGGCCTTCTGAGCTGAGCTGGAAAAATCTAAGGGTTTAACTTTGAGGGTGTTACAGGTAGCACACAGCATTCCTGCTCGGGGAGAAGGCGATGTGCCCCCATCAGATACAATCCAAGGGGCATAGGCACTCAGTTGGGCAATAGCCCCTGGCTCAGTGGGAGCTGCAGTGGAGGAGGACTTGAGGGCCCAATGTCCAAATACCTCCTGGGCCTGGTAAACGAGTCGCTCCCAGGTAGCAGGGGCTCCCTGGAACTGGGGGGCCGGGGTGAAGGTGAGGTATGGGAGAAGCTCCACATGAGGCCCCTTTAGGGTGCCTGTGGCAGATTTACCCCATGGGAGAGCACACTGGACAGCAAGCATGGCAATGCCCACAGGCCCATAACGATATTCGGGTCCTGACAACTTCCGGGCCTGATTGTGGACAGGGAGGTCCTCTTGGGACACAGTTACGGCCACATGGTCTGAGGACACAGTGAGGGTAATCTCAATAGGGTTGGTGGGATTCCATCGAGCCAAGGTGGGCCCAGAGCCCAACCAGGCAGCCAGGGAAGACACCGCCTGCTCGGCCTCTGGTGTCCAAGGGGTTTTAATGTTCCTGGCATATTGCTGCAAAACAGATAGTTGTGGCAACAAAGCAGCAGGGAGAAACTGTCTGTGATAGTTAATTACACCTAACACATGCTGCTCTTCACGTCTGGGGGGAGCTACCCCCAAGGGGAAAGAATTCGTGAGTGGGTGGTAAGTTAAGTGGCGTAGCTGTCCCTTTTCTACAGTAAAACCTAAAAACTGAAAGGTAGAAGTAGCAGTGAGGACACTTTTAGGCAAACTGAGGTTCCACCCATCGGTGGATAAAGCGGCCTGAACCTGTTCAGTGACCTTTTGTACTTCAGTTGGTATGGTGCCAGTTATAAGAATGTCGTCCACGTAGTAGACAACATGAATGTTGGGGAGGGATGGTACCTTCTCTAATGTGCGGGTTAGGGCCTCACGGGCACAGGCAGGTGAGTTTTTGTACCCTTGGGGACACGCTTGCCATTGGTACTGGGCTCCCTGGTAAGTAAAGTTTAACAATCCCTTGGGGTCATAGAGGGGGATCTGATAAAACATATCTTTTAGGTCTATTGTACAGGCCCATTGGTTAGTGTCGTCCAGTAGGATGCGTTCTATAGTGGGGATATCCCATTTGGCGGCAAATGCTACTGATCGTATGTGTTTGTTAGCGGCGCGATAATCTATAACCATCCTGTACTCATTGGTTTTGTGTGGTTTTGGGATTCCCCATACACTGGACAAGTATTTGCTCGCTGACACATGCCGAATCTTGTTATCATTAAGCAATGTTTCAATGAGCTGGGCAATGTGTGGTTGACCTTCTGGGGCTGTGGGTATGGGTCTGTATTTCCAGGGTGTGGGGTTGAGAAGTTCAGGTTCATGGGGGGCACTGGCACCCGATAGGATGACTGGTAGTGCATCAAGCACGGCTTCGGCCAGTTTAAAACGCCGTAGCTCCCGAACCCCAAGGAGTGGCATGGGTCCCACTAGGGCCCGAAATGTTACTGGTGTGTGGCCTATGGATGCGTGTACCTTTACTTCTGCACGGGGTTCTGTGCTGTTGAGGCCTTGCACATAAATGGTGTGTCCTGTGGGGGTGTGAGGGACGTGAGGAGGAACAATGGACACCTGTGCCCCCGTGTCCAGCAAAAAGGGGATGACGAGACCCTTGTCAAAAACTAGCGGATAATAGGGGCGGGGGTCCCCTTGCCGGGTGCTGGCCGCCGCCAAGCACCCGGCCATTACCCGTTTTTTGGCTGGGAAGGTTCTGAGCGCTCTTCCCATCCCAGAGCTATGGCCAAGGTTCTTTGCTGCTCACTACTGAGCTTACGTACAACCTCCTTAGTGAGGCCCTTGTACAATAAGAACCCAAAAATCTTGCGTTCTGTAAATGAATGCTGTGAGTACTGGGGCCTGGGTTGTGAACTGGCATGTGGGGGGTGTGGACTGGCGTGTGGTGGGGGTGGACTGATGTGTGGTGGGGGTGGACTGATGGGTAGAGCTTGGGCTGAGGGCCATCTTATTTTCTGGAGGGCTTCATAGAGTCGCCCAATGGGGCGCCTAGCATACCCCCTTAGCCACAGAACTGCCCCAGTGTCAGGGGTGGTACTGCTATCCATGGCTAAGTCAATGGCAGCTTCGTCTATGGGTATCTCGGTGGGGTCAATAACGTGTCTGAAGGCATTGACCTGGTTAATCTGAGCCTGAGTAAGCCCCAGAGGGTGTTGGGTAGGGGACCACAGCATAATGGACCCCCCTGCGATGGCACATCTGAGGGAAGAGATGTCCTTGACGCTTCCTCTGGGGACTTGGATCCCTTGAAGGGAGTGCTGTAAATGGAGGAAGGCCAGTGCTGGGGCGGTCAGGGGCCATGCAGTGTTAGATATTACCAGGCTCCCTGAGAGACCCCTGGACCAGCTACTGGTCCTGGCTAATACTATGCCCTCTTCTCTATCCACTAACTCTTGTCCGTTTTCCAGAGCCAGGCGGCCTAGCCACAGTAGTGGTGGCTCATTGGCCCCCCTAGCGGTGTCCGAGATGAACTCCTTCATCTCTGCTTTGGAGCGAGGTCGGAGTTCTGTCACCTGTGTGGTATTGCCCTGGTTATCAATCTTTATACGACTGATGGATACCGGCAGGGCTTCACCAGAGGTGACAGTGGGTGCAGGTTCATGGGCTTGGGCCTCTAGAGGGGCTGAAGGTAGGGCTGGGTATAGTGGGGTTTTCTTGAGGGGAGATGAGGTCTCTGGGTGGGTATATGGGGGTGGTTTTTCAGGGGATTTATTGGGACTGGGCAGGCTAGAGGTCAGCAGTGGTCCCTCCTGGCTAGCCTGGCTAGTGGCCTCCTTGGCTGAGGTCATTAGGGCCCCATGGAAAACAGTTAGTTTATCAAGGGCCTGAGCCAGGATCTCATAGGTAACTGTGGCTACCTTTTGGGGCTTATATATGTCATGCCACAGTTTCTTGGGCTTTCGAATTTCATCCAGCTTCTGCACCAGTTCTGTTAATATCTGGTGGGTGGGGGACCCCTGCAAAATTCGAGGTTCAGGGGCAAGCTTAGATGGAGCCCCCCCGCAGGCTTTCACAACCCTTCCCACCTCTCTCCAGAGGCGGGTGGGATCTGAATCTGCGGCTGGCTCTCCTGCCTTAGTGCAGACTGGCCGGAGGCTGGAATCAGCAGGGCTGGCCCTGAATGTGGGGTGGCAGGTTAAGAGGCACCCCACATCAGTGAGCCCCAGGTGGGTGGTATACACCCTGGAGCTCTGGCCTTTGCCAATAGTACAGACCCATTCTAGGGCCTCAGGCTGCTGTTTACTTTGCAGCAAGTGGTATTGTAGGTGGTTGGTCTGATCTTCCTCTGTCCCAGAGGTCTTGGCCTCTTTCCAGGGACAGGGAGGGCAGTAATTGTGACCCCAAGATCCTGTTCGTGACGCCATGTCCCTGCCTGCAGGTATATGGGATCTTGGGGAGCAATTACCACACAGGTGGGGTGCAAAATAAACTTTATTAAGAAAATGCAAAAACAGGGAAAATTTAATAGTGAGGGGTATGGGGTTTGTTAAGGTAGGCAATTGGGGAGGGAGTTCTTTTAGTATAGTATAGGGGGTTTCAATAGTGGGGTACAATACAGTGGGGTACAATACAGCTGGTAACCAACTAACACTGAAGTATAAATGTAACAGGTAGCTAACAATTTCTAGGTAAAGGGTGTGTCACAGCAGCATATAACCAACTAACAGTTATGGGTAAAATGTGTTAAATAACCAACAACTTTAGGTAAAAATGTGTCACAGTGGTGTAAATATAAATGTGAGGTGTGTGAGAGAGAAAAAGGGTAACCAATGGGGTTTTATGCTAGACTTCAGTAATACAATTGAGGTTTGGCAGCAGTAGGAGCGGGGTGAACACGTGGGGGAAGGGATTAAAAGAGAGAGAGAGAGAGAGAGAGAGGCAGTGGTAGAGGAATGAGGTTAGGGGATGGGGGAAGAGGAGCACGTGGTGGAGCAGAAACCAAAGATAGAGGCGCTACAGAGGGGGATTTAAACTCAGGGAGACACAGAGAGCAGACAGGCTGCAAGTTTAAACAGCAGAGAGACTGCAATAAGTGACTGGGGAGCTCGGGGGGGGGGGGAAATTGGGGCAGTGGGAAGACAAATTTAAATAGTAAAAACCTTATCTATCCCCTAACTTAATCAAACTTATATAAAATGACAAGCAGCTACAGAATACAACCAGGCAATGATTTTCTAAACTTATCTTAACCAACAATTAGGCAACACAACAACTATCACAGAAACTTACAAGCTCTACAATCTTAACAAACTATGACTTATTAAAAAAAAACAAGACTATGGTGCACCTTATGCTATGGGGAGGTTACAGAGGGCAGAGTGGTATGTATCCAGGACCCAGCTCCAAAGGAAGCCAAGGGATGGTAGCTACAGCGGTGGATACAGCTGAAAGCAGAGAGCCCCAAGGCAAAGCCCACAGGAGCAGAGCTTAGCAGTGGCAAAGAGCCCTGTAGTTTAAGAGAGGTTTTAAGACACAGACCAAGGTTTAGCTTGAGTCTGTGTGCTGGGGAAACAGAGCCAGCAGCTAAAATAATAAAATAAAAGTATAGAAAGTTTTACAGAGGGATTCTTACCAGTCCCCAAGGCAGCAGCAAAGGCAGAAGCAGCAGCAACATCAGAAGAGGCAAGGAGGGTTCGGTACAGTCTCAATAATCAGGAGATCTCTCAGGTAGCAATTCGTTTTTCGTGGGGGGGGGGTTTCAAAAACGGGGGTACGCTCAAAAATAAAACGAGAGCGGAGAAAGGACCCCCCAGAACCCCTGGCTGATCAGACCAGGCAGCAATGCAGGAACCTTTCTGAGGTGTATTTCAAAAATGTCTGGTTTTAAAGGCAAACTTGGGCAGTTTCCCACCAGTAATCCTGATAGGCTCCCTCTGTCACAGGGGAGGGGGCACCAGGGAAAAACTGAAGGTAAGCCCAGAGACATGCCTGGACATAGTCCTGTGCAATAGGTGACTCAAGAGCACATGAGACTATGACTCATGCCCAGGATCTTAAAACCACAATAGGCCTTGCAGCTCTGGACATTGCCTACCCTACCCCAAGCCCAGGTTCAACGAGGTGATAACAGGACTAACCCTTTGAAAAGGGCAGTGGTCCCACTTAGCATGCAGCACAAGTGGCCATCCCTTTGAGAAGGGCAATGGCTCTTGTTAAACAACTTAAGGGGCCCTCCCTTTGAGAAGGGCAGTGGCCCTGGTAAACAACTTAACAGCCAGGGAAGGGCGGCCACAGGAGAACAGAAAACAAAATGGAGTCTGGGGAAACAAAATGGAATAGGGGAATAGCTGTAACGGACATGCCCCCCTGGCCGACCTGAACGGGCTGTGAGGGGGATGTCCCATGCAAAGACCAAAAAAAAGGAAAAAAAAAGAGAAAAAAAGGTTTTACAAGTCACCGTCTTCGTAGTATGGAGGTGGTGGTTTGCTGCTGTCCAAGGGGATGGAGGAATACCTCACCTGCAAAGGCAGGGCTGACACAACCTTATGAATTAGCTGCTTGACCACTGCTATCCCCAACAGAAAGGCCACAAGAACAATAGCCACAGTGATAAGCCACTGCTTGATGGACTGAGCCAGGTCCCCAACCCCCAGCTGGACCACTGAGCTTGCCACCAATCCCACTGCTTACGCTCTTTACGAATCTGGACGGCGAGGGAGGATAGTTGGTCAGCCACGGCTGAGACATTGTTCCACCCAGGCTGAAGGCACAGGCAACATTGTCCTTTAAAGCGAGGATCGAGGTCCTCCAAGGCGACACAAAAGTCCTTCTGTAGGATGGTCTGGATGAGAAGACGGTTCTGCTCGGCGTAGTTGGCTAGGATAGTGAAGGCGTCGCTGGTTCGACGAAGTCCTTCTGCTGTGATGTTGGTGGAGGGCTTCCAGACCAAGCGACAGTCCACGGATTTGCTGTAAAGTTAAACTGTATGAGAGGGGGATAAACTGTATGTACCCTCCTATGACCATCTCGGTGGCTGACTTGAGGAAGAGGGTAAAACTGGTCATGGATGGAGCTTCGCTGGGGGGATTTCTGGCCAGGTGGTATATCGACCTCCATCCATAGTAGGTGGGCGGCTCTGACCTGTCTCAGTTCTACATGGGTCTGAGCTGTGGATAAGTATTGGGTGGGGTTAAACACTGTACTTGTTGAAAGATGATTAATAAACCTGGTGAACTCAGTGCGGTATCTTGAGCTTCCTTTCTTGGGGTTTGAGTTAGGCCGAGGTCCTATGAACCATTGGGTGCAATTGGGATACTGCCCCAACGGAGTGGGATTGGAGAAGCCAAAGAACACGATGCAGGGGGCTGCTGGGAGTGGTCTTGTCACCGCAAGAGGGGCGAATGAGTTGGGGTCTTCGGTCGTCGCTGGTGGTGTTGCACGTGAACAGAGGCCGATGAACCCAGTTTGGTGTTGTTGCAGGCTGAAGCTGGATGCTGTGGAGTCAGGTTCGTGAGGGGGAGGAACTCCCAGAGGAAGGGGGACCCTCCCTCTGAAGCCTTTGGTCTTGTACAGGCAACGCAAATCGTGTGATGGGGGGACATCTGACAGGTTCCCGATGAGGACCTCCTGTAGGGCGTAGGCTCTCAACCAGGTAACCAGGGGGTTTTCTCGAGGCGGGGCGGCAATCATGGCGACTGATTCCTATGGAGACATAAAAGAAAAGTGGCCCATCTAGGGCCTGTTATGACCGAACACTAAGCCAGTTGTGGTGGACCAGGTCAGGCTTGCCCCGTCCATCTATTTGAATATGATAGGTGTTAGGGAACCGGCCAGGTGTGATGATGGTGGCTGCTAGTGGAGTGCAGGTTCCCTGGGCATTGGGAATAGAGACCCACACTGGCTGAGAAATACTATAGGCAGGTTTCCAAGGTTCCCATGGTTTAGGAGCAATTTCTGGCCATCGGCTGTATGCTGTATTAAGGGAAATGAGGGCTTGAGGCAGGACCCGGTCCCACCCCTTGTAATCAGGGGTGCCAAGTATGGCCCGAATCTGGGTCTTCAGCATTCCGATCCGTCTCTCCACGACTCCGTTGCTTTGGGGGGTGATATGGAAGGTGGGTGTGAAGACGCACCCCCCATTGGGACACCGTCTGGTCTATAGCTTACTGGTGAACGGTGGCCCTCCATCGGTCTGGATCTCTTCGGGTGCCCCCCAGGCAGCAATTACCTGGAGAAAGGGCTACAGAAACAGCTGGTGCAGTAGATCGCCTGAGGGGAGAACACATTAACTGACGAGACCCTAGGTCAACTATTACAAGCCCCTTTGGATACTGTTTGGCCCCCGGGAGGGGCCCAATGAGGTCCATCTGCCAGGTTTTACCTGGGCTAAAGTGCTCAGGGCTATAAGCACCATGAGCATAGACAGGCTTGTTAGTGACTCGTGCCTGTTGGCAGCTCAGACAACCCTTGAACAGCTTGGGTGCACTGCTGCCTAGACACGCTCGATGTTCGTCTCCCTCGGTCAGTCAACAGCTGATGTAGGGCACGGGCAGGCAGGTGCCCCCACTCTTTATGAAGCCAGGTGATGAAGGGATCACTGCAAGAGATAAATGTTAACCTGGGATATGTTACACTTATATTCTCGGAGTTGTAGATCCAGGCTGGAATGAAGAGGGTTACTGTCAGACCTGTGTGAAGGACAATGAGTAACAAACCATGGCAGCTTGGACTGTGCTGCCAGTTGAGTAATCTGTGCCCATATTTCTTCATGAGCGGTGGGCCGTCCTTCTCCCATCAGGATGGACACGCAGTAGCTTGAGTCCACTCCCAGGACCACGCGTGTTTCGGGTGGGCTGCCACAATGTGAGAGGCTGCCAGTAGGACACCTTCTGCTTCGGCCTTCTGAGCTGAGCTGGAAAAATCTAAGGGTTTTAACTTTGAGGGTGTTACAGGTAGCACACAGCATTCCTGCTCGGGGAGAAGGCGATGTGCCCCCATCAGATACAATCCAAGGGGCATAGGCACTCAGGTTGGGCAATAGCCCCTGGCTCAGTGGGAGACTGCAGTGGAGGAGGACTTGAGGGCCCAATGTCCAAATACCTCCTGGGCCTGGTAAACGAGTCGCTCCCAGGTAGCAGGGGCTCCCTGGAACTGGGGGGCCGGGGTGAAGGTGAGGTATGGGAGAAGCTCCACATGAGGCCCCTTTAGGGTGCCTGTGGCAGATTTACCCCATGGGAGAGCACACTGGACAGCAAGCATGGCAATGCCCACAGGCCCATAACGATATTCGGGTCCTGACAACTTCCGGGCCTGATTGTGGACAGGGAGGTCCTCTTGGGACACAGTTACGGCCACATGGTCTGAGGACACAGTGAGGGTAATCCAATAGGGTTGGTGGGATTCCATCGAGCCAAGGTGGGCCCAGAGCCCAACCAGGCAGCCAGGGAAGACACCGCCTGCTCGGCCTCTGGTGTCCAAGGGGTTTAATGTTCCTGGCATATTGCTGCAAAACAGATAGTTGTGGCAACAAAGCAGCAGGGAGAAACTGTCTGTGATAGTTAATTACACCTAACACATGCTGCTCTTCACGTCTGGGGGGAGCTACCCCAAGGGGAAAGAATTCGTGAGTGGGTGGTAAGTTAAGTGGCGTAGCTGTCCCTTTTTCTACAGTAAAACCTAAAAACTGAAAGGTAGAAGTAGCAGTGAGGACACTTTTAGGCAAACTGAGGTTCCACCCATCGGTGGATAAGCGGCCTGAACCGGTTCGTGACCTTTTGTACTTCAGGTTGGTATGGTGCCAGTTATAAGAATGTCGTCCACGTAGTAGACAACATGAATGTTGGGGAGGGATGGTACCTTCTCTAATGTGCGGGTTAGGGCCTCACGGGCACAGGCAGGTGAGTTTTTGTACCCTTGGGGACACGCTTGCCATTGGTACTGGGCTCCCTGGTAAGTAAAGTTTAACAATCCCTTGGGGTCATAGAGGGGGATCTGATAAAACATATCTTTTAGGTCTATTGTACAGGCCCATTGGTTAGTGTCGTCCAGTAGGATGCGTTCTATAGTGGGGATATCCCATTTGGCGGCAAATGCTACTGATCGTATGTGTTTGTTAGCGGCGCGATAATCTATAACCATCCTGTACTCATTGGTTTTGTGTGGTTTTGGGATTCCCCATACACTGGACAAGTATTTGCTCGCTGACACATGCCGATCTTGTTATCATTAAGCAATGTTTCAATGAGCTGGGCAATGTGTGGTTGACCTTCTGGGGCTGTGGGTATGGGTCTGTATTTCCAGGGTGTGGGGTTGAGAAGTTCAGGTTCATGGGGGGCACTGGCACCCGATAGGATGACTGGTAGTGCATCAAGCACGGCTTCGGCCAGTTTAAAACGCCGTAGCTCCCGAACCCAAGGAGTGGCATGGGTCCCACTAGGGCCCGAAATGTTACTGGTGTGTGGCCTATGGATGCGTGTACCTTACTTCTGCACGGGGTTCTGTGCTGTTGAGGCCTTGCACATAATGGTGTGTCCTGTGGGGGTGTGAGGGACGTGAGGAGGAACAATGGACACCTGTGCCCCCGTGTCCAGCAAAAGGGGATGACGAGACCCTTGTCAAAAACTAGCGGATAATAGGGGGCGGGGGTCCCCTTGCCGGGTGCTGGCCGCCGCCAAGCACCCGGCCATTACCCGTTTTTGGCTGGGAAGGTTCTGAGCGCTCTTCCATCCCAGAGCTATGGCCAAGGTTCTTTGCTGCTCACTACTGAGCTTACGTACAACCTCCTTAGTGAGGCCCTTGTACAATAAGAACCCAAAAATCTTGCGTTCTGTAAATGAATGCTGTGAGTACTGGGGCCTGGGTTGTGAACTGGCATGTGGGGGTGTGGACTGGCGTGTGGTGGGGGTGGCCTGATGTGTGGTGGGGGGTGGACTGATGGGTAGAGCTTGGGCTGAGGGCCATCTTATTTTCTCGAGGGCTTCATAGAGTCGCCCAATGGGGCGCCTAGCATACCCCCTTAGCCACAGAACTGCCCCAGTGTCAGGGGTGGTACTGCTATCCATGGCTAAGTCAATGGCGCTTCGTCTATGGGTATCTCGGGTGGGGTCAATAAGCGTCTGAGGCATTGACCTGGTTAATCCTGAGCTGAGTAAGCCCCAGAGGGTGTTGGGTAGGGGACCACAGCATAATGGAACCCCCTGCGATGGCACATCTGAGGGAAGAGATGTCCTTGACGCTTCCTCTGGGGACTTGGATCCCTTGAAGGGAGTGCTGTAAATGGAGGAAGGCCAGTGCTGGGGCGGTCAGGGGCCATGCAGTGGAGATCTTACCAGGCTCCCTGAGAGACCCCTGGACCAGCTACTGGTCCTGGCTAATAGCTATGCCCTCTTCTCTATCCACTACTCTTGTCCGTTTTCCAGAGCCAGGCGGCCTAGCCACAGTAGTGGTGCTCATTGGCCCCTCGCGGTGTCCGAGATGAACTCTTCATCTCTGCTTTGGAGCGAGGTCGGAGTTCTGTCACCTGTGTGGTATTGCCCTGGTTTATCAATCTTTATACGACTGATGGATACCGGCAGGGCTTCACCAGAGGTGACAGTGGGTGCAGTTTCATGGGCTTGGGCCTCATAGAGGGCTGAAGGTAGGGCTGGGTATAGTGGGGTTTCTTGAGGGGAGATGAGGTCTCGGGGTGGGTATATGGGGGTGGTTTTTCAGGGATTTATTGGGACTGGGCAGGCTAGAGGTCAGCAGTGGTCCCTCCTGGCTAGCCTGGCTAGTGGCCTCCTTGGCTGAGGTCATTAGGGCCCCATGGAAAACAGTTAGTTTATCAAGGGCCTGAGCCAGGATCTCATAGGTAACTGTGGCTACCTTTTGGGGCTTATATATGTCATGCCACAGTTTCTTGGGCTTTCGAATTCATCCGCTTCTGCACCAGTTCTGTTAATATCTGTGGGTGGGGGACCCTGCAAAATTCGAGGTTCAGGGGCAAGCTTAGATGGAGCCCCCCCGCAGGCTTTCACAACCCTTCCCACCTCTCTCCAGAGGCGGGTGGGATCTGAATCTGCGGCTGGCTCTCCTGCCTTAGTGCAGACTGGCCGGAGGCTGGAATCAGCAGGGCTGGCCCTGAATGTGGGGTGGCAGGTATGAGGCACCCCACATCAGTGAGCCCCAGGTGGGTGGTATACACCCTGGAGCTCTGGCCTTTGCCAATAGTACAGACCCATTCTAGGGCCTCAGGCTGCTGTTTACTTTGCAGCAAGTGGTATTGTAGGTGGTTGGTCTGATCTTCCTCTGTCCCAGAGGTCTTGGCCTCTTTCCAGGGACAGGGAGGGCAGTAATTGTGACCCCAAGATCCTGTTTCGTGACGCCATGTCCCTGCCTGCAGGTATATGGGATCTTGGGGAGCATTACCACACAGGTGGGGTGCAAAATAAACTTTATTAAGAAATGCAAAAACAGGAAAATTAATAGTGAGGGGTATGGGGTTTGTTAAGGTAGGCAATTGGGGAGGGAGTTCTTTTAGTATAGTATAGGGGGTTTCAATAGTGGGGTACAATACAGTGGGGTACAATACAGTTGGTAACCAACTAACACTGAAGTATAAATGTAACAGGTAGCTAACAATTTCTAGGTAAAGGGTGTGTCACAGCAGCATATAACCAACTAACAGTTATGGGTAAAATGTGTTAAATAACCAACAACTTTAGGTAAAAATGTGTCACAGTGGTGTAAATATAAAATGTGAGGTGTGTGAGAGAGAAAAAGGGTAACCAATGGGGTTTTATGCTAGACTTCAGTAATACAATTGAGGTTTGGCAGCAGTAGAGCGGGGTGAACACGTGGGGGAAGGGATTAAAGAGAGAGAGAGAGAGAGAGAGACAGGCAGTGGTAGAGGAATGAGGTTAGGGGAGGGGGGAAGAGGAGCACGTGGTGGAGCAGAAACCAAAGATAGAGGCGCTACAGAGGGGATTTAAACTCAGGGAGACACAGAGAGCAGACAGGCTGCAAGTTTAAACAGCAGAGAGACTGCAATAAGTGACTGGGGAGCTCGGGGGGGGGAATTGGGGCAGTGGGAAGACAAATTTAAATAGTAAAAACCTTATCTATCCCCTAACTTAATCAAACTTATATAAAATGACAAGCAGCTACAGAATACAACCAGGCAATGATTTTCTAAACTTATCTTAACCAACAATTAGGCAACACAACAAATATCACAGAAACTTACAAGCTCTACAATCTTAACAAACTATGACTTATTAATTAAAAAAAAAACGAGACCTATGGTGCACCTTATGCTATGGGGAGGTTACAGAGGGCAGAGTGGTATGTATCCAGGACCCAGCTCCCAAGGAAGCCAAGGGATGGTAGCTACAGCGGTGGATACAGCTGAAAGCAGAGAGCCCCAAGGCAAAGCCCACAGGAGCAGAGCTTAGCAGTGGCAAAGAGCCCTGTAGTTTAAGATAGGTTTTAAGACACAGACCAAGGTTTAGCTTGAGTCTGTGTGCTGTGGGAAACAGAGCCAGCAGCTAAAATAATAAAATAAAAGTATAGAAAGTTTTACAGAGGGATTCTTACCAGTCCCCAAGGCAGCAGCAAAGGCAGAAGCAGCAGCAACATCAGAAGAGGCAAGGAGGGTTCGGTACAGTCTCAATAATCAGGAGATCTCTCAGGTAGCAATTCGTTTTTTCGTGGGGGGGGGTTTCAAAAACGGGGGTACGCTCAAAATAAAAGGAGAGCGGAGAAAGGACCCCCAGAACCCCTGGCTGATCAGACCAGGCAGCAATGCAGGGAACCTTTCTGAGGTGTGTTTCAAAAATGTCTGGTTTAAAGGCAAACTTGGGCAGTTTCCCACCAGTAATCCTGATAGGCTCCCTCTGTCACAGGGGAGGGGGCACAGGGGAAAACTGAAGGTAAGCCCAGAGACATGCCTGGACATAGTCCTGTGCAATAGGTGACTTAAGAGCACATGAGACTATGACTCATGCCCAGGATCTTAAAACCACAATAGGCCTTGCAGCTCTGGACATTGCCTACCCTACACCAAGCCCAGGTTCAACGAAGGTGATAACAGGACTAACCCTTTGAAAAGGGCAGTGGTCCCACTTAGCATGCAGCACAAGTGGCCATCCCTTTGAGAAGGGCAATGGCTCTTGTTAAACAACTTAAGGGGCCCTCCCTTTGAGAAGGGCAGTGGCCCTGGTAAACAACTTAACAGCCAGGGAAGGGCGGCCACAGGAGAACAGAAAACAAAATGGAGTCTGGGGAAACAAAATGGAATAGGGGAATAGCTGTAACGGACAGGGGACTGGTGTGTGGTATGTGATGGTATGGGCCTTTGAGGGCCTGGAACACCAATTGCACATCCTTCTCTCTCCACTGTTTCAGCCAATGCTTAACTACCTATACCATCCCAGACAGATATGTGACACAATGCTTCAAGTCCCCTCCTGCCTCAAGAGCAGATTTTTAACCCTTTATGTTCCAGGCATAGCAATGCAAGCAAAGAGGGAAAACGAGGCATGCGTAGGAATCATAAACGTATTACCAAAATTCCCACTTTGTGATATTTACAACCTCAGGGAGGCAAACCGAGACCCTCTGAGGGGAGATCCCACATCTCACTGGGCTGATACAGGGGATGGATTCAGTCCTTCTCTTGTTTTTTGCCTTCAGACAGTTCATTGTTTGGCCAATTTAGCCCAGGTGCTTCCTTCTGGAAAAACCTAGAGATATTTTACTTTTCCTTGTATTAATCTTATTTATCACTCTGGGCCAGAAACTGCATGCAGCTCCAAGGGGAAAGATTATCACAGCTCCTCCAAGAACCAAAAATAGTGGGGGCATTTAAGGTGAATCACTCAGTTTGTCAACACCTCCAAAGAGGTGCCACCCCAGGGACGGTTGTATATACTGGTTTTTTGAACTGGGTTTCCAGAAATCAACAGACAAAGAAAAGGCGTTTTATATAAAAAGCTGGGTTTAAACCGACTCAGGGCTGTCTTCTGCCCAAGAGCGGCCTCAACTCTTGTGGAAAGTTTGGAAAGACTTTGGCTATTAGGGCTCCATAAGACTAATTGGCGATTTCTGGTGTGTTCGCAGTGTTTAAATCTGTTTGTTGTTTTTATTATGGTTTCTCTGTAACACTTTTATCTTAAAATAAATGTGCTTGTTTAGAAGGAGCTTTGTGTTAATGTGTAACTGGCCTGGCAGTACACAGTTCCTAGCCCTTGAGAGAAAGCAAAGCACGGGCCGTTAGGCAGACTGGCTTGCTGGGACTATCACAGTGTAGGGTAGCCTTAAATTCCCTGGTGAAAAAGAAGTTGGACAAGGGTCCCTGCCAAGAGGCAAGTGACTGCAGAAGAGCTGAAACCTGACTGAACATTCCTGGAGTGTACCACAAAGGGAGCAGACAGAAACAGGTGCAGTTACCCTGAAACTGTAACAACCATGCACCTGGGGATGGGTTAGATAGGACAATAGAGTTTTTTCCAGCTGCTGTGGTTGTGGTGTCTCACTGTTTCATGTATACATCCTTCCTGGGCACAACTGGTCTTCCTGGGGATCCTTTGGCAAGACATATCTAATCCTTAGATGTTGGCTTTTTGTATTCATCCTATTTTGTTGTCTGAGTTTCAGTACACAAAAGAACGGTTCATCTAAAAAGTAGTCTTGTTCTTCAGAGACAAAACCAAGCAGGTGTAGAACTAGCAATGTAAGGCTGAGTTTGCTGCTTTCACAGGCTAGACAAGGTGGGGTGAGCACTTTAGCCACAAGCTCATCACGCAGGCTGCACCTTGGTTGGAAGCTCCTTTCTTCACAGATGAATACCTGGATCTTCACTCTCTCCCTTGTCTCTTCATCACCTCAGCAGCCCTGTGTGGTCTCTCAAGAACTGCACACCTGACTCTGGGATGCTGAGTGTTATCAGCTGCTGAAACCACAGCTTGAACCAAGAAAGCCTTTGCTCTCACTCACTTAAACTAGTTGCACTAAGTAATATCAGCTCCAGGTGAGCTGACACTAGCACTATGACATACTCTTTCCAGGGGTGCTCAGTTACCAGGTGTTAACTGGTCAGCTGATGCAGCGAAGCATGTGTCCTGACAAGCTCAAGAACTTCAATGCAGAAGAGGCTTGGAATTTTTTCAGATCAGCTATACAAAAATGATCTGAAATTTGCATACTAAGAAAAGGGAACAAACAAGCAGGGAAAGGCATAAGACCCATGTGGATGAATAACCACCTCAAAAAGGTTATTAGGAGTTGATCAGCAAAGACAGCTACATTGTGGAGGTTAGAAAATGTTGGAATAAAGTGAGAAAAATTAAAAATCAAGCTGAATGAGCTCCTGTCAATGAAAATGAATTAATAACGAGGGTTTTTTAGTTATATAAACAAAAGAAGAATACAGAAGGATGAAGTTGAGCCAGTATACAGTGTGGATGGGAAGGAGGTTAAACCTAATGTAGATATGTCTCTAAAACTAAATGAATAGTTTGCCTTGGTTTTCAGTAACAATGATACTATGAAACATGTGCATGTAGGCAGTATGGCTGATGGAATGGAAATTACCACAGCGGAGGTGGAAAAAACTTAAAGAGCCTAATGTGCTCAAAATTGGGGGTACCAGATTAACTTTTACCTCAGAATGTTGAAAGAACTGGAGCATAAGATTGCTAGCCCAGGAGCGAAGATCTTTTAATAAATCTTTTTGGGGGTAGTCCTATATGCCTGGAGAATAGCTAACATCAAATTGTGACAGGATCCCCAGCGTGCAGCCAGGGGCTGAGGGATCACAGTATCCCTAACTCTCTCCAACCAGGCTGTCTCTCACAATGTCTTGCTAGTGACCAGCAGCCAACCCCCCAGGTGCTGTTATCATTCCGCACAACTGTATGTGGAGCCTCACACCTACCTAGATGCATGAATACTCTCCAAAGCCACTCACGAATCACACGAGAGAGGCACCAGAGCCAAATCACCCCAGCTCCAGCACTGTACCTCAGGATATACTGTCTTGCACTGCTCCCAGCAAAGCAATGCAGATTTATTAATTGGTTCACCACTTCATCAGTGGAAAGTAGATATACATCAGCCTTTGCAAACCTGAGCAGATTGCCACACACTTATTACAAACACACTGGTAAAGATAAACAGTAAAACAAGCGTATTGACTACAAAAGATACGTTTTAAGTGATATGAAGTGATAGGCAAAAAGTCAGAGTTAGTTACCAAAATAAAACATAAGCACAGAGTCTAAACTCTCATTGCTATTAGACTGGGCAACATCTAGATGAAGCAGGTTTTCTCACCCCACTGGATACTGCAGTCCTTCATACACAGATTTGTCCCTCAAACCTGGGCCAGTCCCCAGTTGCAGTCTTCAGAGTGTCCTTGTTGCTTGCAGCATAGGTGGCTGAAGGAGAAAGGCTAAGCATGGGCCCCCTGTGTTCGGTTTTATACCCTCAGTCCATGTGTTTGGAAAACACAATTCCAGGCATGCCTGGGGGGCATTGCTGAGTCTCCTGGCAAGGTTGAGCAATTTCCCTGGTGTGGCCTCATGCATGTGAGTCATTGATTGTTGCTCTCTTTCTGGACAATGGTTGTTGATGGGTGGACACCCCGCCCAGGAGAGAGGGACAGTCCTTGCCCCCAAAAGATCACAATCCAAGTACGCAATGGGTAGGAGGAAAACAGAGAAGGGCTGTGCCTTCCCCAAGGTCACCAAGCAGGTCAGTGACAGAGCCACGAACAGACCCAGTAACTCCAGAGCCCCGTCACACACAACTTGAAAAGGTCCCCAGACCCCATTGTATTAGGCTACAGGAAGAGGTGGTTTATCCATGGATGCACAGGCTGTCTTGGCAGGTAAGCTCAGCTGCAATCCCTGCACATAGCTGGGGGTATGTGTCATGAGTCAGAAGAAGTGAGTGTCCAGTCCTGTGGGGCTGTGCTCCTGGCTCATACCTCCAGCACTCACTGCTGCCCCTCCCTTACCAGCTGCACTGTTCAGCCAGCCTCAGGCCCCAGAGAGGTCACTGCCCCTCCCACTCCACCTCAAACCTTCAAACTGGGACAATGGGTGCACCAGTGCCAATCAGAGTGCACTAGTGTAAATTTCTGTGTATAGCTAAGGGTTTTGCACCAGTGCCTAAAACACAAGTGTGCAGAGACCTTTAGTACCCAAAACAGCAGTACGGTGGCACCAGAACTGGGATATATTTCTAGCTCCATCATGGACAGCTTGGGTGACCTTGGACACATCAGTGTTTCTCCTCACAACTTTAGTCTTTTTACCCAGCTGACCACTCACTGGGGTCTCCTCTCTCTCCAGAGCCGCTCACCACTAAAATGTGTGTGCATGTGTCATAAACAGATAGTTAAGGGTTAATGTCTCTTTTACCTGTAAAGGGTTAACAAACAGGAAACCAAACACCTGACCAGAGGACCAATCAGGAAACAAGATACTTTCAAATCTCAGTGGAGAGAAGCCTTTGTTTGTGCTCTTGGGGTTTTGCTTTGTTCTCTCTGAGTCCTGAAAAGGACTAGACGTGCAACCAGGTTTCTTGCCAATCTCCCTGCTACAGTCTCTTATATATTCAGAATAGTGAGTATTAAGTAGAAAGGCGGTTATAGTCTTTTAATCCTTTTCTGTATTTGCAAATGTGTAGTTTGCTGGAAGTATTTTAAATTGTATTTTTGCTGGGGGAGGCTTTTCTCTCTGGTGTCTATAAGCTGAAAGACCCTGTAATATTTACCATCTAGATTAAAGAGACAACTTTTACTTTTTTTCCTTTCTTTTTATTAAAAGTTTTGCTTTTTAAGACCTGTTTAATTTTTTCCCCCTAGTTGAGGCTCAAGGGAATTGAGTCTGTACTCACCAGGGAATTGGTGGGAAGAAGGGAAAGGTAAATTTCCTCTTTGTTTTAGATTCACGGAGCTTGAATCTGTATTGCCTCTGGGTGAGGGGAAGAGAGGAGGGGTAGAGGTGGAAAGCCTCTGTTTTATGATTCAAGGAGTCTGAATCACAGTATCTTCCAGGGTAACCCAGGGAGGGAAAGCCTAGGAGAGGCACTGGTGAGGGAAAGAGTTTACTTTCCTTGTGTTAAGATCCAGGGGGTCTGGATCTTGGGGGTCCCCAGGGAAGGTTGTGGGGAATCCAGAGTTTATCAGGCACTCAAAGTCCTGATTGGTGGCAGCATATCAGAGCTAAGCTAGTAATTAAGTTTAGAGGAATTCATGCTAGTACCCCATCTTTGGACCCTAAAGTTCAGATTGGGGAAGAATACTATAACATGGTGAGCAGCGTTAGGATAGATGGAATCCAAAAGCAAGTAGGAATATTCTTTTTCTCTGCTAGCTGCTTGTAAGCAGAGAGAAGGGGGTTTTTTAAACTACAGCCAGAAATTTTTTTTCCTTGCTCCTTTCTGGTTGTGCAGAGAGACTGCCTAAGGCAAGGCCATTATGTTTAATGAGGGTCTTTTGTTAAACAAAGCAGGCTTAAATGGTCAGCAACAGACTCCAGCAAAACACATCTGCAAATCAAAGGGTCTTTTATTTCTTTTTACTTTTCGTGAAAGGCTAGTGAAAAAAGTTAGAAAGGCACTGTTGCTAGGCGACCCTACGAAGACAACAAATCAGCAGCAGTTCAGGCAGTAAACACCAGAGGGCACCCCAACACAAGAAAGCAGGAACCATGAAAGAACTGTGGGAAACTCATGGGGTGAATCACTTGGTTGCCACCTCTTACGACCATCAAGCCAATGGCCTGGTCGAAAGGTTTAATGGAACGTTGGGGGCCATGATACGTAAATTCGTCAATGAACACTTCAATGACTGGGACCTAGTGTTGCAGCAGTTGCTTTTTGCCTACAGAGCTGTACCACATCCCAGTTTAGAGTTTTCACCATTTGAACTTGTGTATGGCCACGAGGTTAAGGGGCCATTACAGTTGGTGAAGCAGCAGTGGGAGGGGTTTACGCTTTCTCCAGGGACTAATATTCTGGACTTTGTAAGCAACCTACAAAGCACCCTCCGACACTCTTTAGCCCTTGCTAAAGAAAACCTAAAGGATGCTCAGAAAGAGAAAAAGGCCTGGTATGATAAACATACCAGGGAGTGTTCCTTCAAGGTAGGAGACCAGGTTATGGTCTTGAAGGCGCAACAGGGCCGTAAGATGGAAGCATCATGGGAAGGGCCATTCACGGTCCAGGAGCGCCTAGGAGCCGTTAACTACCTCATAGCATTTCCCCATTCCTCCCTAAAGCCCAGAGCGTACCGTGTTAATTCTCTCAAGCCCTTTTATTCCAGAGTCTGACAGGTTTGTCAGTTTACAGCCCAGGGAGGAGATGACGCTGAGTGGCATGAAGGTGTCTACTACGAAGGAAAAAGTGACAGTGGCGTGGAAGAGATGAACCTCTCCACAACCCTGGAACATCTCCAGCGGCAACAAATCAAGGAGCTGTGCACTAGCTTCGCCCCTTTGTTCTCAGCCACCCCAGGACGGACTGAACGGACATACCACTCCATTGACACAGGTAATGCTCACCCAATTAGAAACCCACCTTACCAGATGTCTCTTCATGCCCAAGCTGCTATAGAATGGGAGATCCAAAACATGCTACGGATGGGTATAATCCGCTCATCTACCAGTGCATGGGCATCTCCAGTCGTTCTGGTACCCAAACCAGATGGGGAAATACGCTTTTGCGTGGACTACTGTAAGCTAAATGCGGTAACTCATCCAGACAACTATCCAATGCCACGGACCGATGAGCTATTGGAGAAGTTGGGACGTGCCCAATTCATATCTACAATAGACTTAACCAAGGGGTACTGGCAAGTACCGCTAGATGAACCTGCCAAGGAAAGGTCAGCATTCATCACCCATGTGGGAGTGTATGAATTTAATGTACTTCCTTTCGGGCTGCGAAATGCATCCGCCACCTTCCAGAGGCTGGTAGATGGTCTACTAGCAGGACTGGGTGAATATGCAGTTGCCTACCTTGATGATGTGGCCATTTTTTCGACTCCTGGCCCGAACACCTAGAACACTTGGAAAAGATCTTTGAGCGAATCAGGCAGGCAGGACTAACTGTTAAGGCCAAAAAGTGTGAATTACCTGGGACACCAAGTGGGTCGAGGAACCATAAACCCCCTACAGACCAAGGTGGATGCTATCCAAAAGTGGCCTGTCCCAAAGCCAAAGAAACATGTCCAATCGTTCTTAGGCTTGGGCGGGTATTACAGGCGATTTGTACCACACTACAGCCAAATCGCTGCCCCACTGACCGACCTGACCAAAAAGACCCAGCCGAATGCAGTTCAGTGGACTGATGAGTGTCAAAAGGCCTTTACCCAACTTAAGGCGACGCTCATGTCTGACCCTGTGCTAACGTCCCCGGACTTTGACAAACCATTCCTGGTAACCACAGATGCATCTGAGCATGGTATAGGAGCAGTTCTCATGCAGGAAGGACTGGATCACAACTTCCATCTTGTCGTGTTTCTCAGCAAAAAACTGTCTGAGAGGGAAAGTCACTGGTCAGTCAGTGAAAAGGAATGCTACGCCATTGTATACGCCCTGGAAAAGCTACGCCCATACGTTTGGGGACGGCGCTTCCAGCTACAAACCGACAATGCTGCGCTAAAGTGGCTTCATACTGCCAAGGCGAACAACAAAAATCTTCTTCGATGGAGTTTAGCTCTCCAAGATTTTGATTTTGAAATTCAACACATTTCAGGAGCTTCTAACAAAGTAGCTGATGCACTCTCTCGTGAAAGTTTCCCAGAATCCACTGATTCCACATTTTAAGGACAAATTTTAAAGTCTTGTAGTTTATGTAAGGGTGCATGTGTTGGATTAATCTGTTTATTCTAAAGTTCTAGGAAGAAATCACCGCCAGTGAGGTTCCCCACTGTCTGCGATTTGGGGGGGTGTCATAAACAGATAGTTAAGGGTTAATGTCTCTTTTACCTGTAAAGGGTTAACAAACAGGGAACCAAACACCTGACCAGAGGACCAATCAGGAAACAAGATACATTCAAATCTCAGTGGAAGGAAGCCTTTGTTTGTGGTTTTTGGGTTTTGCTTTGTTCTGAGTCCTGAAAGGGACCAGACGTGCAACCAGGTTTCCTGCCAATCTCCCTGCTAGTCTCTTATATATTCAGAATAGTGAGCATTAAGTAGAAAGGCGGTTATAGTCTTTTAATCCTTTTCTGTATTTGCAAATGTGTAGTTTGCTGGAAGTATTTTAAATTGTATTTTTGCTGGGGGAGGCTTTCTCTCTGGTGTCTATAAGCTGAAAGACCCTGTAATATTTACCATCTAGATTACAGAGACAACTTTTACTTTTTTTCTTTCTTTCTAAGACCTGTTTGATTTTTTCCCCCTAGTTGAGGCTCAAGGGAATTGAGTCTGTACTCACCAGGGAATTGGTGGGAAGAAGGGAAAGGTAAATTTCCTCTTTGTTTTAGATTCATGGAGCTTGAATCTGTATTGCCTCTGGGTGAGGGGGAAGAGGGAAGGGGTTGAGGTGGAAAGCCTCTGTTTTATGATTCAAGGAGTTTGAATCACAGTATCTTCCAGGGTAACCCAGGGAGAGAAAGCCTAGGAGAGGCACTGGTGAGGGAAAGAGTTTACTTTCCTTGTGTTAAGATCCAGGGGGTCTGGATCTTGGGGGTCCCCAGGGAAGGTTTTGGGGAGTCCAGAGTTTATCAGGCACTCAAAGTCCTGATTGGTGGCAGCATATCAGAGCTAAGCTAGCAATTAAGCTTAGAGGAATTCATGCTAGTACCCCATCTTTGGACCCTAAAGTTCAGATTGGGGAAGAATACTATGACAGGGTGTCTGTGACATTCTATACCATGGGCAAGTGTATTCTTATCCCCATATTTCTCATTTTTATATCATTGTGATCTTACATAGAAAGCATGCCTTGTAAGGTATCAGAGGAAAGGTTATGATCTGCTGAAAATCATTTCTCTATCCATACATGTCTATCATGAATGAAGTTATTGAGAATTGTGTTGTATGATGGTCACTAAAACATGCTGTAAGTTGAGGGAATCAGTCAGATCTTAGCTTCCCAGAGGCAACAGCAAGGAAAGTAACCAACGCCCGGGCAGGGTATCAAGTTTTCCTGGCTCTGCTTCTTGCTGACAGAGAGGTTCAGAGACAGTGAGAGAGTCCTGGGGAAGCTGGGAACAGGAAGCATTGGCTGGTGGGGTTCAGTGGAGAAAGGGAACATGAAGGGCAGGGATATTACTGAATGCAGGATCTCAGCAGTGCTAGATGACAGGATAGCACATAGTGCAGCCCACTGGAAAACATAATCCCAACTATACATACAAAATGATGGGGTCTAAATTAGCTGTTTCCACTCAAGAGATGGATCTTGGAGTCACTATGGATAGTTCTCTGAAAACATCCACTCAATGTGCAGCAGCAGTGAAAAAAGGCAAACAATGTTGGAAATAATTAAGAAAGGGATAGATATGACAGAATATATCATTATCATATTTGTAAAAACAGCAAATAAATCCATGATACACCCACATCTTGAATACTGCATGCAGATGTCATCCCATCTCAAAAAAACATATATTGGAATTGGAAAAGGTTCAGAAAAGGGCAACAAAAATGATTAGGGGGATGGAACAGTTATACCAGACCTAACCCCCAGTTTCACTTGAGCAAACTGGAGCTATTTGACACTGTGCAATATGGCTCCTGTGCTCTGTTCTCAAAGTGTTCTGCAGCAAGGGAAGGTCTCTGGTAGTGTGTGTGTGTGTATGTCACTGGCATGTTGGGGTGATACTGAAACAGGACAGAGTAGAGGTGGGATTGTGGGGCTGGCGTGAACCTTAACTCTTCATTTCCCCTTCCAAGAACCGAGGGGACAGGAACCCTTGCCCAGAGATGTCACATTCTCATAGTTCTCCTGCATGACATACCAGTAGAGGGCTCTCTGAGTGGGGTCTAGCAGAGTCCACTCTTCCCTGGTGATATTCACAGCCACCTCCTCAAAGGTCACCGGCCCCTGGAAGAGTGATAGTCCAACACTCAGGACCTCTTTCCCCACTCACAGCCCCACTATTTGTAGCAGGAACAAATCGAATGGAAGCTCTGGGTGGATCCCACTCAACAGAGTCCCACCCCCACCCCGCTCAGAGTATCCAGCAAATACCAGGGTGAGGGGACAAAGAGAAAGCCCCTTGTCTCTCCCAGCAGATCCATCACACACCTACTAGCCACTGACCGATACAGGAGATGGAGCCTCTAGCAGAGTCCAGGGAGAGCTCCCTGGTAGGAAGCCCAATAACATCCTCCTTGCGAGGAGCGGGTTATGAAGGGAGAGGCAGCTCCAATAAGCCTGACTCATGGGTGCCCCCTTCATATCTCACAGCAGCCGCTGGTTAGTGAGGTCAGGCTCCAGCACTAGGAGTCTGGTCAGTTTGACAAGCCCCATGTAGGTGGCTATTTTCTTTCTTCACAAATTAGGGCATTTCCACCTCCGAACCTCCTGGGTCTGTTCCTAGAATCTAGGCCACTTATTAAATAACTCCCAGCAGATTTGCCACACCCTGGCCTCCTCCTTTTCTCCACCCTGTGAATTTCCTGCCCCGCTCCAACCTCCAAACCAGACTGTGCAAATCTTCCCATCTCCGGTGTATTTGCTGTCCCTCTCCCTCCTGCAGGAATCCACCAGCAACCCCCTGATAATCTCTACCTGAGTTGGCTCCACTGCAGCCATTGCTCTTCCCTGTCCCACGCCAGGCTGGGATGAGCTGGAGTGAAACAGGGACGTCATTCTGCAGCCTGTCTGGGGGAGAAGGGCAGTTGTGGGCATTTCAGAACCGGATTTACTTAATTTCACATCACAATTAACTAAGAACCCCATATTCTTCTGCTCCACAGAGAAAACTTTCCTCCAAGATGCTAAAATCCAAAGATTTTTGTCTGAAACATTCTCTTTGCCCAATACATGTAAAAGGGTTAAAAGAAACAATTCCTAAGAAAAATTAAGCCCTCTATTTTGGCAGCTCAGTTATCTCTTCTTATACACACTTTAGTGCTCCATCCTGAGCCACTCCACCTGCCTGACAGGTCAACACCTAGCGAGAGAGAGGAGAGAGAGAAGAGCCCCCCGCCCCTCCCCCAACCACCCGCACCTAGGGAGAGACGCGAGAAGAGCCCCCCACCCCTCCCTCTACTCGGCCGGGGCACCTGAATTAAGGGGGAGAAAGCTCCCGGCCCCGAAGCGTCAGCCGTTACCAACCAGGCTTGCGCCGAACCAGCGCGTGGCCTTAATGCGAAGGCGGCTCCTTCGGCTCGGGAGCAGCCAGTAGGAAACTCCTCCCCCTTCCACTCTGAGCACAGCAGGCTGCTGGCCCCGCCACCGCCTTCTCCCCTCCCCTGGGGCCCCGCCGCCACACGCAGCGCTCGGGGATCTGGGCTGCGCACTCCTGCGGGCAGCGTTGGGCTCCACTGGGAGGCAGACACACTCCCCGCTCACCCAGAGGGGCGGGGCTGTGTGGTCCCACGGAGCAGCATATCTCGCTCTGTGTGGAGCCTCATGGGAAGGGGCCCAGGGCTGGGGGGGTTGGATAAAGGGTGGGGGCAGTTATGGGACAGGGGGGTTGGATGGGGCAGGGGAGTCCTGGGGTTTGTGAGGGGGCATGGGGTAAATAGGGGTCAAGGCAGTCAGGGGACCAGGAGCAAGGAGGGTCCTGGGGGGAAGTTAGGGTGGAGGGGTCTCTGAAGGGGGTGGTCAGGGGACAAAGAGTGGGGGAGTTGTATGAGTTGGGAGATATGGGGGTCCTGTAAGGAGGCACGGCTGTGGAAAGGGGTTGGGGCAGGCAGGGAGTTGGGGGGGTCAGATGGGTCAGGAGTTCTGGGGGTCCTGTCAGGGGGCAAGGAGTGATTGGATGGGGCATGGGAGTCTCGGGGGTGTGGCTGGGGACAGGGGTGTGGATGAGGGTTGGGGCAGTCAGGGGGACAGGTAGGGGGTAGAGTCCAGTCTGGGGACAAGGAACAGGGAAGCTTAGATAGGGGGTTGGGTCCCAGGAGGGGGTAGTCAGGGGACAAGGAGCAGCGGGGTTGAGAGTTCTTAGGGGGGCAGTCACCCAGCCCTCTCTCCTGACCCCCCCCCCACACCCTCTGCCCTGAGCCCTGCCCACCCCCTAGGGCCCCTGCCCTGAGTCCTGTACCTTCCTCATACATACCCAGCCTTCTGCTTGACTCCATCCCCCCCACACCCGCAACCCTAGCCCTGACTCTGGCACCCCTACTCATACCCAGCGCCCCCTCTGCCCTGACACCTACACCCCCTCACATACCCAGCTCTGACTCCAGTCCTCTGGGTCCGCCGCCGCACAGCCTGCTGCTGGTCTGGGGTTCTGGCTGACGGACCCTTGCCAGCCGGGGTCCCGGCCGCAGGCCCCGCTCAGCCTGCTGCCGGCCTAGGTGAACAGAATCCTAGACCAGCAGCAGGCTGGCAGTGTAAGAACATTTTAATTTCATTTTAAATGAAGCTTCTTAAACATTTTGAAAACCCTGTTTATTTTACAATACAACACTAGTTTAGTTATATAATATATAGACATAGAGAGAGACCTTCTAAAACATTAAAATGTATTATCAGCACAGAAAACCTTAAATAAGAGTGAATACATGAAGACTCGGCACACCACTTCTGAAAGGTTGCCGACTCCTGTGCTAGGCATTGTATAGTGACTAATCAAATGCAACATTAACAGAATTAAAATATTATATTGCCTCTATATAAATCCATAGTACATCCATGTCTTGAATACTGTATGCAGCTGGATTTACCCCATCTCAAAAAAGATACATTGGAAATGGAAAAGGTACAAAAAAGGCAACAAAAATGATTAGGGGTATGGAATGACTTCCATATAAGGAGAAATTAATAAGACTGGGACTTTTCAGCTTGGAAAAGAGATGACTCAGGGGGATATGATAGAAGTCTATAAAATCATGACTGATGTGAAGAAAGTAAATAAGTGTTATTTAATCCTTCTGTAAGCCCCTGGACATACCACCACAGCACCTCCTGCTGGTGACTTCTGAGAATTAGCTCATTCCAGCTCCAGAGTGCCCTCTGCAGGCCAGTGTTCCATCCACCTTAGCTGTGGCCCTCCCAGGACACCAGTGCCCCTTTTACCTCAGGTGCTGCCCCCTGGCATTAACCCCTCACAGCCTCAGGGTCTCCCCCTCCCAAGGGGGCCCACACCCACTCTCCCCACTTCACCTCAATGTTTGGCTACTGCCAGTCCTCATCTAGCTCCCCACTCACTGGGGCAGACTGCAGTGTAAGCCACTCATCATAGGCAAAGGGGGTTCAGACCTGCTGCCTCTGCCTACCCATGGGCTGCCCCCTGCAATCCAATACCTGAGGGGCCTTACCAGGCTTCAGCCTGGAGCTTTCCTAGCCTGGAGCTCTCAGGGCCTTTTCCCAGCCCTGCTCCACTCTAGGGTCCCTTCTTGACACCTTGCAGACAAGCCCTTCTCACTCTACAGGCAAAGAAGACTGTCTGGGATGCTGGCTCACAGCCTTTTATAGGGACCAGCTGGACCTGATTGGGGCATGGCCCCAGCTGAGCCTACTTTCCTCCAATCAGCCCAGGCTTCTTGCCCCAGCCACAGCCCTCTTCTGGGCTGTTTTAAGCCCCACAGGGCAGGAGCAGGAATCACTCTGCTACACCTTCTCATAACACAAGAACTAGGGGTCACCAAATGAAATTAATGGACAGCAGGTTTAAAACAACAAAAGGAAGTATTTCTTCACACAATGCAGTCAACCTGTGGAATTTCTTGCCAGGAGATGTTGTGAAGGCCAAGACTATAACAGGGTTTAAAAAAGAACTGGATACATTCATGAATGGCTATTAGTCAGGATGAGCAGGGATGCAAAACCATGCTCTGAAGTGTCCCTAGTCTCTTTTGTCAGAAGCTGGGAATGGGTGACGGGGTGGATCACTTGATGATTATCCGTTCTGTTCAGTCCCTCTGAAGCACTGGGTATTAGCCCCTGTCAGAAGACAGGATACTGGTCTGACCAATGTCAGGCTTCATTACATTCAGTAATGGCTGTCTCAAAGCGCTGGTGCCTGACAAATCTGCTCCTTTGTGCACTCGGCAAACAAGCCTGATGAGTGTTCAACAGCCCAGAAACGAGTGATGTTATCTTTGACTTTCAGCAGAGGTTAAAATATTGGACCTGATTCTGATCACACTTGTACTGGCATGACCAAGTTTAGCACCTTTGAGCTAGATGCAGTGTCCCATTTTCATTGAGTTCCCCACTTAATTTTTAATATAAGAACGGCCATACTGGGTCAGACCAGAGGTCCACCTAGCCCAGTATCCTGTCTTCGGACAGTGGCCAATGCCAGGTGCCCCAGAGGGAATAAACAGAACAGGTAATCACCAAGTGATCCATCTGCTGGCACATTCCCAGCTTCTGGCAAACAGAGGCTAGGGACACCATCCTTGCCCATCCTAATAGCCATTGATGGACCTAATGGACCTAATTAATTTAAATTAAATTATTTCTAGTTGCCTTTAATAAGATAAGAAATTCAAGGCCTGGCCCCTATGAAGCATTGGCTCAGCCAGGGTCATGTCTTGGGAATCGTCCACAGCTGTAATCACAGCACCCAAATTGCAAGGGATTGCTGAGCATTTGCATCAGCCCCAACTGAAGCCAGAGAGGTCCAGCATTTTGAAGGTCATGGCCATTCATTAGAATTTGACCAAGGGACGGTATTGGACCATCTGTTCCCATTTGGGTGCTTTCAAGTTTGGTACCTACATCCCCTATTTAGGCACTTAATAAGTGGGCTGATTTTTCAGAGTTGCTGAAATCAGCAGGGTCCAGTATCTCCAAATAATCAAGCTGCTTCTCAAGGTGCCTAGATCTGGCTTTAGGATACTGGACGTTAGATTCTTTGAAAGCTTTTAGCCATAGTTTTTCACCCCAATGCTGGGTTTTGGCTAGTGGGTCTGGCCGCGTCAGCCCCCTTTCTTATATGTCCACTGGGGATTCGGGTTTAGAGCACCAATTCATGTACAGCACAGGCAGCTGGATGGCTCCCAAACACTAAGCGCAGGTAGTTGGGGCAGGATTCCCTTTAGCATGGAACAAGCTGGCGATCACAATGGATGAAGTGGTCACAGACCATTGGACTGGCAGCAAAGGACAAAAACCCTGGAAAAGTGGTTCAGTGTTCTGCGGGCTGTGTGATTTGCACTCTGTTAGCACCCTTGCTGTGCTTAGCACTGCCTGCACGTATAGAGATGAGGTCCCTGCCCCAAAGAGTTTAATTCTGTGGAAAAGACCAAGAGTGGAGTGAGAGGGATAAAATATAGAGTCAAGTGTGTCTCGGCTCTTCCACTTGGGGTCCCTACTTGGCCAGGGATAATGCCTTGTTGGGGGGGGCCTGGAAGAAGGATGTGAAGGAAAGTCGATTGGCTTTATGGATGAGTTCTTGGAGGACATTCTATGCATAAGGACAGCCTAAATCAATTGGAATATACCTATTGTACTTACATTTCAGTGTAGAGTCTATAGAGCAGTATAAACACGTCATTGCCTCTATGAATTTTAGTTTTATACTAACTTTGCTAGTGCTTTTTACGTAGCCTGTTGTAAAACTGGGCAAATATCTAGATGAGTTAATGTATCCGCTGAAAGACCTCTGTGTACCCCTAGGGGTTCGCGTCTCCCTGGCTGAGAACCATTGGGCTCCTGGCTGAGAGGAAGTGGTCACCATTGAAGGGAAGGTTGAAAGGTGACTTGAACTCAAGTACCTACACAGGGAGGAGATTTCCAATTGGCAGAATATTCCTCAATGGAGCTGACAAAGGCAGAATGAGAGCCAATGGTTGGAAGCAGAAATTAGAGAGATTCAGACTAGAAATAAGGTGCAATTTCTAAACAGTGAGAGTAATTAACTACTGGAACAACTCACCTAGGGTCATAGTGAATTCTTCATCCCCTGAAGCCTTTAAATCAAGACTAAGAAAGTATCTTTCTAAAAGTGATGGGTGTGATGCAGGAATCACTGGGTGAGGTTCTCTCTGACCTGTGCTAGGAGGTCAGACCAAATGGTCACAATGGTCCCTTGGACCTTAAAATCTATGACTGAGACTCCTCCTTGCTACCACAGTACAAATAAGAAGCCTTCCTACTACTTGTATTTGCTTATACTAGATAGCTGCCAGGTGAACCCTATTCATAAGGTGCCTCATATGCACAGGGGCCAGGTGAATTAGTCCACACAGTGGCCATTAACACCTGCCAAAATGCTTAGGACCTAGAACTGCCAACTTCCCAGACTGGAAGTTCTCTGGGGCAGGGGCCATCTTTTTGTTCTGTGTTTGTACAGCGCCTAGCACTATGGGCTCCTGATCCAAGACTGGAGCTCCTAAGCACTACAGCAATACAATGAATCATATTAGTATTTAAGTCTATTGCACTAGTGTCCAGGAGTGTTAGGCTGGAAGCAGGTATCACGGAGTCCCCGAGTGATGCTCTGGAACTGCTCCCCACAAAGCCAGGCAGGACTTTGAAGAACCTCCTCTCCCTTGGAGCAGACTCTCTTCAGGGCAAGAAGCTCACACGGCTCCACCTCCTGGGTCTCTCCTTGGAGCACTCAGCATATGCCCCTCCATGCGCTTTCCACAGCAAGTCCACCCAGGCAGGATCCTGAGGAAGCCAGAGGGTCCTGCACACACACTCACTTCGCAGTCAGACGTGACTCTCAGCCAACCAGTAAAACAGAGGTTTATTAGATGACAGGAACATGGTCTAAAACAGAGCTTGTAGGTACTGAGAACAGGACCCCTCAGCCGGGTCCATTCTGAGGCCCAGCAAGCCAGACAACCCCGTCTGCCCTCACTTCCCATCCCCAGCCAGCTCCAAACTGAAACCCTCTCCAGCCCCTCCTTCTCTGCTGAGTTCCTTTCCCGGGCCAGGAGGTCACCTGACCTCTTTGTTCTCCCAAACCTTTAGCATCCCCTTGCAGAGGGGAAGGGCCCAGGCCATTTGTTGCCAGGAGACAGAGTGTCAGCCATTTATGCATGCTGGAGACTTAAGAAATGCATAGGGGAAACGGAGGCACCAACACAGTATTCAGAGGAAACATTAAGAACAGTCCCACTTCGTCACAGCAGGACCCCACTGTGCTAGCCCCTGTACAAAGCCAGAACAGAAAGACAGTCCATGCCCTAAAAAGCTTCCAATCTAAGGACAAGACAACAGATGGATGCTGACAGTGGAGGACAAGGAAACAATGAAACAAATATTGGTAGAGCTTTAAAAAAAAATTGCCAGTTTAAAACAGCTAATCATGCATTTGTTTTGCAATTGCCAGTCTAACACAAGTGAAATTGGTTATCCTGGTTGGTTTCTGACCTTGATTTGACCTTCCAAATGCATCACACCTCAAGAGCTAGACAAATACAATGAATAAAGAACTGGCCTTGACATAAAGAGATTTGCTCTCTGCTGTTCTGCATTTAGACTCTGATACATATTGCAATTCAATAAAACCTAAAGCTGGAGAAAAGAAACCTGACAGTTTTGTGTCAAAATAAAATTACAGGGCCCGCTGCCCTATGCATGGTAATCTTCCTCTTTTGCATCAGTGGGTTTCAAAATATTCAATCTCGCTCCATGACACCTGCTGCTCCAGTAATTTCAAAATTCAAATGATAAACAAGTGCTAAGACTTTCAAGAAGATTCATGTTTAAATATGGAACCAGGACTCTGCTCAAATTTAGTACATCATCAAGACTTTTCTTTCTGCCACATGGTGGGAGTGTTTGTCCAGTGATGACAGCACAGTGCCAGGCCGCTCAGCACGACTACTGCCTCATGAGGCGTTTGTGTTAAAAACACACCTGGATTTCTGTATGTCTCCCCTTCTGTCAAATGGGACACTAAGTCTCCTGTACCACTCTGGGAGAACGGTGGGCCATTCACAAGAGTCTGAAGAATGTTCGATCCTTGGAGGAAAGGTATGAACAAGGCAAAGAGAACACTGAGGTGGCACATGATACGTCTTCAATATGTAAAAGGTTTGATGGTGATCAATGATTCTCCATGTCCCCTGAGGGCAAGACAAGATGTATGAGCTTAGTTTGCAATAGGGGAAACTGAGGTTGGAAAAAACTCTGACCATAAGGCTAGTTAAGCACTGAAACAGGTTACCTAGGGGAAATGATCATTGGAGGGTTTTAAAAAAAACAGGTTAGACAATCACCTCTCAGGGATGATTTAGGTGATGTAATCCTGCCTCTACTGGAGAGGACTAGATGACCTCCTGAGTCCTTCCAGCCCTACATTTCTATGATTAGATTTTGTCAGCTGTCTGGAGTGCTCACAGGCAGGTAATAACTTCCTCTTCTTCGAGTGCTGTCCCTGTGGGTGCTCCACTCTAGGTGACGGTGCGTCCCGGCGCCGTTGATCGGAGATTTTCGGTAGCAGTGCCTGGTTGGGGCGCACGCACCCAGATGGTATCTCCCGTCTAGTTGGAATCTTCCTGAGTGCGTGCGCCCCACACCCTTCTCAGTTCCTTCTCAACCGTCCTCGGCTGAAGACGGGACTCGGGGCAGTGCTATCTTCTCTTCCCTGATATCTATAGGAAACTCTAACAAAGAACATAGAAATAATTATTAATTACTTCCCAATTGTTTCCCTTCCTTTAGTATAGTTACATAGGTTATTTTGTTTAAAAAACAAAAAACAACCCTCAGGCTTGTCTCCCATTGAGACTCTCTTCTCTCACTCATAATGCCAGGACCTTCAGGTTTCAAAAGATGTATCTCCTGTCAGGACTCCATGCCACGCTCAGATGGCCACTCTCATTGTGTGAAGTGCCTCGGGGACACCCACATCCCCGCAAAGTGCCTCCATTGTGTGAGCCTCAAGTCAAGAGCTCGTGGTGACAGGGATCTGCGCCTCAAGATCATCATGATGGAGAAATCCCTGCAGCCACTGTCGGAGACGGGAAAGGTAGAACCTGCTCCCACATGCTTCCCAGCCAGATGGGAACCAGTGTGGAGCGTTGCTTCACCCTCCCTGGAGCGGAGGCAAGAAGCTCAACAGTCTCACAGACAAGTCTCTAACAAGGGTAAGGGGTCTCCAGCGAGATCCCTATCCCCTGTGCTGACAGCCCGAAAAACAGCTGTTTCAGCCTCTCCTAATGCCTCAGGAACTGCTCTGACAGAGTTTAGAGGCAGGGACCAGACCTCCCACGCAAGGAAGGCACCTACCGACTCAGTCCCCTCAGCGCCGCAAACGACTGCGGCACTGACTCCTCACTCCTCTTCGGCACCGAGGAAGGCTACGGCACCGGCACCACATTCCTCCTCTGCACCTGCACTGGCCGCGGTGCCGGCAGCGCATTCGGCTCTGACACCCAGAACGGCCGCAGCACTGACAGCCTGGTCAGTTTCAGCGCTAAAAGCGGCTGCGGTGCCGCCAGCGCGCTCTGCTTCAACGACGAAAATAGCTGCGGTGCCGACACCGCAATCAGCCTCGGCACCGCGAAGAGGGTCGGCACCCAGCCATTCTTCTGCCCACGCACCAAGAGCAGACCGCCTGCAGGACATGTCCAGGCTCAACACAGCAGGACACTCTCTGCCACTCTCTCCTACGAAAGAACTAGGGCAGAGAGCAAGCTTAGATCAGCCTAGAGAGCAGGAACAACAGCTTCTCACTCAAAGTGACCTTCTAGTGCCACCTGAGCCTCACTCTCCGCTCCTAGACACAGAGGACTCCTTTCTTGACCTGCCACTTTCTCCATCTGAACTGGCTTTCACCGACGGAGACCTTGAGCTACAACAGCAAGCGGAGTTCTCCCCTCCTGCTTCTCCTCCACAGGCACCTTTACCACCTCAGGTCACGGTTCAAGCCCAGCAGCCTCAGTTTCCCTATGTTGCCCCCCCGTGAGCGATGCCTGGGTTCTCCTACTCTGTGCCTTGGCCTCAGTGGTAGAATCCTCTGACCAATCATCTTCCTTCTGTGCCTCAATCTCCTGATCCATCCACTTCCAGGGCGCCTGAGCCCCTCCAGAGTCCGGGACCTATGCACCATATCCTGATTCGCCTATACCTAACTCTCCATTAGCCTCAGATGAAGCCATCCTCCCTCCACCTCCACAGTCCATGGACGACTGCAAATAATTTCAAGAACTTTTCAGGAGAGTTGCAATCAGTCAGGACATCCCCTTAGAAGAGGTTCAGGAGAAGCAGCACAAACTCCTCCAAATTCTTCAACCATCTGCGCCCTCGAAAATCGCGCTCCCTATAAATGAAGCACTCATGGAGCCAGCTGACACCCTCTGGCAAACCCCAGCTTCTCTAGTACCAACTGGTATGAAGATCAAATGTAAATATTACATTCCTGCAAAGGACGCAGACTTCCTATTTTCTCATCCACCACCGAACTCTCTTGTCATTGATGCAGTTACACAGCGAACTAAACAGTCACAATATCGACCGACCCCACAAGACAAGGACCTTAGACACCTTGAAGTCCTGGGCCGCAAGGTTTATACATCCTCTACACTACAATTCAGGATTGCAAACTATTCTGCTCTCCTCGCCAGCTATGATTTTGACAATTATAATAAGCTTCTCGAATTTGCCTCATATGTCCCAGAGGACAGAAGAGCAGACTTCAAATCAATCCTGTCTGAGGGAAAACTGATCTCCAGAACGGCCCTACAAGCATCCCTAGACATAGCAGACACAGCAGCCCGTACCACTGCAACTGCTGTGGTTATGCGCAGATTCTCATGGTTCTCTGCATCAGGCATTCCTAAAGAACTCCAGACCAAAGTGGAGGACCTCCCCTTTGATAAGGACAAACTCTTTTCGCAAAAAAATGACGAACTCCTCCACACCGTGAAAGATTCGAGAGCGACACTGCGCACCCTGGGCATTCACCCATCACTTCCCAGGAGACAACGATACCAACCATACCAAAGACCACGCACACATCAGTATTATCGACCTCAATCCAGACCATATGACGCAACTAGGAATCGTACTAGACCTCCCAAACGCAGACAAAATCAAAATCAAGCCACCACCTTCCGTCCACCAGGCAATAAACAATAGTTTTGAAGCTTTGGTCGAGGGTCTGCACGACCACCCCTTGATTCCACCACTTACTTGTCCATTTGGCCACCGCCTCCAGTATTTCCAACATGCTCGGCAGCGGATTACACAGGACCATTGGGTCCTCGAAATAGTTCGGACTGGTTACTCCATCCCGTTCATATCCTACCCTCCTACCCTTTCCCCTTCCCTGTCCCTCTTCAGGGACCCCTCTCACGAACAGTTACTTCGCACAGAAGTGTCACACCTTCTGCAACTAGGCGCAGTGGAACCTGTGCCGACGCAACACCAAGGGACAGGGTTCTACTCCCATTACTTGCTAATGTAGAAGAAAACCGGGGGATGGAGGCCTATACTAGACCTACACCAACTGAACAGATTTATAAGGACACAAAGATTCAAGATGGTCACATTGGGCACAATAATTCCTACATTGGATCAAGGGGACTGGTTCACAGCCCTCGACCTACAAGATGCTTACTTCCATATATCAATACATCCAGCTCACAGTCGCTTCCTACAATTCACAATCGGTCACGATCACTTCTAATACAGGGTTCTCCCTTTTGGACTCTCCACAGCTCCAAGAGTTTTTTCCAAGACCCTAGCCATGGTTGTGGCTCACCTCCGCAAACACGGGGTCACACTTTTCCCCTACCTGGACAATTGCCTCATCGGGGCGACTCCTATGGAGAGACACTTCAAGCCACGCGCTTTGCCACTTCCATTTTTCACAGCCTAGGTCTCCAAATAAACATTCAAAAATCTACCCTGATACCTACGCAACAGATCGAATTCATTGGAGCCCATCTCGACTCAATCCGGAGCAGGGCCTCACTCCCATACAACAGATTCCTCGCTATCACGCAGCTCATACGTACGCTCTCTATTCGTCCCAGGACGCAAGCGAGAATCTGCTTACAACTCCTTGGTCACATGGCAGCTACCACCTTTGTGGTTCAACACGCCAGGCTACATATGCGATGCCTCCAGGGCTGGCTCAATTCCAGTTTCAAACCCAGCAGACATTCCTTAGGGATGCTGCTAACTCCTCCACCTCATGTTATAACTTCCCTACAATGGTGGACAAGTCCAGAAAATCTCTGCACAGGGGTTTCCTTCCAGCAACGATCCCCAACGCTCATGCTCACCACGGACGCTTGCCTGATTGGTTGGGGAGCACATCTAGGGCAACACAGGGCACAAGGCTGGTGGTCTGCATCAGAGACACATCTACACATAAATCTCTTAGAGCTCAGAGCAGTGAGGAGAGCGTGCCTTCACTTTCTTCCCCTCATAAAGAACAAATACTTGCGAGTCTTAACAGACAACATAGCATGTATGTATTACATAAACAGACAAGGGGGAGCACGATCACATTCCCTCTGCATGGAAGCTATTCGACTATGGAATTGGTGCATACGACACCGAATACAGATCATCGCTTCCTTTCTACCAGGCTGTCACAACACAACTGCTGACGCACTCAGCAGACACTTCTCGATGGAACACGAATGGGAACTGCACCCCGCAGTACTCCAACAGCTCTTCTCCCACTGGGGCATGTCGTCCATAGATCTCTTTGCCACGACTCGAAATCGGAAATGCCCTCTGTTTTGCTCCAGAGCGGGGCTCGGGATTGCATCCTTAGGGGATGCATTCCTCATCCCATGGAACAACTATCTCCTGTACGCCTTCCCACCTATCCCTCTACTACACAGGGTCCTTCGGAAGATCGCGGACGATAAGGCCCAGGTCATCCTTATTGCCCCAGCCTGGCCAAGACAGACATGGTACCCTTACCTTCTCCGCATGTCTTCTCGTCACCCATGGGCTCTCCCCAACAGACCAGACCTCCTTTATCAGGACAACGGACAAGTCCTTCACCCCCAGCTCCAGAAGTTACACCTCACAGCCTGGTTCCTTCATGGTTCCAGACCCATGAACTAGCCTGTTCCGAGCAGGTCCAACATGTCCTCTTGCACAGTAGGAGAGACTCAACTCGTAAAACCTACCTTCAGAAGTGGAGACGTTTCACTCTTTGGTGCTCACATAACCATTTAGCACCCAATAATGTGACCCTCCCTAACATTCTAGACTATCTCCTGAAACTAAAACAAGACGAACTCTCGATCAGCTCCATCAAGGCGCACCTGGTGGCGTTTACCACCTTCTACGACCTATTGGATGGGTACTCACTCTTTACACACCCCACCATTAAAAGCTTTCTCGCTGGTCTGCAAAATCTTTACCCTGAAATTCATCCAACAGTGGCTACATGGAATCTTAACCTCATACTTCATGCCCTCATGAAACCTCCATTTGAGCCGTTGGCTACCTCCTCTCACCTCCATATGTCCATGAAGGTGGTTTTCCTAGTTGCCATAACATCAGTGAGGAGAGTTGATGAAATGAGTGCCCTCATGGCCCACCCCCCCTACACAATCTTCTCCAAAGATAAAGTCACTTTGAGACCACATCCTAAATTTCTTCCTAAGGTGGTGTCAACCTTCCACCTCAACCAACCTATATACTTACCTACTTTCTATCCCAAACCTCACAAAACTCCACAGGAAGCAACCCTGCATACTCTCGATGTGAGGAGAGCAATTGCCTTTTATTTAGAACCAACTAAACCATTTCGCAAGTCTCCACGACTCTTCGTTTCCATTGCCGAAAGATCAAGGGGCACGGCTATCTCTAAACAACGTCTATCCAAGTGGATCTCTGACTGCATCAGATCCTGCTACCGTGAGAAGAACCTTCAACCGCCTGATAACATTAGAACTCATTCCACTAGAGCCATGTCGGCATCCGTTGCTTTCTTACACAACGTTCCCATTCCTGATATCTGCAAGGCGGCTACATGGTCATCTGAACACACGTTTGCAAAACACTATGCTCTCACGCAAGACACCACGGCAGATGCAATATTAGGCCATACAGTACTATCTTCAGTACTCCCTGTCGCATCTCCAAAGTCCCACCAACCTTAGTGGGTACTGCTACACATTCACCTAGAGTGGAGCACCCACAGGGACAGCACTCGAAGAAGAAGAGAAAGTTACTCACCTTGCAGTAACTGAAGTTCTTCGAGATGTGTATCCCTGTGGGTGCTCCACTCCCCGCCCTCCTCCCCTCTGCTTTGGAGTACTAGTTTGATGCTCCACGGTAGAGAAGGAACTGAAGAGGGTGTGGGGCGCACGCACTCAGGAAGATTCCAACTAGACGGGAGATACCATCTGGGTGCGTGCGCCCCAACCAGGCACTGCTACCGAAAATCTCTGATCAATGGTGCCGGGATGCACCATCACCTAGAGTGGAGCACCCACAGGGACACACATCTCGAAGAACTTCAGTTACTGCAAGGTGAGTAACTTTCTCCTCCTCCAGTCGTGCAGTGCAAATCCTACTGTCCCAGACAGGTTCCTTCCTGATGCCCCCAGGACCAGTCTGCCCTTCCATCAGATTTGTTTTCCCCCTTCCAGAACACGGCCAGTTTGGATCAGTTTGAGCGAATCAAGACCATGGGCACGGGCTCATTTGGGAGGGTGATGCTGGTGAAACACAAGGAGACCGGGAATCACTATGCCATGAAGATCCTGGAGAAACAGAAGGTGAGATGCCGGGGGCTGCCATGGAGATCTGGCCTGGGGCCGTGGAATCCCCAATGCGGGGGAGGGATTTGGAGCTGAATCCTGTGTGGGGATGCAGGAGAGGGGAGTGTGTGGGAGGCACAGGGGGTGCTGCACAGCAGAGGAAGATCTGATGTTGCTTTTCCTTTTCTCTCCCAGGTAGTGAAGCTCAAACAAATTGAGCACACCCTCAATGAGAAATGGATCCTCCAGGCCATCAACTTTCCATTCCTCGTCAAACTAGAGTATTCTTTCAAGGTAGGTGTCCTTCGCTTGCCAGCTCGGCCCTGGGCTGTGTCTCCCCCGACTCCCACAATCCCCTCAGTTTTCTTTCCTATTTAAAACTAAAGCTGTGCTGAAGGGGCGGAAGGGCACAGTCTGTGTCTCTTATATGCTGAGAGCAAACATTCCTGGTGTGACATCTGGGATCAGGCTTGGAGCTAAGGAAAATCTGTTTGGATCATTCCCCCTTTTCAGTCTCTTCTGTTCTGCTTTTGACTCCAGGTTTTGAACAGTGGTTCTCCCCCCTGGTCAGTTTTACTTTCGTTCCTAGTCAGTTTCAGTTTTCAGCCCCCTTGCGCTGACCCTAGGGCATGAGGCCTGGCTTGCAGGGAAGTCTCAGAGGAAGTCCTAACTTCACACACAATTGACTTTGTGGAGACTTTGAAACCACCACGTGGGATCATTTTCTCCTGATCGGAGTTTCTGCGAAAGCTAAAAGTCAGGCCCCAGGAATGAGGCTTGGATCCTCTTCTCTGAACCCGGATTTTGTGGCCTGTGAGCTACACCCTGTGTGTAGAGGGCACCTTTGATCGTAGCCATCGCAGCTGGGAAATCCCTCTTGGGCCTGCCCATCCCTGCCCCTAGACCAGAGGTGTGGGGAGCTGTTGGATCTTCTAGGTCTCTAGCACTAAATACTCCAAGCAAATAAAGGTCGTGCCCTCTCATTAGTTAGTCCGTTCCCCAGGCATGTCTGTGCAGCAACTCCCACTGCAGGTGTGTGCCTGGGACCTTGGGCAGCACAGGGCAGCCCCTCTGGCCCTTGAGCTAAAGGAGTAACAGCAGCAGCTGGCAGCAGTAGAAGGCTGTTATCTCCCAGATAGCGAGTGCACTGCATAGTGTGCTGTGTGGAAGCCAGACCAGTGGATCAGGCTCGATAGAGATGTGTTCACGCCCTGAAAGGGAGGGGCTAATAACGGAGCCGGGGTGTGGGGAGCAGTTTCATTCTTGTGTTGCAGGCGCTGACTCTGTTGCTGCTGCATTTCCTTCTAGGATAACTCCAATCTGTACATGGTGATGGAATACATCCTGGGCGGGGAGATGTTCTCTCACCTACGGCGGATCGGGAGGTTCAGGTGAGCATTGCCACAGGAGCCAATGTTGGGGCCAGTGTCTCTAATAATTAGAGCTGGGTGATGGTTAGACTCCTGGGATGTATCCCTGGCTCAGGCAGGACAGTTGGATCTAGCCCTTAGAGCAGAGGGACTGGGAGTCAGGACTACTGCGTCCTATTCCTGCCTCTGCCATTCACTCCATGTGGGAAGGGGGGAGAATCACTCTGTGCCACAGTTTTCATAGCTGTAAACTTGTGATTTAGTTCAGTAGAGAACTAGACCTTTTATGCACTAGCAGCATCTGCAGCGACGCTGGCTTTGATCCTCATGCTGCAGGGTGTGACCTGATCCCCAGCTGGGCTGGTCAGGAAGGGATTCCCCATGGGGAGGGCTGCTGTGGTCTTCTGCCAGCACTAGCCACAGTCAGTGGCCAGGGATGCCAGGGCTAGATGGGGCCAGGCTGGTTGGAGCTGGGGTCCATGGGTGTGTGTGTTAGGGCTAAGGGGGAGATGCTGGTCTGGGAGGGACTTGCCCTGGGTTGCCAGGCTGGATGGAGTCAGGGATCTATAAGGAAGGTGAAGGTGGGGGTGGCAGGGGGCCGAGGGTGCTGGGCTGGTTGAGAGAGGGCAGATCTGGCCCGGGATGCCCGTGTTCTCCTCCCACCTCATTGCAGTGAACCTCACGCCCGGTTCTACGCTGCTCAGATCGTCCTGACCTTTGAGTATCTGCACTCGCTGGATCTCATCTACTGAGACCTGAAGCCAGAGAATCTCTTGATAGACCAGCAGGGATACACAGAGGTGAGGCTGCCGCCCCTCCCCAAACTCCTTCCCTTCCCCATTGCCATAGTAACCAAGAGCCCATAATATTGCTCTGCCCACCCCAATGCCTTTTCGCCAAGGATCTCCAAGCACTCATGTTGGACACGGTCAGCTTTAAACCTAGTGGGGAACTCAACATGTCTGGGTTCTGTTCCCGGCTCTCCTACCTGCTGAGTGACCTGGGGCAAGTCATGTCTCCCTGTGCCTCAGTTTCCCGTTATATAAAATGAGGCTAGTGATGCGGCAGCCCTGCTTTGAGATCTGTGGAGGAAAAATGCTCAATAAGAACAGGGGGGCAGCTGCTAATTAACCATTAACCTGGCTCCCTGCACCCCTCCCACCGCAGCCTGGCACCCTGGCCTCTCGGCCCCGTCTCCCGGTGGGGATCTCGGCTCCAGAAGCAAGGAGGGGTCCTAGGAGGGGTTGCAGTCAAAGTGCCCAAGTAAGTGGGGGTGGAGCCAGGACTGCATAGGAGGCGCGTCCAGGGTTGGTCCGCAGCAGGGCAGAGCCAGGCTGCACCTAGGGGCCCGCAGGACTCAGGCTGGGCTCGTTGCCCCAACCAGCCTGGATCACACGCCCCTGCCCAGTGGCAGACACCTCCTCAGTGCCTTTCCCTAGGTATCAGAGCCACCCCCTGGGCCCCTGGAGCCCCAGCTCCCTATGAGGCAGCCAGCTCCAGCCCCCTTGGGTCTGATCAAGCCCTGAGCCAAGCCTCACCCCCTGCATCCCACGGGCCCTAGTGGTACCCTCCCTCTTGTCCACCGGCAGGGCTGTGCTGGGGCAAGTGCTGGCAGGAGTGACCCCCGGTAAAGGCAGTGACCTCCTTTACTGGGAGTGACCTCTTGGGGGGGGAGAGTTTGTGTGTTTGCTGCTCTGAGGCCTCCCCCCGCCCATTATCACTCAGTCACTGCTGGTCCTGTGGGCGTGTGCCTGGGCCAATGAGCTGTGACCCAAAGGCTGGCCGAGGTCTCTGCTGCTGTTCACAGCGGGGAAGGGAGGGACACGGCGGGGCGTGTGGCTGAGGGCCCAGGGAGCGGGATCCCCCCAGCTCCCCCTCCGGCCCCGCTGCAGGTCCCAGGCGTCCTGGCTCTAAGTCACGCGGCCAGCGCTGCCTCCCGCGCACCCGGGAGCAGGGTGGGGCAGTGGCTGCTCCTTTCACTGTTGGACCAGGGCCTGGGGGCAGCTCTGCTCTGGCCTGTGGATGCCCCCTGCTGGTGCAGTGCTGGCTCAGCCAGCCGTGCCCCCACAGTTCCCCGTGTCTCGCTGCCCCAACGCCCTTGTTCTGCCTCTCTGATCCGTGTGCCAGAGGGACCAGCAGGGAGCCCCAGGAGTCCCCCCAAGCCAGTTATAGGGTCCCCATCAAGTGTGGGGTTGGCAGAGACACTGAGTGAGCACCAGGGCCCAGCCCCTGGGCTGGACCCCACAGGGAACCATACCCACCCAGCCCCTGCCCCTCCTGGAATCAGTGCTGGAACCCAGCCCCCTGCGTCCCAGCCCCTGGGCTGGCCCCCACAGGGAACCATACCCACCCAGCCCCTGCCCCTCCTGGAATCAGTGCTGGAACCCAGCCCCCTGCATCCGAGCCCCTGGGCTGGCCCCCAAAGGGAACCATACCCACCCAGCCCCTGCCCCTCCTGGAATCAGTGCTGGAACCCAGCCCCCTGCGTCCCAGCCCCTGGGCTGGCCCCCACAGGGAACCATACCCACCCAGCCCCTGCCCCTCCTGGAATCAGTGCTGGAACCCAGCTCCCTGAGTCCCAGCCCCTGCTCTAACCACTAGCCCCCGCTTCCCGCTCAGATCTGGGACAGAACACTTGCCTCCTTGCTCCCTCTCTAGGGCCCGGCCTTTGCCCCAACCCCCACCTCCTCCATCCTCCTGTGCCTAGAGCTGCCCCAGGGTCCCGCCACCCCGGCTGCTGCTGGCCCCCAGCCCTTGGGGCCCTGTTCCTGCACTGGCACCTGCATTGTGTGAGCAGCTGCTGTAGGCTCGTCCCACCAGCCAGGCCAGGTCTCCTCTCTGGCACCCTCTAGCCTGTGCCAGCAGCTGGAGGTGCAGTGGCTGTGTCCCCCCACCACACACAAAAACACACCCCCGTTGGAGGGTGAAAGGAGACAAGGAGGGGCTGAGAGAAAGCCCCATTCTCCTATCCTTCCCGCACCCTGGTCCTCCAGCTCAGCTCAGAGACTCACCCTGCCTCTGTACTCACTGAGCATGGGGGCTAGTGCCATCAGCAACCCCACCCCACCCCCACCAGCTGGAGACAGTGAGAGACCAGTGCCAGGTCAAGGACCTGCCCCAGGTCCCAGAGGGATATGAGGGATCAGGGCCCAGACCAGGGGTGACCACAGCAAGGGATCAGACCCAACACTCATTAGGGTTGAGGGTTGTCTAACTTCTCTCCAACTGCTCATGGGCCATGGCCCCTCCTGCCCTCTCCCAGCCCACTCCCAGTGCCCATAGCGCCCAGGGGGCACTCAGCAAGCCACACATGGTTGCGCTCTCCACGACGTGGGAGGGAGGCTCCAGGCCTTTGAGCTTTGCTATGCCAAGGACCAAACCCGCCTTACCCCGATTCTGTGAGATTTTGGTGATGCACAGAGTCACTGAGTGGCTTTTGTTCCCTGTGCCAGACCAGCGTGTAGGGGAGGGCAGCATTGCTACTGCAGGTAGCTGGGGAGGGCGAGGGCTGGAGGGCACTGACTTGGCCATGCAGCCATGGGTTGGGCCCTGGGCTGGGCCAGTTTGGCACAGGGATGGGCTGGCTGGGCGCGTCCTGTTTGTGATCATCTGGGCCTGGCCTAGGCCACGTTTGGCTAGCACCCCTTCAAACCCAGTGCCCCTGGCTGGTTCACGGGAGGAGGGCAGGGGAGGGGAGGGCAGGCGGCTGCTCTGACTGGGAGAGAGGCAGAGGGAGAAAAATGACAGAATCATAGAATATCATCTAGTCCAACCCCCTGCTCAAAGCAGGACCAATCCCCAACTAGATCATCCTCTTAGAGCAAAAGGTCAACTATTTGAACTATTTGCTTATCATCGAAGCTGCTACCTTCCCACACGTAGCTGCTGTCTGCGCACGTACTCAGGCTACTCTGTAAAAGAAGTTGAACAGATGTGTCCTGTTTACCCCTATAGATATCCCCAAAGGGGACTTCAAAAATGCATGGGCTAATAGAATTTACGCACTCTAAGTTGTTTGTTACAGGGTGTAAAAGGGCTGCTCTGCGCTTGTAAGGTGTGCTTCTCCCTCTGGCATGAGTCGAGGGGAGCACCCGCTCAGCTGACTGATAAATAAAGAACTTGGTAACCGTCTTTTGGTCTTCCGTGCCTCCTTGGGGTAATTGAGCAAGCTCCAGGGGGAAACGAACCCATTTGGCTAACAATGGCACCCCAGATGGGACATCTCTCCCTGTAGAGGGCGCTGACCGGCAGCCGAGGGCGATTCCGAGGAGTGGCCACCTCGAGCTGTTGGTTTGCTCAGGCTCCAGATCGTCACAATCGGCCGGGGCGGCTGCATCCTCTCTAAAGAGAACTCCGAAGGACACAGAAGCGAGACAGCTCCAGAAGAAGGGGAAGTCCAACCGCTGGACGCGACCACTTCGGCCGGTAAGTGCGTTTACCTCCCGGGTTTGAGGAATAACGCCCCCGAAGTGTGGGTTGGATGGTGGAAACCCTCTAGGCAGCCCCATATATGGGAGGGTATATTAACATTATTGTGGTTTTGTAAATGTCTTGTTGTGTTACTGGTTAAGGAATAAGTAAGTAACGGCCAATGAGTAACATCACTAACTCCACTAGTTCATGGGCCGTCCTTGACAATTATTGGGACTTGGAGCAACCTCAGGGATTGCTCTTGTTCCAAAGGGGGAGTAATCTTGTTTTTCCTTTTAATGATGTATTGGAAACCGAAATTGTAACTAACTAAGGTTCTTGTGTGAAAGGTGAATGAGTGCCGCTGACCAGGTCTGAGACTTAAGCTGACTCAAGCCACCCCAAGACTCCTGCGAGGGGAAACCTGGTGACCAGGATATCTTGATTGCAAGGGGGGTCAGCCGAACCTCGTGACCCAGTAGATATCTGAGTTGGGGCTAGATCCCTACCCTTTCCTCTGTCTCGATACCTCTGTCTTGATAAAAATTAGGTAAAGCATAATGGGGTCCGGACAAAGTACCTTCCCTGAGACACCCTTGGGATGTATACTAGATAATTGGAAGGCATTTAGGTGTCAGGCTGATTATGGAATTGTATTATATAAAAACAAACTTGTAAAATTCTGTAGTCTTGAATGGACAACTCTCGGAGTAGAGTGGCCCGAGGGGGGGACACTGAAACCAGAAATTGTACAGGCTGTACATAGCATTGTGACCCGGGATGGGCATTGGGACCAGTATCCCTATATAGATATCTGGCAGGACCTTGTGGCCCATCCTCCCCCGTGGTTGCAAAAATGTAGATCACGAACAATTAAAACCTTAATGGCCCGTTCCCCTGTTAGGAAACCCAGTCCCCCTGTTAAGAAATCTTGTCTGCCAGCTGTGATTCCATCTGCCCCTGATCCTATGCCCCCTCCCCCTTTGTATACAGGCCTCCCTGTTCTGGCACCCCCGAATGAACCCCCCCCCCCTTTCTGAGGATAACACCTCAATTAAGGAAACAAGGGGTGAGTCAAGTGACCGGGACTCTTCCGAACAGGAGCCCCCTCAGGTCTCTCCAACCTTCCCGGCTCGGGAGGACGGGCCACCTTACAACCTAAGGAGCAAGAAGACTGGCCCCTCGATAGTCCAGAGCTCTGAAACACAGTGGTGGAGCATGTCACCTGACTATAATCCTGGGGATACTAAGTTTACCCTTATTAGCCCATCGGGCAAGGGTGGCACGGTACGCCAAATGCCCCTAAGGGAAACTATAGCCCCCGGCGGTGGGCTCACTATGGTGTATGTCCCCTTTACCACCAGTGATTTATATAATTGGAAACAGCAGAATCCCCAGTTTTCGGAAGCCCCTGGCCCACTAACAGCCGTATTTGAGACCTTAATTACAGCTCATAACCCTACGTGGGGGGACATGGAGTCGCTCTTAACACTCTATTAACTGTGGAAGAGAGGCGTTTAGTCCTCTCAAGGGCCTGCGAGTGGCTAGCTGAAACAGTAAGAAACCCAGACGAGGTTGCTGCGCAGCTGCCTGAAAACCCTCCCACCTGGTCACATGATGATGAAGGCCGGGCCCCCCATGGCCAGTACGCCACGGCCATAGTACAGGGGATGAAACGCTGCATTAGAAAAACCCCAAATTGGGCCAAGCGATAAGACAGGAAAAGAATGAAAATCCAGCCACCTTTTATGAGCGGCTTTGTAATACTTGTAAAAGATACACCTACCTTGATCCTGAGGACACCAACGGGAAGCGGGTATTAATTCCCCTGTTCATTGGGCAATCCTATGAGGATATTAGGAAAAAGTTACAGAAGCTGGAAGGGGCGTCGGGCAAGAACATAGAGGAGCTTTTAAAAATTGCCATGACGGTTTATGATCGAAGGGATGATGAGGAGCGAAAGAAAGGGGCCCGCGTTTTAGCTATGGCCCTGAGAGAAGGATATGAAGAAAGGAGGGATAAAGTTAAGGGATGGCCAGGGCCACCGGGGAAGGGACAGGGCCCCCACTTGGGTCAGAATCAGTGAGCTATTTGTAGAGAGGAGGGACAGTGGAAGAATGAATGCCCCCAGCGACAGGCCATGGGAAGGGAACATAAAGATAGAACCCCGCTCCTTCCCATTCTCTACAACAGTACAGGACTCTTGTGGGAGGGATCTTCCCCATAGGGGGGCCGGGGGACCCAGCAGCACCTCCTAGCAGCACAAGCTGCCAGCCTGGATCCCACGGTAAAAATTAAAGTGGAGGGCCGCCCAATTGAAGCCCTTATTGATACCGGGGCCACCCTTAGTTTGCGCCCCCTTAACAAAGCTCCCCGAGGTAGAGCTCAGGGACATGCCATAGTACAAGGGATTGAGGGACAAACTACAGCTCTGGAAAAAAACTCTGCCTCTCCTAGTGAAAATAGGGGATCATCAGATCTCACACCAGTTTGTTTGCAGCCCCTCCTGCCCCACTGCGCTGCTTAGACGAGACCTCCTTACTAAATTGCAGGCGGAAACCTCGTTCGACAATCGGACCATGGAGGTTAGACTCCCTAAACAGCAAACCTCTAACTACCAGATGGCCCTCATGAGCGCTAGAAATCTTCCCCCGGAATGCCAGGGGAGTAAAGAAGGCCAGCTACTGGGGGGTTAACCTTGAGGTTTGGGCAGAGGAGGGAGGTGTCGCTCGGGCCCGGAATGCCTCTCCAGTGCATATTACCCTTAAGGAGGGAAGCAGCCCAGTCCGAATTCGACAATACTCCCTTAAGCTGACTACTCGGATCGGGTTAAAACCCCTGATCCAAAAGTTTCTGCAGTGCGGGTGGCTCAGGGAAGGTACATCCCCATATAATACTCCGATAATGGGGATGCCTAAGCCTAATGGACAGCATCGATTGGTCCAGGACCTGAGGCAAATTAACAAATTAATAGAGGCCCCAGACCCTGTTGTCCCGAATGCTCATACTATCCTGGGTCAAATTCGCAAGGACCACAGCTGGTTGTCTGTAATAGATTAAAAGATGCCTTCTTTTCCATTCCCTTGATTCGGAATCTCAAAGACTGTTTGCCTTTGAATGGGAGGATCCGGATACACGCTACAAGGCTCAATATCTTTGGACGTTGTCCCACAGGGGCTTACCTGTGCGCCCGAGATTTTGGTAGCCAGCTAAAAAGAGACTTGCCCCATTCTTGGCTAGGCATCCTCATGCAATATAGTTCAGTATTGTGATGATCTACTCCTGAGTACTGAAACAGAGACATCCTGTAAAGAGCAAACTATAGAGCTCCTCAATTACCTTGGGCACAGAGGTATAAAGTCTCAAAGGAAAAGGTCCAATTGGTTAAGCAGCAGGTCACTTTCCTTGGATATCATCTTTGTCAAGGAGTCGTAGCTTGGGTAAAGAAAGAATCCAGGTTATACTGATAGCCCTTAATCCCGGAACCCTCAAAAATTGAGGGCTTTTCTGGGACTGATGGCTTTTGTCGGCTTTGGATTCCTGACTACGGGGAAAAGCCAGACCTTTATATGAATCCCTACCAAGGAAGGCTTGCTCCATTGGACATGGACCAAAGAAATAAAAAAAGCATTTTGAGAGCTCAAAGAAGCTTGGTTCAGCCTCCCGCTTTAGCCCTCCCAGATCCCCGGAAGCCATTCACTCTATACGTCCATGAAAGGGGAGGGATGGCATCTAGAGTCCTGTGCCAGAGGTCAGGACCAACTTGGCGACCCATTTGATATTATTCAAAGGTTCTGGACCATGTCGCCAAAAGGTGGCCTGCTTGTTTACGGGCCGTTGCAGCAACCGCTCTCCTCGTCCAAGAAGCTGAAAAGTTAACCCTGGATGGGGACACCGAGGTTGTGGTCCCCTATGGGGTAGCTCAAATACTGGGGACAGGAGCCGGGGAAAAAAATACCTAAATCCCAGCCTACATACTAGACATGAGGTGGGGCTCTTGCTAGCCCCCAATTTGACCTTAAGACAGTTAGCTCCCTCAACCCGGCTACTCTAGTGCCTGATCCTTGGGTTTCCCATGAGACTGGCCCCACTCATGACTGCATTGAAGTTTTGCAGTAGGAAACTAAACCCCACCCTGACCTTTCGGACCTGCCCTGGCCTAACCCAGATATTGAGGGCTATGTTGACGGGTCCAGTTATGTGGTGAATGGCAAGCGGTTTACTGGAGCGGCAGTAATAGTTAAGGGTGAAGGAATATACAAGTTTAAACTTAGCCCTAATTTGTCCGCCCAAGCGGCGGAGTTAGTGGCCCTTATTGAGGCTCTCCGGTTGGGGACTGGGAAAACTCTTAACTTATATACTGACAGTCGTTATGCCTACATGGTGGTGCATGCTCACGGGACCCTGTGGAGGGAAAGAGGATTCATTACAGCCTCAGGCCAAAAGATTGCACACGGGAACCTCATCAAAGCACTTCTTGAGGCTCTGATGCTTCCCCTCCGGGTTGCCGTGATACATGTGCGTTCCCATGGAAGGGCCCCTGAGGCCGAACAGCGTAGATATAATCAGTTGGCTGATCAGGCCGCAAAGCAGGCTGCACGAGAAGGGGCCTCATGGCTCCTCTTGGTTCAAGATACAGAAGCTAAAACCCCTCCTCCCCAATACACAGCTGAGGAAGTATGCCATGCGCAGGCTGTGGGGGCCCGGCAGGTTTCCTCTAGGAGGTGGAAATTGCCTGGAGGGGAGATTTTTGTTCCTTGGCCAGTGCTTCAGGAAATTCTCCAACTCCTACATAAAGAGGGACATATGCGGTCGGGAGCATTGGTTGATTTGGCCGCCCGATCCCTTAAGGGGCTGGGCATGCACATGGAAGCCCAGAGAATTGTTAGTAATTGTCCTGTTTGTCAACGAACTAACCAAAGGGGTCTGGTCCTCCTGCCCCAATGGGAGGTCAGCCATGGGCCACCTTCGCCTTCTAAAGGTGGCAAGTTGACTTTTCAGAAATGCCCCCTTGCAGGGGCTATAAATATCTACTTGTATTTGTGGATCAGCTTACTGGATGGGTGGAGTGTTATCCCACCCAGCATTGTCAGGCCCGGGCTGTCACCAAGGCTTTGTCACATGAAATACTTCCTCATTTTCATCTCCCTGAGGTAATTGAGTCTGATCAGGGAAGCCACTTTACCTCATGAGTGGTTCAACAGGTTTCCCAGGCCCTCAGTATACAATGGAAATTGCATACACCCTGGAGGCCACAGAGTTCGGGTCAGGTAGAAAGAATGAATAGAACTCTCAAGGATACCCTTACTAAAATATGCACAGAATCTAGTTTGAAGTGGCTTGATGCTTTACCACTCGCCCTTACCCGCATTCGAAGGGCCCCGCGTAAAGGTCTTAAACTTTCACCCTTTGAACTGGTCTTTGGGTTTCCTCCCCGAATACTGATCCCGGGGCTCCGGGAGGATGTGAACCTGGGAAATGGGAAATGACTCTTTATGGAAACAGGTCTCTGGGCTGCAATCTGTTTTGTTACGGCTGATACGCGGTGCCTTTCCAGGCTCTTCCCTTGGATCAGCCCGTGCATCCGTTCCAGATCGGGGACCGGTTCCTTGTCAAGAAGTGGAAGCGTGACCCCCTCACACCACGGTGGGATGGTCCCCACACTGTTTCGCTCATCAGCCAAGCTGCGGTTAAAATTCTTGGAAGTGACAAATGGAACACCATACTCGGGTGAAACGGTTCCTGAACCCTAACTTGGAGACCAAGTCAGCGGAAGAGGTCATCAGCCCTCTGCCCGCCCCGGCTCCAGAAGCCCGGGGTGGCACAGGTGAAGACTCCACCTGGGAATATCAGCAGCTGGACGGACTAAAAGGACTGTTTAAGAAAAGATCATGAACTTATTGTTAATCTTTCTGCTTATGTACTTCCATCATTACTATGGTTGGGAAAATAGGTTTTTGCAACTGGGAGAGACAATAGCAAATTTCTTTAATCTGAGTAATTGTTGGGTGTGTGGGGGCTCAGGAGATTTAAATGAATGGCCCTGGGTAGCCCAGCCAGTGCAACCCAAGTGGTGGATCAGTAATTTAAGCATAGTCCACAATGGAACTGAGGTTTGGACTGAGGATAGTAGTCCCTGGTGACTTTATTCCTCTGGAATGGGTATTCTCTGCCTTAATCAGACGAGACGAGAGGGAATGCACGTAGGAGAAAGTAGATGTGACTGGATTATATCCCCAGGATTTGATTGTTATGACCCCAACTGCCACTCGTACGACTGTTCCAAATATCGAGGACGATGGAACCACACCCATGTGTGTCTTACTAACACTAGCTGGGTAAAATGTTCCTACCAGCAACACACAGGTGAAGGTTGCAAGGCGGTGGGACAGGATGGGCTCTTTGATGCCCTGTTTTTAACTTGCCAGTGAGACAATACCACTAGTGAGGACCACATAGTACGAGTCCATCGGTGGGCATGGCAGCACTATAATGAAACCCGGACCTATTTAAAATAATTTTGGTCTGGTACCAATCGGCCGGAATGGGGCTGTAACTGTTTTTGGAAAGCGGGAGCCGGGGCATGGAAATGTACCTACTGTAATTCTGACGGTGAACCGACCATTGTGGGGGGACCTTTAGGGCCAGGAAATTATTTATACTATGAACAACCGTTGGACTCTGAAACCTGGGATGGTCCCTTTGCTAATGGAGTATGGGCCCTGAAGGGCCATTACTGGATTTGTGGACATCATGCATATCGCATATTGCCTCCAAACTGGTCCGGAATATGTTATGTTGGATATATTAGGCCCTCGTTCTTTCTATTACCCCAAACACAGGGAAACAAGTTAGGAATTAAAGTATATGATGATTTGATTAGAGAAAGGCGGTTCGTGGACTCCACATTGGCCGCCGGGAGCTCCCAAACATGGGGAGCTCAGGAGTGGCCTCCCGAAAGAATCATAAACCACTATGGACCGGCCACCTGGAATCCGAATGAATTAATATCAGGGGCCAGGGAACCTATCTATAATCTAAATCGGATAATTAGACTGCAGGCTGTCTTGGAAATAATAACCAATCAAACAGCCGCGGCTCTTGACCTTCTAGCTGATCAATCAACTCAAATGAGGAATGCGATCTATCAGCACCATACAGTCCTTGACTATTTGCTGGTAGAAGAAGGCGGGGTCTGCAAAATTAAATGAGTCTAATTGCTGTATGCAAATTGATGATAATGGAAAGGTAGTAAAACAGCTAACAAAGGAAATGAGAAAGTTAGCCCATGTCCCAGTCCAGACCTGGGGAGGGTGGAATGTGAGTTGGTTTACTTCCTGGTTACCACAATTAGGATGGCTCCAAAAAGGTTTCCTATTCTTTGCATTCTTTATTACAGCCCTATTAAGCCTAACCTGCTTTGCTCCCTGTTTAGTTGCATTAATCCGACGAATGGCTAGTCAGGTTGTATATCAATGAATGATGGCATTATACCAGCCGATAAAAACTGAAGATTGGGGGCCATAGGGCTCTCAAAATGCTTTTAAGGGGGGAGAACCTTGTTAGAGCAAAAGGTCAACTATTTGCTTATCATCTAAGCTGCTCCCTTCCCACACGTAGCTGCTGTCTGCGCACGTACTCAGGCTACTCTGTAAAGGAAGTTGAACAGATGTGTCCTAACTCCACCAGAGAGGTCCTTTGGGGCCATCTCCTGTCCCAAGTCAGGATAAAGGAGGAGGGTTGGGCGTGGGGCTAGCAACTCCACCTTGTAAAAAATCAACCTGCTACAGAAATGCCAACAATAGAGACAACAGAGACTTTTACCCTGGAAAAAGAACGGTCTTCAACTCGAAGATTCATGATCTGGGTGGTAAAAGCAGTGAGAAAGCCACTAAGCCGGTTACCCTTCTTGCAACCAGGAGGATTACCATAGGCACATGGAACGTGAGGACCATGTACGAGTCAGGAAAGATGGCGCAGGTTGCAGCAGAGATGAGGAGCAACAACCTGACCCTATTAGGCATTAGCGAGACAAGATGGACGCAAGCGGGACAGAGACGACTGTTGAAGGAGAGCTGTTGCTGTATTCAGGACATGAAGAGAGCAACGCATCCCACACACAGGGAGTAGGCTTCATGTTGTCCAAGCAGGCACAGAGAGCACTGATTGGTTGGGAGGCACATGATCCCAGGATCATCAATCCGCTGGCCAGACACCATCAGTAACATCCACCTCTTGGAGAGGACCTGTCAACTCCCAGCAGAGGAAGAAATCAGAAGGAGAAGGTGGGGTTGGATAGGACATACACTATGTAAGCACCCAACTAACATCACCAGACAGGCACTGCATTGGAACTCCCAAGGCAAGCGGAAAAGAGGCCATCCAAGAAACACCTGGCGACGCGACCTTCAGGCTGATAGCAAAAAAATAGGCTATACCTGGAACCAGCAAGAGCGAATGGCCCAGGATAGAGGACTCTGGAGATCTGTGGTTGGTGACCCATACCCCGGATTGGGGTGACGGGCATGAGTGAGTGAGTGATGTGTCCTGTTTACCCCTATAGATATCCCAGGATACTCTGTAAAGGAAGTTGAACAGATGTGTCCTGTTTACCCCTATAGATATCCCCAAAGGGGTCTTAAAAATGCATGGGCTAGTAGAATTTACGCACGCTAAGTTGTTTGTTACAGGGTATAAAAGGGCTGCTCTGCACTTGTAAGGTGTGCTTCTCCCTCTGGCATGAGTCGAGGAAGAGCACCCGCTCAGCTGACTGACAAAATAAAGAACTTGGTAACCGTCTCTCAATCTTCCGTGCCTCCTTGGAGTAATTGAGCAAGCTCCAGGGGGAAACGAGCCCATTTGGCTAACAATCCCAGCCAGGGCTTTGTCAAGCCTGACCTTAAAAACCGCTAAGGAAGGGAATTTCACCACCTCTCTAGGTAACCCATTCCAGTTCTTCACCACCCTCCTAGAGAAAAGTTTTTCCTATATCCAACCTAAACCCCCCCACTGCAACTTGAGACCATTACTCCTTGTTCTGTCATCTGCTACCACTGACAACAGTCTAGATCCATCCTCTTTGGAACCCCCTTTCCGGTAGTCGAAAGCAGCTATCAAATCCCCTCTCATTCTTCTCTTCTGCAGACTAAACAATCCCGGTCCCCTCAGCCTCTCCTCATAAGTCATGTGCCTCTGCCCTCTAATCATTTTTGTTGCCCTCCGCTGGACTCTTTCCAATTTTTCCACATCCTCCTTCTAGTGTAGGGCCCAAAACTGGACACAGTCCTCCAGATGAGACCTCACCATCGTCTAGATGTCGAATACAGGGGATGTGCTGGCAATGCCCCTACTTATAGAACCCAAAATGCTGTTAGCCTGACCTCAATAACAGGCACCCAGAGTGGGAGTGACTCACATTGATTTGGAGACAGAACTGGGGAAGGAACCAGCGCCCGAGAGAACCTGTGGAGGCAGGAACAGCAAGAACCTGAATCATTAACTGCAGGAGAGGGCCTTGATGGTGAAGATGAGGGACTCCCCGACCAGCCGTGACTGCACCTTCCTCAAGATCTCCAAGTCGGACTTCTATGTGTTGGTGTTCCCTTTCCTCTCATCCTGTGGGCAGGCTCAGCCCACCTCTCACCCCATTAACTGCAGGAGAGGGCCGGGCCCAGCGGCCTCAGCCCCCGAAACTCACAGTCCCGGTACTTATGGGGGACCAAGCCACCACGGCCCTGGTCGACTCAGGCTGTGGTCAAACGCTGGTCCGTCAGGCTCTGGGGCCCCCAATCAATCCTAGTCTGGGGCCCATTCACCTACAATGTATCCACGGGGATGTTTGGCCCTATCCCAGTGCTCGGGCTCACCTGACTGTTAATGGCCTCACTCGATCGCTGATCGTCGGCGTGGCTCCTCGACTGGCCTATCCTGTCATCCTGGGATGTGACTAGCCCGCCTTTGACGGGCTCCTTCGGTCTATAATAGCCCTAGCGGCCGAGTCCCGGGAAACCCCAGTGGAAGCCTAGACAGACGCCGAGGGGGCCGGACTAGAAACCCCAGAGGCCGAGGAGTTAATCGAGAGAGCGCCCCTGCACCCCATTTTGACACGGACTTCTGCCGGGACCAGCAGGCTGACCCCACTTTCCGACGGGCCTACGAACAGCTGGCCGCAATTGATGGGTCCATTATCGACCCTGGCCGGGCTACGCAGTGGCCCCACTTTGAGCTTTGCTGGGACCAGCTTTGTCGGGCGGAGCGGGACCCCCGCACACAAGAACTGCGGACGCAGCTCCTCGTGCCCCGATGCCATCGGTGGGCCGTCATGAGCTTGGCCCATGATGTACCAGCCGCGGGCCACCTGGGGTATGAAAAGATCCTGGTACGAATTTGGGCTCGGTTCTACCGACCGGGGCTGGACGGAGAGGTAAAACAATACTGCAACTCCTGCCCGGAGTGTCAGTTGGCTGCACCAGCCCGAACACCCAAAGTGCCCTTGGTTCCCATGCCATTGATTGACACCCCGTTTGAGCGCGTCGCAATGGACTTGGTCAGCCCGCTTCCCCGGAGCGCAGCCGGCTTTCAATACGTCCTGGTCCTGGGTCACCCAGTTTCCAGAGGCCATCCCCTTGCGGAGCATCACGGCCTGGACCATCGCGGGCGAATTAGTGAAGGTCTTCGCTCGCGTGGGGCTGCCTAAGGAGATCCTGACGGACCAGGGCACTAATTTTACATCCCAGTTGCTAAACCAAGTCTGCCGACTCCTGGGGGTAAAACAACTGCGGACCTCTGTCTACCCCCCATAACCGATGGATTGGTAGAGCGGTTCAACCGGACCCTCAAGGACATGATAAGAAGGTTCCCGCCAGATGAGCTACGCCATTGGGACCAACTCCTCCCGCCGCTGCTCCTGGCTGTCCGAGAGGTCCCCCAGGCGTCGACCAAATACTCCCCCTTTGAGCTCCTATACGGGCGGAGGCCTCGGGGCCTGCTGGACCTGATGAAGGAGACGTGGGAGCAGTAGGCCTCCTCGACCCAGGGACTCCTCCAGTACGTCCTCCGGCTACGGGAACGCCTAACTCAAGCGGGGTCCCTAGCGCAGGAAAACCTAAAAGCAGCCCAGGAGAGGCAGGAGCGAAGCTATAATCAAGGCGCGCATGCGCGGGAATTTGGCCCCGGAGACCAAGTCCTACTGCTCCTGCCCTCCAGCGAATCAAAATTGTTGGCCTGGTGGCAGGGCCCCTACGAGGTACTCAGGAAAGTGGGGCCCATCAACTATGAGATCTGCCAACCCGGTCACCGGAGGGAGAAGCAAATATACCATGTTAATCTGCTGAAATTGTGGCGTGACTGAGAGGGCCTGTTAATCGACCCATGCCCGCCAGAGCTGGAACTAGGTCCAGAGGTGGCCCAGACAGAGGAGGTGATGGAACCCACGCTGGGGAGCGCCCTGAGGGTCGAGCAACAGTGACAGGCCAAATGTCTCATACAGGCCTTCCGATAGACCTTCACAGCCCTACCGGGCTGCACGACTGTCACCTGTCATAGGATCCAGACCGAACCAGGGAAGGTCATGCGGGAGACTGCCCGGCCGATACCATACCGAATGCGCCAGGCGGTGGAGGAAGAGGTTCAAGCCATGGTCGCCCTGGGGGTCGTTGAACCGTCCCGGAGCGAGTGGCGCAGTTTGGTGGTCCTGGTACCCAAGCCTGACGGCTCTTGACGCTTCTGCATAGATTTCCGGAAAGTTAATGCCATATCCCATTTTGATGCCTACCCAATGCCCCGAGTCAACGAGCTGCTCGGCCACCTCGGGGAGGCCCGGTACATCACCACGCTGGACCTCAGCAAGGGGTACTGGCAAATCCTGCTGGAAGAGACATACAAAGAGAAGACCGCCTTTGCCACTCCGTCCGGACTGTACCAGTTCACCAGGATGCCCTTTGGTCTCCATGGGGCCCCCGCGATCTTTTAGCGGCTCATGGATCACCTCTTGCGGCCACACCAGGAGTATGCCGCTGCCTACCTGGATGACGTGGTGATCTACAGCCGCTGCTGGGACGACCACCTAACCCGGGTCGTGGCGGTTCTCCAGACCCTTCGACAGGCGGGGTTGACCGCAACCCCCCCAAAATGCTGGATAGCCTGGGAAGAAACGACGTACCTCGACTATACCGTTGGACAGGGCAGGTGAAGCCCCTCGTGGGGAAAGTGCAGGCCCTAGCGGAGTGCCCCACTCCGACAACAAAGCAGCAGGTGCGGCGCTTCCTAGGGCTCATAGGGTATCATCGGCGGTTTATTCCCCATTTCGTGTCCACGGCAGCCCCCCTGAACGAGCTACTAAAGAAGAACAGCCCTCGGATGGTACAATGGAACCCTGAGTGTGAGGCAGCCTTCAGGAAGCTCCGTAGCTGCTTGTGTCGAGAACCAGTTCTATACAGTCCCGACTTCGACAAGCCCTTCATCCTCCAGATGGATGCATCTGACGTTGGCTTGGAGGCCGTCTTGTCCCAAGAAGGAGACGACGGTGATCACCCCGTGCTGTATATCAGTTGGAAACTGTTTCCCCAAGAGCGGAATTACGCCACGATTGTGATAAAGAAAGCCGACCCCAGGCCCAAAGACCGGGTCTTAATCAAGTTAATAATCATATCAAGGCCTTAGGCCTCAATCACACTAACATACATAGCAAAGTAAAAACATTGATTTCATACTAACCCTCCTGAGGCTCACTTTCTGATTTAACTATATCATACACTACTAATATGTTACTTAATGCTGCTAAATCACAGAATGCTGCTATAAGGGGTTAAACTGACATAAAGTCCCTTAAAAACCCCATCCATCACTGCCCAATAAACTAACAACTGCTAGGCTACTATAGTTTATCAGGCAGCTTAGGCACACAGAAAATTAACCTCTAATAAACTTGGCTGAACATGCAGTTTGGGCCCAAGTTCCTCAAATTTGCTTAAGAAACATAGCTGCTGACACTGCAAGTAGGCGAAAACCAGGTGTCAAAGTCCTGACACTAACAAAAAACCCGTATAAAGGGGAAGTTGCAAAAAGCAGGCTTGCAGATTAGCTCATAACCAGTATAGTAATGGTAAAAGTTTTTGCAGATGGTTAAAAAATGTAATTGTATTAACCAAATATGGTATCCTCGGATGTATAAGCTCATATGGTAATTTGCGGTTTTAAGCTTTATAACCCCAGGTATTATTGCTGTAAGGTAGAGCGACTTCCCTCTTGCTAGAGGTCCTGTCGTCTCTCCCTGCATATATGCTTGTAATCTATGATTAATCAATAAAGGAGCCTCAGGCTGTCTGATCAACTCAACTGACTGGTGGTCAATTTCCCCGACAATTTGGTGCATTGGCCGGGAACCCACAAGAGGGCTTCTCCTGGATCGGAGGACCGCAGGCAGTCTCCTTCCAACCCCCGGGCCCAATTAAAAGGTAAGAGACCTTTTGAAATCTCTATGGGGTTTGGCAGAGGACTAGTCTGTAGGCTCCGGTTTGGGTAAGTCACAAGCTGGGTTCGAACTTTTAGCTATCAGACAGACCAGATGCCCTTTCTCTAAGGTTTCTAAGATTCCAAGGTTTTAGCCTTTCCAGAGGCTCCCGTGGTTTCAAAGGTACCGCTAACAACCCACGGACCACGCTCCTTTTGGTCCGGAGAGTCCTGATCCAGGCGTGGATCAGGGGTCCCCTTCCTACCAGGTCTGATGGGGATCCGGGTTTAATGTTCCAGTGTTCCGTGGTTTCGCCTTGACGTCTGTGTCAAGAAAGTGCCTATATATGTGTGAATGAGGGCCAAGCGGCCAGAGTGAATGCAGCTGTGGGAAGACGCCCCGAGCCTCCTGCGAAGCAAAAGCTCGTGACCGGGAGTGTCTCGAAAGCAAGCCCCACAGCTGAGCTTCTGTATGTGCAGAGATTGAAAAGCTTCCCAGCTGGCAAGCCTTGGTAAGTGGCTAGCCTGTTGGGTGCTTGTGTGTTTCCCCGTCCCTCTTCCCTTCCCTTCCACGACCTATGACCCTGTGACCGCTCCTCGAGCACTGTCCTTATAGGACCGCAGAGTCCCTATTTTGCCCACTGGAGCCATAAGCTCCCTTCCCTTCTCGGAGAGGAGGGAAGCCCCCAGGAAAACCGTACCGCTGGGTCCGTAGCTTCAGAAGCATCGTTGGCTTAAGGCTGGTGCTCTGGGCTGACGACAAGCGTGCGGGGACCGTGGGTTCTCCGGAAAGGAGCCCGTCCCATCCTTTACCTCCTTCCATGTAGGTACCTGCTGTTTGGCGGGTCAGAGAAAGCCTACTCCACCTAGTTCCCCTGCCCAGGGCAGGTAAAGACACCACCGGTGTTAGAACCGTGGTAATCCTGATTAGCGCTTCCCTGGTGTGAAAGGCTTGTGTGAAACAAAGGGCTGAAGTGAAAATGGGGTCTACCCAATCTAAAGGGATCCCAATCCCACCAAAAGGCACTCCTGCTGCTTATATGTATGTGCACCGTGGCCCGTCGACATGTAGATATTTGCAAAAGTGGAATTGGTATACTAGAGACGACCCAAAACTGCAATTTCCTGTGGAGGGCAGTTTTGATCTTGATAGGATTGTGCACCTCAGGGGTGCTCTTGTTGCCAACTCTGTAGGACAGGGACAGTTTGATGCTTATTTTGAATGGCATGATGAAATGGGTAAAAGGCGTCAGGAATCCCAAGTTAGGGGGTTAAAAGATACCCAAGAAAAACTAAAAACCCAACTTAAAGAGGCACAGGAAAAATTAAATAGTGCTCAAAATTTGCTCAGTCCCCCTCCCTTAAACGTAGTTCCCCTCTGCCCGTCTCAAACACGCCCGAAACCGACTGCCCCAAAAAGAATCTACCCTTCACCCCCTTCCGATGAGCTAATTGATCTGTTCTTGGAATGTAGACAGTGGCCCGATAATTCTAATAGGCCGCCCGCTTATAGCCCAGATGCTCAGGCGGGGGGTGGGGCTGGACCGGGAGATAGAAGTGAGGCAGAGGACAACCAAGGTAACCATCCAGACACCACATCTCCCTCATCTCCCTCAGGTTCTGATAAACAAACACCTCCCAAGACCCCTTCAGGTGGGTCTACGCCCCGGTCTGATATGTCCGACGACTTAAGGGAAGCTCTAGCTATAGTAGAAGTAGGAGAAAAATGTATAGACGATTGGCAACAGGTATCAGGTGAGGAAAATATAGATTGGGAATGCAAAGAAATTAACTGGGACAAATTATCTCCAGATTCGCCGCTACGGCGGCTGTCAATACTATAGCAGAGATGAAGCAATTTGTGACATCACCAAAATATGACTCCCTTTTAAATCCCCGCCACCCCCCGGTCTCTGACGACCCTGATGCAGTGGCTTATCGTACCCGCCGTAAGGAGTTTCTGCGAAAGGCTGAAAAAATCCCCAAACCACCTAAATCTGTTGCCCTTTGCCCCCTCCGTCAGCTGCCAGGAGGCCAGGGAGGTTTAATGACAGTACATGCTCCCTGGTCACCAGGTGATCTTTATAACCTTATTGAAAAGTTTCCAAAAATCAGGGAAGATCCCGTTAAATTCCAAGAACAATTGGAAATGATAATCAAGTGCTATAACCCCTCACATGCTGATATGCACCAGCTATTATCGGCTATAGTGCCCAAAGAGACCCTTACTCGCCTCTATGCGAGGGCAAATTGGCCGGATGACCCCAGCCAGATGTCAGAGGCCGATTTGGTCCAAAGAAGAAATAACCTAATTGTTGAAGTTCTCAATGTATGCCCAAGGAAAACGGATTGGGCCAAAATAAATGCCTGTAAACAAAGTAAGGGAGAAAATCCGGCCGATTATATGGAACGTATAAAGCAAGTGTTTGAAAGACATTCAGGGATCAATAATGCAGAACAAACGGCCACACAAGCAGTAGTGGCAGCCTTTGTGCAAGGACTCTTGCCAAAGGTAGGAGAACAGTTAAGGGTTAATTTAGTGGATTGGGAAGGTAAAAATTTAGAAGAAATTCTGGCAGCTGCACAGCACTTCCACCGCCAGTTAGAAAGAAAAAAAGATGAAACCGAATCTAAACTTATGGCTTTACAAATCCAAAGTATGCAAAACTCTGTTGGAAAAGGGCCCGGAAAAAGGTCAAGACAGGCTGTAACTAAAAATCAACCTTTTGCTGGAAGTAGCCCCCTGACTAATCTCAGTTCCACAGCCTGCTTTTCGTGTGGGCAGGTAGGACATTGGAGAGCCAATTGTCCCCAATTAGGGGAAAACCAGTGTCGGTATTGTAAAAAGGAGGGACACCTTATTAAGGATTGTCCACACGACCCCCTAGACAGTTTCCAAAACAGGAAGGATTGCCTTTCCTGCTCCACCAGCCCCAGCTCTTAACTACTAGAAAAGCCAGGAGACTAATAACATCGTCGTCGCCCCCCTTGTTCATGTGGATCAAACTGGCCCAACCGTTTCTTGTCTAATAATGGTGTCCCTACCCCTTGCTTGGTTGATACAGGAGCTTCTAGGTCTACCTTAAAAGCACAAGATTTCCCTACTGTACCTTTCCTCTGAAGTCGTAACTGCTGTGGGGGTAGAAAATACTCCTATTCCCCACCCTGTGTCATCTCCTCTATCTATATCTATCGGCTCTTTCTGCTGACCATGCCTTCCTCCTCAGTCCATGCTCCCCTGTAAACCTTTTAGGAAAAGATCTATTATGCAAACTTCATTGCACTATCTTTTGCTCCCCAGAAGGGGTCTTTTTAGAGGTCCCAGATCCGGCTCATAATGAGGTTTTAGGTCTCCTCCAAATTAATCCAGCCCCAGATCGGGAACCCGATCCCAGTCTTTCCTTGTTGCAACAGGAACTACTGGCAAGGGTACCCCCTTCACTGTGGGCTGAGCATGCTAACCAAGTAGGACGCATTTGTTCTGCTCAACCTGTTAAAATTCGACTTAATCCAAGCAAACCTCTTCCTAGAGTCCGGCAGTATCCCCTCTCTCAGCAAGCTGAGGAGGGGATTCGTCCAGTTCTTTCTGCTCTACTTAAACAGGGGGTCATAGTTCCAACAGTAAGTGAATGTAATACTCCCATTCTACCCGTCCGAAAACCCGGGAAAAACACCTGGCGATTCGTACAGGATCTACGTGCTATTAATGCTGCTGTCCTCCCAACTTTTCCGGTGGTTCCAAATCCTGCTACTATTCTCTCTTGTATACCTCCCACTGCTCAGTACTTTTCTGTGATAGATTTGTGCTCTGCTTTCTTTCTATTCCTATTCATGTGGATAGTCAGTTTCTTTTGCATTTACTTATCAGGGAGCTCAGTATACTTGAACCAGATTACCCCAAGGTTATACTGAGTCCCCTACTATCTTTTCTCAAATCTTAAAGAAAGATCTAGATGATATCTCATTTCCAAATGGGTCTGTCTTAATACAATATGTAGATGATTTGTTGCTTGCTTCTGACTCTCTGGAAGCTTCAAAAGCGGATACGTTGGTTTTGCTCCAAGCCTTAGCTCAAAAGGGTCATAAGGCTTCAAGGGAAAAGTTACAACTCTGTCTCCCTGTAGTGCATTATCTGGGCCATGATATTTCTGCAGGAAAACGCGCTTTGTCTTCTTCGCGGGTACAGGCATTCCAAAAGATCCCCAGGCCAATTACAAAAAGCAGCTCAGGGGATTCTTGGGAATGGCAGGCTACTGTAACAATGGATTCTGGGTTATGCGTCTCTTGTGCGGCCCTTACAAGATTTAACTCTTAATAAGATCTCTGACCCTATTCCATGGCCCACGGAAGCAGAGGAAGCGTTTCAACAAATAAAAACTGCTTTAAAACCAAAGCCCCCTGCTCTCGGGGTTACCCGATTATAAAAAACCATTTACTCTCTTCTGTCATGAAAGAGAGGGCTCAGCCCAGGGTGTTCTTACTCAGACTCACGGAGAAAAACACAGACCCATAGCTTACTGTAGTTCTTCATTAGACCCGGTAGCAGCTGGGTTACCCCCCTGCCTCCGGTCTGTTGCAGCAGCTGCAATATTAGTTGAAGCCTCCGCCTCCCTAGTTCTCGGCAGTCCGTTACTGTTGCAGTTCCTCATGCTGTCACCGCTCTCTTAACTAAAAGCAAAACACAGCATCTTTCAAACTCTAGACTCACTAAGTATGAAATGCTTCTGTTAAATGCTGCAAATGTTACTTTGGCTAGATGTCCGATACTAAATCCTGTTTTCTCTTCTCCCCACGGTAACCGATGGGGAACCCCATGATTGTCTATCTATAACTGCTGAATTATCTGCTCCCAGATCTGATCTACAGGATATTCCCCTGCAAAATCCGAGTTGATTTATTATGTAGATGGTTCCTGTTTAAGAAATGCGGAAGGGCAGCTGGCAGCAGGCTACGCTGTATGCAATCAAACACAGTACTATAAAAGCATTCTCTCCTCTCCCTTCAGTAAATCAGCTCAGGTTGCGTGACTGTTTGCTCTTACTCGAGCCTGTTGTTTGGCAACCGAAGCGTCTGTTACTATTTATACTGATTCAAGATATGCTTTTGGAGTAGTACACAATTATGGGCAATTGTGGAAATATAGGGGATTTCTTACTTCTACCGGAGCACCTATTAGCCACGGCCCATATGACAATGCTCTTTTGTCTGCTTTACAGTTACCGTCTGCTATTGCTGTAGCCAAATGTAGCAGCCCATAAAAAAAAAAAAAAAAAAAAAAAAAAAAAAAAATGCGATGTTACTCGAGGAAATGCACTGGCGGACTCCTCCGCCAGGCAAGCGGCCCTTTCCGGGTCTCCGGCTCCTACTGAAATATTTGCTCTTTGTATGCCCCAGCCATCTCTTAGTTGACTCGTTACAGGACTTAGCACTTACACAGGAGTCAGCATCAAAGATGAGAAAAACTGCTGGAGACAGTCTGGATTTTCCAAACATCCAGAGGATGCCTTGTGGTATGCTCCAGACGGTCGCCTGGTGGCACCCTGGCTCTGCTCCCACACCTTGCCCGGCTAGCACACGGGCTAGCCCATGTAGGCAAGGAGGGGATGATTGCTTCTGTAGCTAAATATTGGCATGCTCCAAAGTTTACAAGCATTGCCCAGCAATACTGCCAAACATGCCCTATCTGTCTGGCATACACAATGGGCGACCGGTTCGAACCACCCAGGCAGGCACACTCACACCGCCCTGGGGACCGTTTGTAAACATCCAATAGACTTTATAAGCATGCCTAAGTGTTGTTCACATGAGTATGTACTTGTGTGTGTGTGCATGTATTCTGGATGGGTGGAAGCTTACCCATGCGCCAAGGCAGACTCAACCACTGTAACAAAGAAGTTGCTCAAGGAATTTATTCCTCGCTTTGGTATCCCTGTCTCAATTAACAGTGACAGAGGAACCCATTTTACAGGTCAAATCACTCAACAAATCTGTAAGGCCCTTCATGTGGACCAACGCTTGCACTGTGCTCACCATCCTCAAAGTGCGGGAGCAGTGGAACGCAAAAATGGGGATCTAAAAAAAAAAAAAAAAAAAAAAAAAAAACAAGCTAGCAAAGCTGTGTGCAGAGACAGGCCTTAAATGGCCGGACGCACTCCCTCTGGCACTAATGCAAATGAGGAACACTCCCATGCGTAACATGGGTTGTCTCCCCATGAAATTCTCATGGCTAGACCAATGAGAATGCCAGTGTCTCCGCCCCTATCCCCAAACTCCCAGCATTTGCAACTCAGTGATGAAAATGTACTAGAATACTGCAAGACGCTAACTAGACATGTCAGATTTATTCATTCACAGGTCCAAAGTGCCCTACCAGATCCAGCTGAGACCGCATGCCATCCCTGGGAGCCTGGTGACTGGGTTTACTGTAAGGTGTTCCAACGAAAGTCTGCCTTGGAGCCCAGGTGGAAAGGTCCGTTCCAGGTCTTACTGACTACTCACACTGCAGTAAGTGCCAAGGACTCCCAAATTGGGTACACGCATCTCACTGCAAGAAGGTAACGCCTCCTTTGGATCCCATCAGTACCCCGGCTGTTCTACAACCTCGGCTGACAACGTCAGCAGGTGAACCTGAACAAAAACCCAAGTATCACCTTCGAGGTCGGCAGGTTACATAAGACATCATGACCAATCCACAGACCAAGATCAAACAAACTGCTCGAGTGCGAAAGTGGCTAATGCCCTCTATCTGGATTATTACCATTCTGATGTTTTTTATGTTTCTTTTGAACATTTATGACTCTTACCTACTCTCAGTTGCTGCCCGAAAGACTACTTCGCTACGTCTCCTGTCAACAGAAAAACCAAAAGCCAAAACAACCACTCCACCCTACCCAATGTGCGGAATAGCAGTTAAAGAAAAGGGAAAAGTCACTCCCCGTTCCACTCCGTGTGACGAACAAAACCTTGCTGCCGAACAAAGGAAGAAAGTAAGAAGGTCTCGAGAAGCCTCCACTGCTAAACCCAAAACTCTTACTATAAAGGACGTTAAAAATTGGCCATGGTATAAAAGACGTTACGTGATGTGGTATCAGGGAGGCTCTTGTGGCCGACAGGCTTGGTCATGTGGGGTACATTGGTATTTGGGATTTCTCCCCGGTACAGCTGATTGCAACCCACCACAGGTCCCCTGGCCATGCTACGTCATTCCAGAATTACTAGACCACACTTCCACTGTTCCCCCCACGGTCCCTCCTCTAAGTAATCCTCCCATAATAACCCCATCTATTAGTACCCACCTTGAGCCCCATGCAAATCCATACTTACCCAAAACCTCAACCATCAGGCAATGGCCTAGGCCCTCTTCCACTAATTTGTTTTCCTACTGTCTAACTAAGTTAATTTTCTCCTTGCAGGGTCAAGTATACCAACGGTATGTTAAATGGAATGCGTTTGGTATGGTATACCTTAGTTATCGTAATATAACCTCATATTTAACATACACAGGAAAATCTAACCAAGCCAAAAATTTTATAGACACATGGGACACTGACCATGATATAGACCTTATGCTAATCCCAGGCACATGTTGGCCCCTCACGGACGAGGGTCCCGAATGTTTTGTAGCCACTCATGCCACAAGAACTAATGTTACTGTTAACAAAATATGTTTAGCTGCTGTAGGGTTTGTTTGTGCTCAGGACATTCCCATCACTGAAAACCTGACTTGCACATTACTTCAATACACCCCTTCACACTCAATCAACATCACACTGGCCAAAGAGGGCATTCAGGTACAAAGCCAACAATTGTGGTATGAGCCCACTGAAAACCCCCATTTATCAGGGTTCAGATGGACAATACTAAATGCTACCTTGGGAACTGTCCATTTTTCCATACCTCTCACTCACTTCCAAATTACTAGTACTTATTCTAATTGCTCTAAGGGTGCGGCTATACGCCTACTAGAGCAACAGGCTAGACTTGCAGAAACAAGAAAAAGGAGAAATATTGTTGACACTCTACTGCATGGTGCCAACACTGCAGCGTCAGCCTGGACTCTATATAAAACGCAGGAACATGACAGTCATCTGGGACAACTAGACCAAGCTCAGGGGTTTATTTCCGGGGCTCAGATAACTGAGGAGAAGGCCGGTATAGGCGCACTCCATACTATTTCGGCACTAAGTATTGTTACCCAGGACCTACTTAAGCAAATGGTTCACCAGGTCGCCACATCAGGAAAGGCATTGCAATGGGACCAAGCGTGTTCAGAAGTACAGGATTATCTTAACACTATCCTTTTTTCCTTACGTAAGGACCTTGAACAGCAACGCTGGCCCACTGCCCTTACTAATACATCGGGTATACCCCTCGATTTGTGGCCTTGGAGACTTACGTGGAAATTCTCTAAATGGAGGTGTTGGCGCTCACAGTGTTCCTTCCGGGCTTATGGACCCGTGAAAGGATTTTGGGCCCCCACTTACCGTATCCTTCCAGGCCCTTGGGGTGGTTGCTTATGGGACTGGGTAATTCATCGAGATGTTTGGGAAATTAAACCCCCTGGCGGTCCTAACCGCTTCTTAATCGGTGCCCCAGCATAACCCTGACCTTTGGATAGGTCTAGGTAATCTTTGGACCTATTGGCCTTTACAACCCCCACAACTGCAATGTTTTAGAAAATTACACCCAGGGGAGGTAGTGACGGTTCATCACCGAGTATGTTGGGAAGGTCTTGGTACTTTACAAGACCTAACCTCCCATGATCTATTATCTGCTAACAGCAGTTGCGTTCATGTTAATTCCTCAATCATACACGATGTGGCTTTTAACCTCCACACCAGCTCAGGCACTCACAACATTTACTGGCCCGCAGAAAAGGATTATCAGGTTTATTTGGAATTTCAGGTTCCTTTTGATTGGACCTCTGTTGTTCCTGACCGATTCCATTCATTGTTATCCCTCCTACCGGACATTCAATCTATTTCACATTTGCAAACCCAAATTCACTACTTAGCAACTGTTTACCAAAAAGCTTTAAATGCTCTTCAAACGGTTCATTTGGTCTCCACCCTTTATGTTAAAGGTGATGTTCTGTGTCAGTGCACAAAAAGTTTTCAGTCGCCCCAAAAACACCCTTGGTATGTAGGGCTTCTTTTGCCATTGGTACCGTTACCTTTGTATGTATTTGCTGTTGGTACATTGAAACCCCCTCCAGTGCTCCCCAGGAAGGTAATCCAGGCCAGAAACAGTAAATCAACAATTATTAAAAACATTGCGCAGGAACTTATGAATATTTCAAATTTCGATGAAGTGTTTGCTGCTGAGAAGAGCCCAGTAGCAGCAAACAAAGGAGGGGATTGATAAAGAAAGCCGACCCCAGGCCCAAAGACCGGTCTTAATCAAGTTAATAATCATATCAAGGCCTTAGGCCTCAATCACACTAACATACATAGCAAAGTAAAAACATTGATTTCATACTAACCTCCTGAGGCTCACTTTCTGATTTAACTATATCATACACTACTAATATGTTACTTAATGCTGCTAAATCACAGAATGCTGCTATAAGGGGTTTAAACTGACATAAAGTCCCTTAAAAACCCCATCCATCACTGCCCAATAAACTAACAACTGCTAGGCTACTATAGTTTATCAGGCAGCTTAGGCACACAGAAAATTAACCTCTAATAAACTTGGCTGAACATGCAGTTTGGGCCCAAGTTCCTCAAATTTGCTTAAGAAACATAGCTGCTGACACTGCAAGTAGGCGAAAACCAGGTGTCAAAGTCCTGACACTAACAAAAAACCCGTATAAAGGGGAAGTTGCAAAAAGCAGGCTTGCAGATTAGCTCATAACCAGTATAGTAATGGTAAAAGTTTTGCAGATGGTTAAAAATGTAATTGTATTAACCAAATATGGTATCCTCGGATGTATAAGCTCATATGGTAATTTGCGGTTTTAAGCTTTATAACCCCAGGTATTATTGCTGTAAGGTAGAGCGACTTCCCTCTTGCTAGAGGTCCTGTCGTCTCTCCCTGCATATATGCTTGTAATCTATGATTAATCAATAAAGGAGCCTCAGGCTGTCTGATCAACTCAACTGACTGGTGGTCAATTTCCCCGACAATTGAGAAGGAGGCCCTCGCAGTCAAGTGGGCCTGCGAAGCCCTCCGCTTCTTCCTCTTGGGTGGGCCGTTCACCCTCGTTACGGACCACGCCCCCCTTCAATGGCTTATGAGAATGAAGGACAACAATGCCTGCATCATGCGCTGGTATTTGGCCTTGCAGCCCTATGCGTTCACCATCCAGCATAGGGCAGGCAAGGACCATGCCAACGTGGATTTTCTGTCCCGCCTCGAGGAGATGGGACAGCCCAGCCCCGACAGGCGGGGGCCGGACTTGAGGGGGTGGGGTGTAGCGAGGCAGTGTGGCTCCCCTCCCCCTCAGGGAGGGTCGAGCCCCGTCAGTCATCCATGGGGGGGGCGCTGGGCAGAAGTCCTGCCCCTTAAAGGGTCAGGCGGCGACCTGGAAGAATAAAAGCCAGGCCCCAGCCTTCAGTTGCGGCTCGGCCACCGGCAGGAGCAGACGTGCCCGCTGCCGCTCGTGACTGGGAGGCTGCCCAAGCCAGAGGTCGAGACCAGGAGCTGCCAGAGCTGCCTCACCCCTACTACGACGAGGGGCCGCCAGAGCTGCCTCGCCCCTACTACGACCAGGGGCCGCTAGAGCTGCCTCGCCCCTACTACGACCAGGGGCCGCCAGAGCTGCCTCGCCCCAACTACGACGAGGGGCCGCCAGAACTGCCTCGTCCCTACTACGATGAGGAGCCACCAGAGCTGCCTCGCCCCTACTATGGCCCCGAGGAGCCCCCAGACCAGGCGTGGCCCGAATTCCCCAAAACCCTACTGGACCTGCCGCCCAGCCCGGATTGGGAGGAACCGATGGTCCTGGACATCTCCGGAACAAAGGCCCCGGACAAGGTAGGAATAGAGGGGGAGTTAGGAAGTAGCCCGGGGGCAACTGACTCCAGTCAGGCTGCAGAGCCACCGTTGCCCATGTCAGTGTGTTGCAGTCAGGACCCCAATGACCACCAGTAGCGGTGACAACCGCTACCAGGGCCCTGGGCTGGAACGCAGAGGAGTGAGTGGGCCTGTGTTCCCCCTGCCACCCATAACCGGGTGGCAGATTCCCCCTCTTCCCAGTCGGAGAGGCCTGTAACTGTTTAAATTGTGTTTGGTGCCCCGCTCGAACCAAGGCTGGGCCCCCGCTGACTTTGCCACTGCTCTGCCCTGCTCCAAAGGGCCAGAGCTGTTTAGAACTGTGTTTGGTGCTCCGCCCGAACCAAGGGCTGGGCCCCCTTTGACTTTGTCACTGCTCTGACCTGCCGAAAGGGCCATAGCAGACTGTAATTGCAGAGAAGACATCGAGGCTGGTGTGGCTCCCCTCCCCCTCAGGGAGAGTCGAGCCCCGGCGGAATCCGTCGACAGTGCCACACAGCTGTTAGGAAGCACATGGAGTCTTAAGGTAAAAGCATCGCAGGGAAACCCTCTTAAAACCCAGCAAAGAACCAACGCACCTGCTAATAAGCTTTCCAAAGATTATCCCGCTTCCAGTCACGTAACTCACAGTCAGAGGGTTTCTCCTCAGGGAGCAGCTTCCAGCAGCTGTGGTTTTGCGTAACCAGAGGCGTTACATTTGCACACCCCTTCCCCTAGAGATTTTCTAGGAAACGTACTTAATATTAAAAGGCCCCGTAGTTTCAGATGGTCCCTCAAAGCCCATAACCCTTCCCTGGGTTTCCGTTGTAATCATCACATACAGTCCCACAATAAAACATAACCGCCTGCCTTTGTAATGCAATGAACTCCTAAGCTACTTAAACTTAGTTCTGTAAGGTCTGGCCACGACAGTGCAGGAAATTGTCTTATCTGTCCTGTGTCCATGCAAGGATCCCGCTTCACCCCACCCGGGGCTGAGATCGATGGCGGGAGACAGTGGCTGGTGAGCCAAGCCTGTTTCTATAAATAATCCAGAGAGAAGGGGAGACAAAGTGAAAGTAGGTCAGACAGACTGAGCCGCGGCTCCTGCGCACGACTTGGGGGAAGCAGATGTGAATTCAGCCCCCTTCTGTGGGGCTCCACAGGAAATGGGGTGTGGGACGAGAGGGTGAAGGCGGTATCGGCCGGAGTAGTTAGCCAGCAAATAGCTGGTCCCTGGAACTGTTTCAGGGCTGCCCTGCCCTATCCTATGGGATCAGGGAATCCCATAATCTTGGTCTCCTTCCCTCCAGCAGTGAATCAGTCCCATCCTGTAGGATGTTGTGCTGCTTCGCTGGTTGCATTTCGGGCCCTCGCCTGGCATATTTCTCAGCCCTTTCCTTCGGGCAGGGACAGGAACTGGAGCGTTGTGGTGCTGGGTTTCCACAGAAATGTTGCTATTTTAGGATTCAAGTGGGGGGCTGGGAGCTAGGGCTCCTGGGAAGGGGACTGGGTTGTAGTGGTGAGAGTGGGGGTGGCAGGGAAGCTGATCCCTGGGTTGTGCATCCGTGACCCCAAGAACTGCAGCACCCAGATCTGGATCTAGGCTTTTAGCTTGTCCCCTTCCTGGCATATGAGCACCAGTGATCCCCGGGGAGGCAATTAACTTTATACACCCTCTGTGTGGGGGGAGACTTGCCTGTGATGGTGAAGGTGGGGTGAGCTCTGAGTTCAAAGCCACCCCCTGCTGCTGCTCTGTGCTTGGCCTCGCTGCTGCAGCCATTCAAATCCTGTGGGCATCTCTTGCGCTATTAAGAGCTGCAGGACTTGTCCTTGTTGGGAGCAGCGGGAGGCAGCAAAGATACAAGGGGCTCTCGGTACCAAATATCCCTCCAGATGCTGCAGATTGCTCCAGTCCCCGTCCCCCCCCCATGATTCTGGGATCTGGCAGCAAGGAGCGGGAGCCCGGCTGGCGAAGGAAGGATCACCTAGTTGGGTGCCAGAGAGCAGGGCACTTGCTGTTTCCAGGCTGCTGTTGTGGAGGCTGCGGCTGGTTGTTTTAACCCCTTTTTGGGCAAAGCCCAACTGGGGTTTGCAGCTTTCTGCAGCTCTCTCTCTCTCTCTCTCGTGTGTGTGTGTAGCACCCCCTTGTGGGCTGTTGGTGTCATTGGTGCGTGCTGCCTGCATGGTTGAGAGAAGGCTACACACAGGCCTCTGCCCTTTGAGCTAAGGGGAATCTCCTCCCCCTTCACCCGCTTTGCTGGCAGCAGTAGATCCAGTATCCTCCCATTAGGGCAACGTGATCCATGTCTCTTAACGTCATTTGACTGGAGGGTTGTATGAGTGTCTCCTTGTGGGGTGCAGGTTGTGTGTCGAAGGTCGTGGAACAGGCACCCCTGAGTGGCATGTTCAGCGGGAGGGTAGAGGCACAAGTGCCCCCCCTTTGGTAGGCACTGGGAGCTGCATCAGTCCTCCCTGAAGGGGCTGTTCAGTGAGTCCAGGGGCAGGCCCGGGGGTGCGTGTGTGGCAGGAGCGCTGCCGCGTGGACCTCTCTCTAACCAATCCCCAGCTGAGCCACCGTTTGTGGCCAATCATTCACCGGCAACCTGTTGATACGCTTAAAATCCCTGCCCCCTTGTGTGACTGCATGCCTCTTCACTGGGGAGGGGCTGAAAGCGGAGCTCTGTCCACCAGCCTGGGTGCCCCACCCCGCCTGGCTCCTCATGCTGCTCCCTTTCTGTTCCCCTTACAGTGAAGGACAAATTGGCCCTGTCAACACTAGCCAAAGCCAAAGCCAAAGAAGACTTCCTGAAGAAATGGGAGAACCCCTCCCAGGTACTGTGTCCCCATCCTAGATCTCCCCCCGCACCTCCACCCCACAATCAAGGCCTCTGCAGCCCCAGGCTGATTACTCTACAACCACCCCCTGGATCTCTTTCCCATCACTGAGCCCTCTTCCCAACAGCCTCCACTGAGATGTGGAGTTATTTTTGCTCCGGGGGGGGGGACGGGGACTGAGTACTCTTCTCCCCCCTGCCATCTGCCCTCTGATAACTGGAGGGCCAAGAACACTGGAGGTTCAACTTCTCTTTGCTGGGGGAGGGGGGCACTAACCATGTGCGACTCCTGCTGAGCCAGCCTGTCTCCTCCTCCCGCATCCTTCTCCCAAGGCTCCAGCTTGGTCGTCCAGCCCAGCCTCAGATTGGCTCCCGGGGGGGATTGAGCTAACAGGGACCGTGATCAAAGGGCCTCCATTTGCTGCCCTGTGCTTGGGTGCAGTGCCTCAGTTTGGAGGTGCCAGAAAAGCTTTTGGGGTCAGCCCTGGGTCTGTCCCCACTGGAAATCCCCTCTGGGGTGGTTCTGGGTAATTCCTGAGGCAGAGCTGCTGGTCCCTCTGCAGCACTGTCACTTTGCTAGGCCTCCCGCACACCCTGTGCCATTAACGCCATGACACAGATGGGGAAACTGAGGCCCAGAAGGGAAAGGGACTTGGGCAAGGGTATAGGAAGTTGGTGGTGGAACTAGGAAGCGATCTTTTGACTCCTAGTCTCCTGGCCTCTGACCACTACACTTCACTCCCTCTCCTCACTGACCAAGGGCTAGAACCCAGCAGTCCTGATGCCTAGCCCCTGCCCTGCCTCTAACCCACCAGCCCCCACTGAATGGAGCTGGGCGGGTCACCTGTCGAACTGGAGTTTGGTTCTGCCCAAGGAGCAGGGAATCCCTTGTCTGTGTCTCATTCTAAAGGTAATGGTCCTTTGGTGCCCTCTGGTGGTGAAATGTGAAATACTTCTTCCTATCAATTATCGGGGGGGGAGGGGTAGCCGTGTTAGTCGGTATCCATAAACACAAGGAGTCCGGTGGCACCTTAAAGACTAACAGATTTATTTGGGCATAAGCTTTGTGGGTTAAAAAAAAAAAACTCACTTCTTCAGACGCATGGAGTAAAAGTTACAGATGCAGGCATTCTACAATGACACATGAAGAGAAGGGAGTACCTCCGAAGTGGAGAACCAGTGTTGACAGGGCCAATTTGTCATATCAATTTTCTCAAGAAGAACTCCAGTGCGGTGCTAGGGGGTGCTGTGCTGCGCTGCAGGGAGTGGGGGGCTCAGTAGGGGGCGCTCTCCCATCACAGTCAGTGTTGACCCTGGAGGGGCTGCCTTTCTGGTGAGCTATAAAAACTGAAGCTCTGACCCCTTCATGGTCATTAAAGACTCCTCCAGTCGTGCAGTGCAAATCCTACTGTCCGGACAGGTTCCTTCCTGATACCCCCAGGACCAGTCTGCCCTTCCATCAGATTTGTTTTCCCCCTTCCAGAACACGGCCAGTTTGGATCAGTTTGAGCGAATCAAGACCCTGGGCACAGGCTCATTTGGGAGAGTGATGCTGGTGAAGCACAAGGAGACCGGGAATCCCTATGCCATGAAGATCCTGGAGAAACAGAAGGTGAGATGCCGGGGGCTGCCATGGAGATCTGGCCTGGGGCCGTGGAATCCCCAATGCGGGGGAGGGATTTGGAGCTGAATCCTGCGTGGGGATGCAGGAGAGGGGAGTGTGTGGGAGGCACAGGGGGTGCTGCACAGCAGAGGAAGATCTGATGTTGCTTTTCCTTTTCTCTCCCAGGTAGTGAAGCTCAAACAAATTGAGCACACCCTCAACGAGAAACGGATCCTCCAGGCCGTCAACTTTCCATTACTCATCAAACTAGAGTATTCTTTCAAGGTAGGTGTCCTTCGCTTGCCAGCTCGGCCCTGGGCTGTGTCTCCCCCCTGACTCCCACAATCCCCTCAGTTTTCTTTCCTATTTAAAACTAAAGCTGTGCTGAAGGGGCGGAAGGGCACAGTCTGTGTCTCTTATATGCTGAGAGCAAACATTCCTGGTGTGACATCTGGGATCAGGCTTGGAGCTAAGAAAAATCTGTTTGGATCATTCCCCCTTTTCAGTCTCTTCTGTTCTGCTTTTGACTCCAGGTTTTGAACAGTGGTTCTCCCCCCCCCGGGCAGTTTTGCTTTCGTTCCTAGTCAGTTTCAGTTTTCAGCTCCCTTGCGCTGACCCTAGGGCATGAGGCCTGGCTTGCAGGGAAGTCTCAGAGGAAGTCCTAACTTCACACACAATTGACTTTGTGGAGACTTTGAAACCACCACGTGGGATCATTTTCTCCTGATCGGAGTTTCTGCGAAAGCTATAAATCAGACCCAGGAATGGGGCTTGGACCCTCTTCTCTGAACCCGGATTTTGTGGCCTGTGAGCTACACCCTGTGTGTAGAGGGCACCTTTGATCGTAGCCATCGCAGCTGGGAAATCCCTCTTGGGCCTGCCCATCCCTGCCCCTAGACCAGAGGTGTGGGGAGGTGTTGGATCTTCTAGGTCTCTAGCACTAAATACTCCAAGCAAATAAAGCTCGTGCACTCTCATTAATTAGTCCGTTCCCCAGGCATGTCTGTGCAGCAACTCCCACTGCAGGTGTGTGCCTGGGACCTTGGGCAGCACAGGGCAGCCCCTCTGGCCCTTGAGCTAAAGGAGTAACAGCAGCAGCTGGCAGCAGTAGTAGGCTGTTATCTCCCAGATAGCGAGTGCACTGCATTGTGTGCTGTGTGGAAGCCAGACCAGTGGATCAGGCTCCCTGGAGATGTGTTCATGCCCTGAAAGGGAGGGGATAATAACAGAGCAGGGGTGTGGGGAGCAGTTTCATTCTTGTGTTGCAGGCTCTGACAGGGAGCCCCCTTACACTCCGTTGTTGCTGCATTTCCTTCTAGGATAACTCCAATCTGTACATGGTGATGGAATACATCCCGGGCGGGGAGATGTTCTCTCACCTACGGCGGATCGGGAGGTTCAGGTGAGCATAGCCACAGGAGCCAATGTTGGGGCCAGTGTCCCTAATGGTTAGAGCTGGGTGATGGTTAGACTCCTGGGATGTATCCCTGGCTCAGGCAGGACAGTTGGATCTAGCCCTTAGAGCAGAGGGACAGAGAGTCGGGACTCCTGCGTCCTATTCCTGCCTCTGCCATTCACTCCATGTGGGAAGGGGGGAGAATCACTCTGTGCCACAGTTTTCACAGCTGTAAACTTGTGATTTAGTTCAGTAGAGAACTAGACCTTTTATGCACTAGCAGCATCTGCAGTGACGCTGGCTTTGATCCTCATGCTGCAGGGCGTGACCTGATCCCCAGCTGGGCTGGTCAGGAAGGGATTCCCCATGGGGAGGGTTGCTGAGCTCTTCTGCCAGCACTAGCCACAGTCAGTGGCCAGGGATGCCAGGGCTAGATGGGGCCAGGCTGGTTGGAGCTGGGGTCCATGTGGTGTGTGTTAGGGCTAAGGGGGAGATGCTGGTCTGGAAGGGACTTGCCCCGGGTTGCCAGGCTGGATGGAGTCAGGGATCTATAAGGAAGGTGAAGGTGGGGGTGGCAGGGGGCCGAGGGTGCTGGGCTGGTTGAGAGAGGGCAGATCTGGCCCGGGATGCCCATGTTCTCCTCCCACCTCATTGCAGTGAACCTCACGCCCGGCTCTACGTTGCTCAGATCGTCCTGACCTTTGAGTATCTGCACTCGCTGGATCTCATCTACCCAGACCTGAAGCCAGAGAATCTCTTGATAGACCAGCAGGGCTACATAGAGGTGAGGCTGCTGCCCCTCCCCCACACTCCTTCCTTTCCCCATCCCAGCGCTGGCTCCTGGCTCCCTGCAGTGATCTCCTCCCTTCCCAAATCTCTCTCTGCTGCCATCCCCTTCCCAAAGCCAAGACACCCCCAGAAATGTAACACAGCCAGAATACATCCATCTGCTCCCCCACTTCCCCTCCTGCTGTCACAGCCTCCAGGCTGATCCAGCTTCTCCCCTCTCTGTGTTTTGGCTCCAAGTAACAGATTTTGGTTTTGCCAAACGGGTGAAAGGCCGAACCTGGACTCTGTGTGGGACCCCGGAATACCTGGCCCCCGAGATCATCCTCAGCAAGGTGAGCTGGGAAGGGCCTGTCCGCTGCATGATCTCTAGCTGATCCCTGGCCACCAGGTGGTTCCCCCCACCCCCCAAATATTTGGTGCGTAACCTTGGGGCCTGCTTTCCACGGGCAGGGTTATAACAAGGCTGTGGACTGGTGGGCCCTGGGCGTCCTCATCTACGAGATGGCGGCTGGTTACCCCCCGTTCTTCGCAGACCAGCCCATTCAGATCTACAAGAAGATTGTTTCTGGCAAGGTATATGGGCTGGGGGAGGGGACGCTTGTGTGATAGTTTTTGAGGGGTTTCCCAGCTAAAGGGGGGTGCCAAGTCTCAGCAACTCATCAGAGTGATGCTTGCATGCTGTGTCCCTGACATGCTCATGCTCCCCCAATTCTGAACACGTGGGCATCCTCCCTGTCATGTACCCCATTCCCCCTGCACCCCAACATAGACCCTCCCTTGCCACGTTCCCCTGTTCTCCAATGCATGAACATTGCCCCCATTGTGTCCCCCACACATGGACCCTCCCTCACTACGTAACCCTATTTCCCGTCTCATGCGGACTCCTGGAACAGTTTTCTTAGACACTGTTGTGAGTTGCAAAACTCTCCACAACCCTGCTACGTTGCAAGATTAAACATTCCTTAAACACACCAGTCATCTCCAGGCACTGGTAGAGCACTCATCGCCATAGTAACCAAGAGCCCATAATATTCCTCTGCCCACCCCAATGCTTTTTCGCCAAGGTTCTCCAAGCACTCATGTTGGACATGTCAGAGGGCATAGGACTGATCATGTGAATGGCTACTATTTCCAGCAGTGCTAAGGGACCATGTTCTAGTGGTTAAAGTGGGTGCATGAGTGTGGGGGTGGGGTTGTGTGCTGGGACTCCTGGGTTCTATTCCCAGCTCTGGGATGGGATCTACTGAGTAAGGCCAGGGCAATTGGAGCTGGGAGTCAGGACTTCTAGGTTCAAGTCCTGGCTCTGGGAGGGGAGTGGGCTCTGGGAGTCAGGGTCAGATGGGGCTTAGAAGTCAGGACTCCTGGGTTCTGTGCCACCAACTGTGTGACCTGAGCCCTTCTCTCTCCCTCATTTTCCCATCTATAAAGTGATGATAACCAAGGCTGCTGTTCTCACCCCAGCCCCCCCATTGACCCCCACTTTCTTCATCATGCCTGGCTGGAGCCTCATACCCCAAGATGACCTACATGGAGCTGTGCCTGGCACCATCCCTCAGGCCAGGGGCTGTTGATTGATGCTGGTAGCCAGATAAGAAACTAGATCCTCAGCTGGCATCAGTCTTTCATCTCTGTTGACTCTAAGGGAGTGGTGCCGTTTGATACCAGGTGATGCCAATGGCATGATGTCAATTGGGAATCTGGGCCAGGGCTATCTGAGAGCCAGGTCTGACCGCCAGGTAGCTACAGATCTGCAAATCCAACCCAAGAGCCATGGGGCTGCACACTCAGGGTGAACGGCTCAGTGGCGTTTTCAGCTGGCGCCAACCAGCTGTGCAGAGAGGCAAAGCAGGTGATGCCAGTGTGCCAGCTGTGCTGCAAATCCTGCCACCAGGGGAGCAGGCAAGCAGCAAGGGCCCTGCAAGGGCTTTCAGGCTTTTGCTGCCACAGTCCTGGGCCCTGGCAGCTGTCTGGGACTTGGGCCCTGTGGTCCTGTGTCTCACCAGAAGGGTGCACCACACCGCCACTTAGGAGTTCAGGTTCCCTGGCTCATTTGAGCCTGTGTGTGACTAACCAGGCCGCAGCCAAGAGGGCTAATGTGACTTGCTTGCATCCGAGGCTATGGTGGCCCATCTGCTGTGAGCCGGAATGAACTGCAGCAAGGGGGCCCCTGAGGCAGCAGAATGGGGGGCAGCGGGTAAGAGTTCAATTGCTACCAGCAGCACCCCCTAGCGGAGAAAGGCTCCTTTGTCCCATTGCAGCCCCCTGCCAGACGGGCGCCCCCTAGAGCAGAAAGGCCCTGTGCTCTTTTCCCCACACCTCTGAGCCAGCCTTGCTTAGCAGCGCCCCCTCTGGATGGACCCAGATTTACTCCGCCCAGACCCTGAGCCCCGGGTTGTTGGGTGTGGGGGATGGAAGCAGCCAATGATCTCCCCCATCCCTTAAAGGGGCAACCAAGCCTCCACCACTGTTGCTCTACAGCGCCAACAAAGCCAGCTGCAAGCGGGGAGATGGGCCCAGCTCCCCCATGCGGGAAGTGGGGTGATGGGGCCTAGCTCAGCCCCTTGGCAGGGCTGGCTGTTTGCTGGGGGGCGGGCTGGAGGGGGAGCTAGAACAGCAGGCTGCGTGTGAACACAAAGAGAAGATTCATTAGTGAGGAAGCATCAGATCATTAAGCTCTTCCACTGGATGTTCTGCAGCCACCCCGCTCCCTGCATCCATCTCAGATGCTGCTCACTGCTATTTATTTTTTCTCGTGCTGAGAGCAACGTTTTTTCTCTCAAGGGGGAAAAAAGAAGAATAAATAGAGGGAAAATGAGACAGAGTGAGCAGGGAGGAGGGGAACCAAACAAACCAAGCCACTGGCACCACGTGATTGGCCATTTCACAGGGGATGCATAGAGAGGGAAAAGAATTGGGGGGCTGCTATGCTGTGAGGTGAGGGGTCAGCAGGGGGTGCTCTCTCCGTTAGCACTGACCCCAATGCCCCAGTGCAGCACTAGGGGGCGCTGTGCTGCAGGGAGCAGGGTGTGGGCTCAGCAGGGGGCCCTCTCCCCCCTCAGCGCTGACCCCAATGCCCTAACATGGAATAGCAGTGCTGCCTTCTATATGCATTGTAAAGCTGATACCCTGCTCACAGAAATGGGGCGGTTGGGGGGAAGGAGGTAAGAGTGTCCTTGCTAGAACGGGGCCAAAAATTTGCAACAAATAATGTCCTGGAGGAATTTCCCTTCTCTTTCTGTTTGCAACTTCATTGATTCCTAGAATAGATTTTCAGGCCTTCCAGGCTGACCCCACTACACATCAGAGAATCGGCCCAGCTAGTCCTGCCTCCCCGGCCCATATCTGATGATTGAGCTAGAGCACGGAAAGCCAATCGGGATTCCAAACCATCATCCGAATAATTCTCCCTCTGCCGTGTGTTCCCAAACTGTGAGTTGTTGTCAGAGGTGTTGTCAGAGGCTACCGATGAGGTGCTCTGGCATTGCTATTTGCACAAGAGGCAGGTGGCCTGTCCCTGCAGGGTGCATTGCAGCACAGCTGGGTGGGGAGCTCTCCCTGCCAGTCAGGGCGGGACCCAAGACACATCCCAGCTAGCTTGGGCAGTGTTTCTTGGCTTCCCCCTGAGGTTGGGGGCTGGGCTGCAGAGAGGGCCAGTGGTGAAGTCAGGCCACCAGGGCCCATTGGATTGTGCCTTGTGAGCCAGGCCAGGACCCCTCCGCCGGAGCAGTGGGTGACGGGTCTCTCTCTCTTTTGCTCCAGGGACCCGACAACGCCCGCTCTCAGCTGCTGATCGTGGACCGGAGCTTCGACCTGGTGTCCCCACTGCTGCACGAGCTCACTTACCAGGCCATGGCCTATGATCTGCTCAGCATCGAGAACGACGCCTACAAGAAGGACCTGGCTGCCAGCAAGGGGCACCCCGCACTCCTCCTCAGGCAGGCTTGGGGGGATGTGACCCAGGCACCTGCACCGCTCTGCAGCCCCCACTTTTGGGGGAAGGGTGCTGCAGCCTGACCCCGTCTCCCCTCCCCCGTAGGTACGAGACGACGGGGACCAGTGACTCGCGGGAGAAGGAGGCACTGCTGGATGAAGACGACGAACTCTGGGTGCAGCTACGCCACATGCACTTCGCTGATGTCTCCATGTGAGCGTGCTCAGCCTCGCCCCTGACACGTCCCTCCGTGCCTCCGTCCATCCCCCGGACATGCCCCTCTGTGCCCCACCCAGGGCCGGGACCCCCCCGGACACACCACTCCGTGTCCCACCCAATGCCTAGTGCCGGGACCTGCTACCCACCCCCCTACTTCAGCACACCCCTCCCCTCCCCACCCACAGCCAGGACCTCTCCCCTTGGACACACCTCTCCCACCCAGTGCCAGGACAGCCCACCCCCTTGACACACCCCTCCCCGATTTTCCAGTGCTGGGACTTCCCCCATCTGCCCCTTCAGACACACCCCTCCCCTCCCCTTCCCATCAAGTGTTGGAACCCCACTCCTGCTTGGATACACTCCTCTCCCACCCAGTGCAGGGACACCCCCCCACACGCAATACACCCTTCTCCTGTTCACTGCCAGGACTCCCCCTCCCACTCCCACCCAGTGCTGGGGCCCGTCCCTCAGACCTGCTCCTTTTTGAGTGCTGAGACCTCCTGGACCCAGCCCTTCTCCCCAAAGGACCCCTGAGCGCTCCCTTCCAGAGCCACTGTCTTCATCTCCTCTCGGGGATCCCGCTGGACACTGTCTTCCCCCGATCCCAGGATCTCCCCATGCACCTCAAAGCCCCCTTGAGGGAGTCCTTCACCGACCTCCTGCTGGGTCTGCTTCTGCCCCCAGACCCACTCAGCAAGGCGGCAGGAGCCCCCAGAGGTGCACTGAACTCTCTGCCTTGGGGTAACTTGGGAAGAGCCCCACACACTCCCTCGGCCCCATCTGAGGCTCTCGAGGCAAAAAACCCTGGTGCCCATGGGGTGAGGGCATAGGACAGGGTGCCCCTATCTTGAAGGCAGTGCCTGGCTCCAGTGTGACCCCTCTCTCTGCTGCAGGAAGGTGACGGAGCTGCTGCACACCTTCTCTGAGAGCAAGAAGCTGACCACGGACAAGGTGCGGCAGGGGCTGCGGGGGGAGCGATTGAGGAGTCTGGGATGGGGGGATCCATCCCTCTGCCACTGATGGGGAGGGGAGGCTGCTCTGCTGCCCCAGGAGGCTTTGGCGGGGGGGGGGGTATCCCATTGCTCCCAGAGTTTGCCTGTAAAGGGCTAAGAAGTGTATGTGGAGCCCCCTGCCCCCCAGCCAGAGCTGTGAAACTCCCGACTATGCGGGAGGGCAGAGGCCCATGGGGCGGGGTCAGATGGCAGGATCGGGGCCACGCAGGGAGAGCTGCTGGGAGCCAACGCTGGCATCTCCCCAGCCTGCTGCCGCTTTACACCTCAGGAGGCGCTAGGGTTGTGAGGCTCCTGTCTCGTTCCAGCTGGCCTGGGAAGAGCAGGTCTAACCCAAGCCACAGCCATGTGTGGCCTGAGTGACCCACCCTGGCGCAGGGAAGGCTTCTGCCCTGCAGGGGGTTCCATGCGTTGGGAGGGGCCGGGATCTCACCACCTCCTCCCTCCAGGCCAACATCGAGGACCTGTCCCAGATGATGAACTTTCCCCAGTACCTGAAAGAGCTGAACAAGGTAACGGGGCTGGGGCTGTTAGTGGGCGGGGGGCAGGGCATTCAGTGGGGTGATGGGGGGGCAGGGTGTCTGTGGGGCTGGTGAGGGACAGTAGGGACTCTCTGGGGGGCAGGGCACTCTGGGGCACTCCGCTTTACTGCCTGCTGAGAGCTGCTGACCTGTTCCGTCGGGCAGAGCCATTTCCCCCCTAGGTGCTGTGTGGCACCATGGGCAGCAGCCTGCCCGTCAGTGCCCAGAGCTGCCATGTTAGCCCCAGCAATGGCAGCCCTTGGGTAATGCCTGTGCCTTGCTGCTGCAGCTCTCGGGAGGATGCAGCTCCCTCCTCCTGATCCTCCCCTCCAGCTGCCCCGCTCCACCCCAGAGGTGGCTGCACATCAGTGCTGGACAAAACAGTCCTTATGTACTAGTCTTATACAGTCAGTTGTGGCTGCCCCTCTGGCCGAGGGGCCTTCCTTGGGGGTTGGGGGGTGCAGGTGCTCTGGACCAGCCAGTGATGCGATAAACTCCCCCATGCCCTGGTCTCTCCCCGCAGTACTCCACACACCTGAACCTGGCTGAGCACTGCATGCGGCACTTCAAAGGATCGGTGGAGAAGCTATGCAGCGTGGAGCAGGTGGGTCTGTGGGCAGAGCCTGGCTGGGGGGCAGAATTTGGCTCATGGACTCAGCCTGGAGAGAGGGGTCTCAGACCCACAGGCTCACTGGAGCCAGGGCCAGCCCCCACATGCAGCACCAGGGGTGTAGAAGGGGGACATGGGACTCGGGTTACTCCCTGGAGGCCCATTGCTCACCCCAGGTGGAGCTGACCCCAGGGAGGGGGCACAGGGGGTAGGCGAGCTGTGGGTCATGGGGCTGTCACGTCTCCCATCCTGCTGCGGGGGCAGGAGGAAGCGGAGTGGCCTGACCTGGACCATGTGTGTTTGCCCCTTTCATCCCCCAGGACCTGGCCATGGGGACGGACGTGGACGGGGAGAAGATCAAGGACCCCATGAAGATCATCATACCCATCCTGCTGGACCCCAGCGTGCAGGCCTATGACAAGATCCGCATCATCCTGCTCTACATCTTGAAGAACGGTAACGCCACAGGCCTGCAGGGGGCAGCACTGGGGGGGCCTGCTGCTGCAGGGGGCGCCCCTGGAGGCGGTGCCCAGGCCTGTGGGGCTGTGGGGGAATAGCACTGCTTAGACTGGCACGCCCCCCAGCCATGCAGGGCACCTCCCGGCCAACCGCTTCCTGGGCCCTGTCTCTCCTCTGCCCACCTCTCGGTGCCTGCGAGCTGGACGGTGCAGCCTTTGCTCCCTGCTGCTGCCTTCCCAGCAGTGTCTGCCCTCCACACTCCCCCCAGCCCGTTCTCTGCAGGGAGGGGAAATGGAGACACACACCTGGAGCGGCCCCCCGGCCCGTTCTCTGCAGGGAGAGGAAATGGAGACACACACCCAGAGCAGCCCCCCTGGCCTGTTCTCTGCAGGGAGGGGAAATGGAGACACACACCTGGAGTGGCCCCCGGCCCATTCTCTGCAGGGAGGGGAAATGGAGACACACACCCGGAGCGGCTCCCCAGCCCATTCTCTGCAGGGAGGGGGAACATCCCTCCCTTTCTGCAGGATGTTCAGATGCCATGTTCTGCCTCTGAGCCCCCTGAGACCAGTTCCCTGCCCACCCCTTGTATCCTCCCTGGACCAGCTCCCTGCTTCTTGCTGCATCCAGCCCCTTCCCCCAGCTCACCAGGGCCTGGGGAACCTCCCTGACCCTGACATTGGCACAGTCCCTCTTCCCCCATCGGTTCCTGCCCCATGCTGGCTCGGTGGGGCAGGGCCCTGCTCCAAGGCCCTTCCTGTAACCCTGCTCAGGCACCGCTCCTGCGCCCGTTGCTCAGGCCAGGTACCCTCATGTGGCTCCTCTGGCTGCCCAGTTTCCTGGCCAGGGGGCGTGTGGAGTTGCCAGGCCTCCCCCTCTGCACTAAGCAGCAGTAAATGGTTTGGGGGGAGTTGCCTTCCCTCCAGCTCAAGTCCTCACAGCCTTAAAGAGCCAGGCCTCAGCTCTGGCACTGCACCTGGCTGGCCGCAGGAGGGGGAGCCCAGATCAGGGGGGGCTCCCACTGCACTGCCGGGGGGAGCTAGAGAGACCCCTGCCCCCAGCGCCCGAGAGAACCTGTGGAGGCAGAAGCAGCAAGAACCTGAATTCAAACATTAACTGCATGGGGTCCAGTGGGTTAGAGCGAGTGGTGCTGGGAGCCAGGACCCCTGGGTTCTACCCCCAGCTGTGAGAGGGGAGTGGGGTCTAGGTGTGCTAGAGGGGGGCCTTGGGGAGCCAGGACTCCTGGGTTCTTCCCCCCAGCTTGAGCGGGGGAAGGGGGGGGGGTTTTTTGGGGCCAGTGGGCTAGAGGGGGGCTGGAGCCAAGGACTCAGGGTCTACCCCCAGTATGAGCAGGAGTGGGGGGCCAGTGGTAGGGGTTCTGGGAGCCAGGATCCGGGTTTTCTACCCCCCAGCTCTGAGCGGGGGAGTTGGGTCCAGGGGGATAGGGGGGGCTTGGGAAGCCAGGACTCCTGGGTTCTACCCCAGCTCTGAGAGGGGTGGGAAGAGCAGGATATCGATTGATCAGCCATGGGACTGAATGAGCCTGGGCTGGGGTGCATCGCAGGGGTGCTAGCACTGACCTGTCTTCCCCCTGCAGGTTGTGTAGCAAGGAGACCTTCCGCCAAGCTGATCCAGGAGCCAGCATCAGCAGCCAGCGCAAACATCATCTGCAACATGGCGCTCCTGGGCACCTCCCTCATGTTTGGGGTAAGGGACTGGGGCCAGGGGCCGGTAGCTGTACCCATGCCAGGGGGGAGATCTGTGCTGCACAGGGGAGCCCAGGCCATCCTGGGGGTGCCACTCTATAGCAGTGACCTACTCCCAGCACAGAGGTGGCCTCTGTCCCTGTACAGTGGGGTGATGCCCTCCCCATACGAGGAGGACCCCTGAGTTACTCCCCATCTGAGGTGACCTCTTCTGCCCCTGCAGAGGACCCTGGGGGTCAGGACCTCAGATCGCCAGGGAGCTGGAGCTGGTGACCACTGCATGGGGTGGCCATGCGGTGAATTGGGGGAAGCGGCTCTGTCCTCCCATCAGTCTCTCTCCCCTCCTCTCTCTCTTGCTCAGTGATCCATTCTGTTCTTTTCTCTGCCTCTCCCCTGGAGCGACTCAGGTAGGCCGCGCTCTCCCTCCATTCCCATCCCACACCCCCTCCCTGCTGCCTCTCACCCCCTCTCCCTTCCTCCCCCAGAGCAAGCAGCTGCAACCTGAGAGGAAGGTACGGCTGGAGTCCACCTACCAGCTCTCCTGCTGGACCCCCAGGCTCAAGGACATCATGGAGGTACCCGGCCATCTGCTTCCTGGCCTTGGGGTGGGGGTTGGTTTGGGGTCAGCCATGTGTAGAGCCCTGCATATCCATGCACCATTTCTGCAGATAGTGCATTGGCTGCAGATACAACCAGGTCAGTCTCTACTCCCCAGCAGTGCCTGGCCCGCGGTGTCTGGTTCGTGCAGCCCGGGGGGCGCAGCACGTTCGGGGCCGCCAGCCAGCAGCCAGTGGCTGTCCGGCACCCATTTGCCCCACTGCACTGCTTCCTGTCCTGCAGGTCGAGCAGCACTAGCATCCCCACCAGCTCCTGGGCAGCAGGATTTGGGATTGGAGCAGGCGGGGCCCTGGCGCCAAGGGTGACCAGATGTCCCGATTTTACAGGGACAGTCACAATATTCAGGACTTTTTCATGCCTCCCCCACTGTGCTAACCACTGCCAACCACCTCTCTCCCCCCCAGGTTCCAGTAACATCCTGATCCCCAAGTTCTTCCTGGATGACGTCCAAACCTTCCACCAGCTGCCCCCCAAGGAGGCCTAGAAGCAGCCCCCTCCTCCCAGAGACTTTGCCCCCCACAGCTCGCTGCTCCAGCTACACCTGATTTTCTCAACAAGGCATCTCCCCCCCTACACCTGGCTGCGGTGTCAGTTTTGGGGGGAGGGACGGGAGAGGGGCTGGGACCCCCAGGGTGCTTGGCTGTTCGGGCAGGGGGCAGGCCAGGCTTCCTCCCTCTGGCACAGCATCTAGAGTTGTGGCCCTCTGTGCCCCATGGCCACCCTGCCCCCGATGGGGTAAGGGGACAGTCAGGCGCTGTTATCTACCAGCTTCGGCCATTCCAATCTCCCCTGCCTGGGACCCAAAATACAGCCCTTCCCCCTCCCTCTCCTGTCACCCCTCTGTCAGCCATGGAGGGCGCACAGAGGTTGCTACCAGCGTCTGACTTTGAGGGGGGATCTGATCCAGCCACTGAGCCCCAGGCTGTGTCTGTCCAGTCTGCAAAGGGTTAAAGAGAACCCCCCCACCTTCTGCCCCCATATCATTCCCCTTCACCACCTTGGGGAGCTGGCCCAGGCCTGGCTCCCTGCACCCCTCCCACCACAGCCTGGCACCCTGGCCTCTCGGCCCCGTCTCCCGGTGGGGACCTCGGCTCCGGAAGCGGGGAGGGGTCCTAGGAGGGGTTGCAGTCAAAGTGCCTAAGTAAGTGGGGGTGGAGCCAGGACTGCATAGGAGGCGCGTCCAGGGTTGGTCCGCAGCAGGGCAGAGCCGGGCTGCACCTAGGGCCCCGCAGGACTCAGGCTGGGCTCGTTGCCCCAACGGACCTGGATCACACGCCCCTGCCCAGTGGCAGACACCTCCTCAGTGCCTTTCCCTAGGTATCAGAGCCACCCCCTGGGCCCCTGGAGCCCCAGCTCCCTATGAGGCAGCCAGCTCCAGCCCCCTTGGGTCTGATCAAGCCCTGAGCCAAGCCTCACCCCCTGCATCCCACGGGCCCTAGTGGTCCCCTCCCTCTTGCCCGCCGGCTGTGCTGTGCTGGGGCAAGCACTGGCAGGAGTGACCCCAGGTAAAGGCAGTGACCTCCTTTACTGGGAGTGACCTCTTGGGGGGGGAGAGTTTGTGTGTTTGCTGCTCTGAGGCCTCCCCCCACCCATTATCACTCAGTCACTGCTGGCCCTGTGGGCGTGTGCCTGGGCCAATGAGCTGTGACCCAAAGGCTGGCCGAGGTCTCTGCTGCTGTTCACAGGCAGGAGAAGGGAGGGACAGGGAGGGGTGTGTGGCTGAGGGCCCAGGGAGCGGGATCCCCCCAGCTCCCCCTCCGGCCCCGCTGCAGGTCCCAGGCGTCCTGGCTCTAAGTCACGCGGCCAGCGCTGCCTCCCGCGCACCCGGGAGCAGGGTGGGGCAGTGGCTGCTCCTTTCACTGTTGGACCAGGGCCTGGGGGCAGCTCTGCTCTGGCCTGTGGATGCCCCCTGCTGGTGCAGTGCTGGCTCAGCCAGCCGTGCCCCCACAGTTCCCCGTGTCTCGCTGCCCCAACGCCCTTGTTCTGCCTCTCTGATCCGTGTGCCAGAGGGACCAGCAGGGAGCCCCAGGAGTCCCCACAAGCCAGTTATAGGGTCCACATCAAGTGTGCGGTTGGCGGAGACACTGAACCATACCCACCCAGCCCCTGCCCCTCCTGGAATCAGTGCTGGAACCCAGCCCCCTGCGTCCCAGCCCCTGAGCTGGCCCCCACAGGGAACCATACCCACCCAGCCCCTGCCCCTCCTGGAATCAGTGCTGGAACCCAGCCCCCTGCGTCCCAGCCCCTGGGCTGGTCCCCACAGGGAACCATACCCACCCAGCCTCTGCCCCTCCTGGAATCAGCGCTGGAACCCAGCCCCCTGCGTCGCAGCCCCTGCTCTAACCACTAGCCCCCGCTTCCCGCTCAGATCTGGGACAGAACACCTGCCTCCTTGCTCCCCCTCTAGGGCCCGGCCTTTGCCCCAACCCCCACCTCCTCCATCCTCCTGTGCCTAGAGCTGCTCCAGGGTCCCGCCACCCCAGCTGCTGCTGGCCCCCAGCCCTTGGGGCCCTGTTCCTGCGCTGGCACCTGCATTGTGTGAGCAGCTGCTGTAGGCTCGTCCCACTAGCCAGGCCAGGCCTCCTCTCTGAGACCCTCTAGCCTGTGCCAGCAGCTGGGGGTGCAGTGGCTGTGTCCCCCCACCACACACAAACACACACACCCCCGTTGGAGGGTGAAAGGAGACAAGGAGGGGCTGAGAGAGAGACCCATTCTCCTATCCTTCCCGCACCCTGGTCCTCCAGCTCAGCTCGGAGACTCACCCTGCCTCTGTACTCACTGAGCATGGGGGTTAGTGCCATCAGCAACCCCGCCCCACCCCCACCAGCTGGAGACAGTGAGAGACCAGTGCCAGGTCAAGGACCTGCCCCAGGTCCCAGAGGAATATGGGGGATCAGGGCTCAGACCAGGGGTGACCGCAGCAAGGGATCAGACCCAGCACTCATTAGGGTTGGGGGTTGTCTAACTTCTCTCCAACTGCTCATGGGCCATGGCCCCTCCTGCCCTCTCCCAGCCCATTTCCAGTGCCCTTAGTGCCCAGGGGGCACTCAGCAAGCCACACATTGTTGCTCACCCCTCGACGTGGGTGGGAGGCTCAAGGCCTGTGAGCTGTGCTGTGCCAAGGACCAAACCCGCCTTACCCCGGTCCTGGGAGATTTTGGTGATGCACAGAGTCACTGAGTGGCTTTTATTCCCTGTGCCAGGCCAGGGAGGGCAGCATTGCTATTGCAGGTAGCTGGGGAGGGCAGGGCTGGGGGGCACTGACTTGGCCATGCAGCCATGGGTTGGGCCCTGGGCTGGGCCAGGTTTGGCGCAGGGATGGGCTGGCTGGGCGCGTCTTGTTTGTGATCATCTGAGCCTGGCCTAGGCCATGTTTGGCTAGCACCCCTTCAAACCCAGTGCCCCTGGCTGGTTCACGGGAGGAGGGCAGGGGAGGGGAGGGCAGGCGGCTGCTCTGGCTGGGAGAGAGGCAGAGGGAGAAAAATGACAGAATCATAGAATATCATCTAGTCCAACCCCCTGCTCAAAGCAGGACCAATCCCCAACTAGATCATCCTCTTAGAGCAAAAGATCAACTATTTGAATATTTGCTTATCATCTAAGCTGCTCCCTTCCCACACGTAGCTGCTGTCTGCGCACGTACTCAGGCTACTCTGTAAAGGAAGTTGAACAGATGTGTCCTGTTTACCCCTATAGATATCCCCAAAGGGGACTTCAAAAATGCATGGGCTAGTAGAATTTACGCACGCCAAGTTGTTTGTTACAGGGTGTAAAAGGTTTGCTCTGCGCTTGTAAGGTGTGCTTCTCCCTCTGGCATGAGTCGAGGGGAGCACCCGCTCAGCTGACTGATAAATAAAGAACTTGGTAACCGTCTTTTGGTCTTCCGTGCCTCCTTGGGGTAATTGAGCAAGCTCCAGGGGGAAACAAGCCCATTTGGCTAACAATGGCACCCCAGATGGGACTTCTTTCCCTGTAGAGAGGCGCTGACCGGCTGCCGAGAGCGATTCCTGAATAGCTCGGGCTCCGGATTGTCACAATCGGCCGGGGCGGCTGCGTCCTCTCTAAAGAGAACTCCAAAGGACATGGAAGCGAGACGGCTCCAGAAGAAGGGGAAGTTCGACTGCTGGACGCGACGACTTCGGGCGGAAAGTGCGTTTACCTCCTGGGTTTGAGGAATAACGCCCCCGAATTGTGGGTTGGATGGTGGAAACCCTCTAGGCAGCCCCATATACAGGAGGGTATATTAACATTATTGTGGTTTTGTAAATGTCTCTTTGTTGTGTTACTGGTTAAGGAATAAGTAAGTAACGGCCAATGAGTAACGTCACTAACTCCACTAGTTCATGGGCCATCCTTGATAATTATTGGGACTTGGAGCAACCTCAGGGATTGCTCTTGTTCCTAGGGGGGGTAATCTTGTTTTTCCTTTTAATGATGTATTCAGAACTGAAATTGTAACTAACTAAGGTTCTTGTGTGAAAGGTGAATGAGTGCCGCTGACCAGGTCTGAGACTTAAGCTGACTCCAGCCACCCCAAGACTCCTGCGAGGGGAAACCCGGTGACCAGGGTATCTTGATTTCAAGGGGGGTCAGCCAAACCTCGTGACCCAGTGACCCAAGGCCTTCTTGGTCACCTTTGAATGCGTGGCCCTTGTCGCGGGGTGGGCCTGAGAACAATAGGCCACTCTTCTGGCACCGTATTTGACCGGGACGGGCTCGGACGGCCTACCGCAGACTGGTGGCGGAGGAGGCCAGGGACTATGACCGCGTGAAAGCTGCGGTCCTGGACGCCTTGGACGTCAGCCCCGACACCTTTAGGCGGCAGTTCCAGAGCAGGCCTACCCTGCGGGCGCCCACCCACAGCTGGTGGCCCAGACCTTGAAGGAGGCGTGTCGCCAATGACTGCAGCTGGAGGCCAGGACGGCCGAGGAGGTAACCAAGCAGGTCGTCTTGGAGCAGTTCGTCCAGACTCTGCCTGCTCGGGGAAGGGCCTGGGTGCTCCGCCACTGGCCGGCGACATTGGCTGCGGCCGTCTCGCTTATGGAGGACTCCCTGGTCGCGGAAGCCTCCGTGGGGGCCTACCTTCTGGCCACCCACCTCTGGGCCCGAACGCCTCCACAGTGAGAGCTTGAGAACAGAGTATCCCTTCCTAAGTCACTCAGCATGGAAAATCACACAGAGCTGGTCTATTGTATAGTTCTGCTAGGTAAGGGGAAGAGATTCTGAGTTACACAGTGGTTTCCTTGTAACTTCCTTTGTAAGGTATGGTAAGAATAAGAGTTCTGTTGTCAGTGAGGATGTGATTTATTGCCTTGCAGCCCGTTCCTCTCTTAGCCCGTTCCTCTCTGATAGCTTTTCTGCACTCCACCCACTACCCCTACATGTTTCGGCCTAGACTTCCCCTTGATTTCCAGAGTCACCTCTGCCACTGGGCAGGATTTATTGTCCCCATATTCAGTTTTGATCCTACGTCTGGGAAGTATCCAGTGGGGTTTCACTAACTCCTGCCTGACTAGCAAACAGGATGAAGCTATATCCATTAGTCCCTTTGGTGGCTCCTCTCTATGCATACCAATATGGTAGCTACTTTCTTTTTTTCCCCTGCCTGAGAGTCTTGTCCCAGCCACAAAATTTTGCAAACCCACAGCCCATTTTAGGACAGTCTCTTTTTAGCTGTCCTTCACATCCATGTCGGAAGCACACTGTTGACCAAGCTCCCACTACAGTTCCTTGAGGCTCCTCCCTCTTCTTGCTGTCCTTCCCAGCTATAGACACTCTGACCCTTCTCAAATCTAGTCCCTTAAACCACTGACTCACTCTGGGAATGTCTGCCTCTGCAAATTCCTCTATAACTTTAACTGTGGGGTCCAGATTAACTGGCTAGTGCCACGTAACCCATACTCGGGTATGCTCAGGGAGACTCTGAAAAAACTTCCAGAATCATGCAGTCCATGATTTCCCCCACAGTTTGAGTATCTGGCTTTACCAATGAGCGGCCCAATCTTTTAATTTCTGTTCAAATGCACACAGACCTAATCCCTCAATCCATCTCAACTCCACATTTCTGGCAGTACTTTTCTGTGGAGAGGCCTCACCTCATCCAGCATGGCTGCCTTAATCATGTCATAATCTCTTGCCCGCTAATCACTAAGAGCCATATATGTGCTTCCCAGGTTAAATAGAGTGTCAGTTGAAAGGCCCACATTGTTATGTCCCTATGAGATCTCACTGCTGCGTCTTTAAGAATAACCAAAACCACATCAGGGTTGTTCGCAGGTCCCATTTTACAGAGTCTGATCTCCTGTGCCTGGTTTCCATTTCCTGTCACAGGACTTGCCAGACTTTGGGGGGAGTTGCTGCCAGACCTGGGCTTGCTCCCATATCAATTCTTGAAGGCTCTTTTGCTGTTAAACCTATCAGGCAAGCAAGGGCTGTTTTTTCTGCATGGTGGGATTGTTGGAAGGTCGATAGGCTCTTCTACATCAAAAGTTCTCAACCGGACTGATTGCTGCAGCCCCAGGCTTTCTATTGAAGCATTAGAGTCTGTGCCTTTCAAGGGTGGGAATAAGAGACTGGTGAGAGTGCTCAGGAAGCAGAGAACATGGAATCCCCTTGAAAACCCCAGAATCACCTTGAGGAAGTGTGTCTGCTGGTGAGGTAAGAGATCTAGAAGGCATCATTTTATCCTTGGGAATCAGGAGCAAATAGAGTGGCTGAGTGGGAACCTCCAGTTTATAGCTTTATGGGGGGTGCCCTGGGTGGAAACACACAGCTCCCACTCATAGATATCAGAGCTGTCTGCTCAGAGCAGCTGAGTTCTTGAAGTGTGCAATTGACCCTATAAGCAGTTTCTTTTGCCTTCCAGAGTTCTGCTAAGATCTGGACTAGTAACATCTGAGATCATCCAGAGCCTCCTCCCCGGGTGAATTCCCCAACAGAAAACCACCGAGTCACCGCACAGCTTTCTTTGACCAGGTAAGACACAGGGCTCTGAAGAGCAGTTTCATCATTAGAGCATTGTCTGTTTGCCTTTCTTTTGGGAGTTGTACAGTTCAGTTCATAGGAGTAATTGTCATTTTAGATAGTAGACTGGGTCCTCCTTTATATGGAAACCTGACAAGGAACTTCATTCTACCTTTCAGAGTCATTCTCTCTCTGATATTTGTATTGCTGTCATTGCCTATACTAGCTACATAACCACAGGGGCTGGCTGAGAGAGATACAGACAGAGTTTGAATTCCTGGACCTCTTCTGCCAAGTCCTAGTGCTGATACTAACCAACAGCTCCTGATTTTGGTTTCGCTCAGCAGATCTTCTGAATGAACCTAGTGTCCTAATGGTATAAAACAAAAACCATACAAATACATTCACATCTATTTTAGGTTCCCATTACTGTAGTTACAGAGTTTAAGTACTCAGATATGTGTGTATGTACGTACGTATCTCCACAACACTTCTGGGAGGTAGGGAAGCACTATCATTCCTGTTTTACAGGCAGGGAATTGATGCACAGAAGGGCTAAGTGACTTGCCCAAGGTCACACAGGAAGTTCTAGGCTAGTGTGATAACTGCTGCACCATCCTCCCGTTCCACAGCCTTCCTCTAACATCTGCATCATATTTCCCACTTATGCTAAGCAACTATTTTAGGGGTTCATCTGGTTCTAAGAAAAGCAATCGATCTGTGCCTGTGATGGGCTGTACCCGGGCTTTGAGGCTTCTTACGAGAGGCCCTGTGGTCCTATTACACCCTGCCCCAGGAAAAGAGCCACAAATCTGGGTCTGTCTAGAGAGGCCTCAGGAAAGCAGCCAGTCAGGCTCAGCTAAAAGGAGCTGCAGGGCCTTAGCAGGTCAGATCCTGCCAGGAACTGGAGGGGCAAGAAAGGATGCTGCTCTCTGGCCACAGAAATTCGGGAGATAGCCAGTTTGATTCTGGCAGCATTTGCTTAAGTTGGGTTTATAGGAAGAGAGTCCCTAAGAACTTTAACCCTGAGGTGAGGGTAAAGCTAAAAGTGGCTGGTAGGAAGAAGCAACGATGAACTGAAATCAAGCAGTGTCTAGCTACTGTTTATAGGGTCCATGGTATGGAAGACAGAGTTATAGGCAAGCCCAGGTTCCACTACCGTCTACAGTGGCATAAGCCCCACGAAGGGAACAATGCTTATGGAGAAATTGAACAAAGGGCACAAATTAAAGGACCCTGAGTTGGGGCTGGAGACCCTAGTGAGGGCAATGGGAGTGTTCTTGACTATCCCAGGAGAGGTTCATTTGGCCTTTGGGTCTTAGCCAGACGCCTGAGCCACAGAAGATTCACTGAAGTTAGCTGACAGGGTGCACCAGGGGTGAGAAAAAGACTGTGGTACCAGACCCAGCCACTAAGAAGCTCTCAAGAGGTGAGTGGATCCCTATGATAGTACCCAAAAGGAAAGCTCTATGTTTTTAAGATATTTCTCATTTCTGTGAAATAATAAAGTCCAAGGCCAGCTCTAGGTTTTTTGCCACCCCAAGCAAAAACATTTTTGGCTGCCCCGCACTCCAGTACTGGGCTCTCAGCATTATATTAGTTATATGGTGGTACCTGGTCAAAGGGGACTTTTTTGCTTGCTTTATTATCCTCTTATCTGTCTGTTGTGCTGCTAATATGTGTTAATTAATGACAGTTAAGGACCATCTTGTTCTATGTTTGTACAGGCCCTAGCACAATGGGATCCTGATCTGTGACTGGACTATGAGGCAGTACTGCAATACTGATCTACAGAAATACCGTTCCCACTGGTTTAAGAGATTAGTCACCGAAAATGGAAGTATGAGAACTTGACATCTGCAGTTTAACTCAATCCCCTCATCTCCTGCATTGAGTGTTCTTTCTACTCAGTACATGCTGTCTGAACACACAGCACAACCGTGATGGATGGTGACAAAAGTAAGTGTTGTTTCTTCTTCTCTCTCTTCTCTTTACAGATCAGGCGATCAGGCTGCAGCTAAGACCTGTGACCCACGACCATCCCTGGCTGCCACTCAGATGGACAGTGCTGATGCTGTGTCCAGGGGAGTCTTTATAAGCTTGCCCAGGAAACCCCTTAGAAAAGGCAGGCAGCCCCTGCTGGGAAACCCCTTAGAAAAGACAGGCAGCCCCTGCTGGGAAACCCCTTAGGAAAACTGGTTCTGACTGGAACTTGTTTAAAACTTCCAGGATAACCGCTCAGACTGAGTAAGGGCAGAGGGACCCAGTCTATGCACTAATGTCTGCAGCCCTTAGTTAGGCAGAATAGAAGTCAGAAGGAATTTACCTGAATGAGGATTGAAGGGTCTGTCCCTTGGTATCCTCAAAACTTGCTCTGGCTCCAGTTGGCATTTTGTTGTGTCAGAAACAGCCTGAGCCCAGAGAGGGCTGCAGTACGTGGCTTTGTGAGGAAAAAGGAGAGCGAGTCACAGCAGTAATACATCTCTGAGGGCTGGTCTTGTGGTGAAGGTGGCATGCACTGGACAATGCCTACTGACGTGATCATGGAATGCCATATTTCATCAGAGATGCTATTAAACTAAATCCCAAATCTAACCTCTGTGGGGCAAGATGTTGATTGATGTTACAGATAGAGATTGGCTGCTGCACATCACAGAAGGGCTAGTAACTATTTTGTGGTGCCCAGATGGACTTTTTAGAGTGTTGTTTACAATGAGGGTTCTCAATCTTTTTCTGTTGAAGGCCCCCCCACATGCTATAAAAACTCCATGATCCAGCAAGGGAGAGCCCTCCAGAATTCAGATGTGTGTGTGTGGGGGACCTCTGGGCTTCAGCCACGGGCAGGATTCTGCCCTATGGGGCTAGAAGTGGGGGCCTTGGGAGCTCCATGGCATGTGGGGGGCTCAAGGCTTGCTCCGCAAAGCAGGGGGATTGGGGTCCAGTGGGCCGTGGGCCCGCAGTTGAGAATGGCTAATTTACAACACAGCACTAAAATAATGAGTTCACAATAAAATAAGTTCACTGAGTGCTACTTAGACATGGGCCAGACAATACAGCCGTCTGAGCTCACAAGCCACAACTCTGAGTAGCTGTCTAGTAACATTTTATTAAAGAGACAAGGTGGGTGAGATCATAGTTTTTATTGGACCAACTTGGAAATGGGAAGTTGGAAGCAACTTGAAAGTTAGTCAAATTAAAAAAATATTACCTTACACACCTTATCTTTCTAATATCCTGGGACCAACTCGGCTATTACAACATTGCATATGAACATTTATGTCCTGCACTTTTCTTGCATGTAGGATGGTGAATTATACCAAGAAACTGAGGCATGAGGAAGTGGACCAAGCAGTAGAGATGACTGTAAATGTCTGGGTGATATCACACTACAAAATTTTGTGACAATAAACAATGGCAATGCTAATACCATGATTACATTTGCTTCTAAAAGCTGCCTGGTTTCTTTAGTGGTGCTTCCTTAAAGAGTATTTCCAAAAGACATTTTGAAGAGCTAAGGTTTCCTTTTGAGGAAAGTAAACAACATGAATTTCAGTGCTGCCTAGGGTGACCCGATGTCCTGATTTTATAGGGACAGTCCCGATATTTGAGGCTTTTTCTTATATAGGCTCCTATTACCCCCCACACCCTGTCCCGATTTTTCACATTTGCTATCTGGTCACCCTAGTGCTGCCTATCTTCTCATATCAAGTCAGGCTACCTCTCCTATTGATGTACAGTATCTGGCCCCCATCCTTCCTATCTGGTGACTATTACAAGCCACAGTAAGCTGAACTGCCTTAAGGCTGCTCTACTTTATGGCAGCCCAGGGGATGGGGAGAATATAAAGGTGGCATACAGATACTTTTCTCCATTCCTGTCACATCCTGCACAGAGTGCAGCTGAGCAGAAAGCATAGATTGGAGACTGAGTATAAGGCCTGATTCTGTGCTCACATACACGTTAAACTTTCATTAAATGCAATGGAAATAGCATGGTTGTAACAGAGGGCAGAATTCAGGCTTTAAAAGGAATTACTACTCAAAAGATTTCAGGACTAGGGCCATAGTGTAAATCTATGTAAGGAAGATACCAGTCTCTCCATAAAATTGATTACTTTAATAGGGATCCATTTAAATTTGTTAAGAAAAAATCTGGGAACTCACACAGAAACAGTTTTTAATATTTAGTAATACATATGTGCAGGACAGATGTGAAAGAAATATTCAGAATGTTGAAATCTGGATAGCCCAGATCCTTAATTCCTTGTGTGTCCCCTTTGAGCCACTGCATTGGCTCAGAGGGCAAAAAGGGAATTAAATATTGCTTTAAAGTGGCAGCTGAAGTTCCCCTGTAAATACTAGGAGGCATTCTGGGGCAGGGTAAGGACCAGGAGGCGGCATGGCAAAGGTATGAGAGGTAGGACTGGAGCATGATGCGCTCTTGCAATCTTGGGCAGCAGCATCATGGGAGTAGCTACCTGACACAGAAAGTGAGAACTTGGCCCCAGGCAGTTTAAGAGATTGGCTGGGTCAGTAGAAAGATGACTTGAACCTACGTGTGATCCAGAACATGAAGCAGAGCTCTGGAAAATCTGGGAGTCCAGCTCTATGAGTTGTTGACCTAACACATGTTGGTGTGGTTTGAAACATTAGCAACAAAGAGAAGTTAAGTGAGATGGAAAGTTTGAGGACCATGTTTTTATCTTTGCTCAAATTATGGTCGTTTGAAGTTGAGTTGATTGCTTGGTTCCATCCACTGTCAGCTAAAACCTTTATGTACTTTTCCAGAGCCTGGAGACTTTTTTCCCATTTGATGGGTCTTGTGATGTCCTGGGTCATGTATATGGACCTGGAGAAGAAAGAGGAGGTGACATTCATTTGGATGAAGAGGAATTTTGGACAATGGATTATGTCTGGAAAAGCAGGAGTTCTGTTTCACTGATCAGCTCTCCTCCCGAAGTGCAGTGAAGCAACAAGCATTAGCTTTAGGCTCTTATGGCAACTTTTTATACAATGGATTTTGTTGCATATGTTCCTCTTGCTCATGCCACCATGGAAATAGGTAACACATGGTTACAAGCCAAGTATGATTAAAAAAAAAAAAGGATTGCCTCAGGTTAGGCTGTCGAGTTCATATCTAGGTCCCCAAATAAATGGCTTGACTTATACCAGCACTGAGTAACAACAACACCACCACCAAAAGAGTCTCAGCTTACTGTAAGCACTGATTTAGCTGAGTTCTCTATCAATCTTGGCATTAAATGGCAAACAGTTACCAATCATCTGTTAAAAGGTAAAAAGGTAACATGGTTCCTAAAAAAAAAAAAAAAATGTGGAAAACTGGACTATTCATATTATACACGCAAATGGGAACATGTTAAGAATTGCCACTGCAGAAAAGCATAACAGCTTACCATTGGTATAACGTTTTCTGGATGGTCTCCCACAACTACTGGCATGCTAATGTTACTACCCCTAATTGTTTTTGGTTTTAAATTGTATGTGTTTAATTGAAATGTTTAAAATGTGCTGGTGGATAAAACAAACGTATGTAAAGCTAAAGCCAAAGGCCCAAATCACCTCCCAGTATTTTCTATTACATGGACTAAATAAGAAGTGACACTGGCGATTAATAATCTTAGTGTCAAAAGGGGGATATGTAGGAGCAGGATTTTATAATGTCCCATAAGAATTGAAGTATAATTTGATTTCATCCTGCTAGCCACCTTTTTTAAATAGCAGAAAGAACTGACCCCCTGGGACTAAAAGATTCTGTTTTCCCATATGCATTACAAATTGGGCCCTCTCTAACTCTTTGTTTTAAGATTTAGGTAGTAAGAGACAGGATTCTCTATTGTGTCTATGTTAAGTAAATTAGAGAAACATTGAAGGCCTGGGTCTCAATGTAAATTGTCTTGGTTATCAATTGTAAAACCTAGCAAGGTTTAATTTGCAATGCTTTTTTGTTCTATATAAAATACTACTGTTTGTATTCTCAATCTATTTGTGTGAATGAGGAATGTATGCATCAGGAAAAGATAAGGTGTAAAGGCCATTGTTACAGCCAGAGTCAAGGGACGGCTGTTAAACTGTCTGGCATCTCAGAGTGGATACATGTAAGAATGCACCAACCCCAGTGAACCAATCATCACCTCAGGACCATGCAGAGTCAATTTTTTGACTCCAGAAGAAGACGTAGAGGAACATCCTGCAATACCTTACAATCTACGCTCTCGTAAGGGTTGCCAGAAGCAGATGACTACATAAAGCAAGGCCCAAGAAGAAGCAGTAGTGACCCTAGCGCCTGCTGCCTGGTGGACATAAAACTGTGACTGCACTTCCCTCAGTTGAGGTTGTCAGAACCAGAAGGGCCCTGCCTCCAACATGCGCCTCTGGTGGTGCCAGTTCTTCGGCTGCTGGTGTCTTAAGGTCTGGGGAGTCCACAATGATAATTCTTTTATCCAGCAGCAAGTGTGGATAGCTCAGACCCTTATTATTTCTAAATGCTGGGTCTGCAGCCACATCCCAGCCCACTCTCAAACTGGTGTTCCTGTCCTCGCTATCCCACTCAACTGACAAATTGTGAGTCCTGATTCTAACTTTGACACTAGCCAACAAAGGAGGAATTGTGAGCTGTGTCAGGTCAGCTAGTCAAGTGGGAAGGAGCTGGTACAGTCCAGAAAGTGAATCAGTCCTGTCTGGGAAATCTGACCCATGTTGATAAACATTGTGGTTGGAGGTTTTTCCCTGGGAGACTGAGTATGCAGTTAATCTCTTTCCTGCTTAGCCAGCATGAACACAGAGCTATAAATAGAAATGCAAAGTAGTGAAGTGATCTACCTGCCGAATACGTGCATTCCAGTGATAGCCCTGGTTGGAGGGAGCTCTTACTGGGGCCAGTGATACCATCTCCTAGGGTTTGTGCTGGCTGGAGGGGATTATGGATGTAACCCTTCTGCCCCTCTGAGTTGGCAGCAACAAGGGCCGGGTTCAGTATCCAGGGGTTCCATTTCAGTAACACAATGCATAAGCGGCTCGAGCCCCCACCCAGTGACCTGGGACACTCACATACCACACACCCCTGGGCGCCTCTAGGAGGCAATACTTCCCCTCTCGCAAGCACGGAGTCTGAGTGTAGCAAAATCTTTTTAATAAAGGAAGGAATCAATGCGGCATCCCACTGGAGAAACACCACAAACAGGGTTATAACACAAACCATAAACAAAAGCCCACCTCCAAGTACGTTTGGCAATGTCCTTTTCCCCTTAGGGTCTTAAGTCTGTCAGGGACTCTAACCCAGACGGCAAAGTTTGTTGTTTGACCGCTAGAGAGACAGGCAACACCAGCAAGGTCCGATTAAAAGCTTTTTATTGACAAGTGCACACATCAATAGAGAGCAGCTCGTCTCCCGAGAGAACCAGCCTGCTCTTTACTTCTTAGTATAAGCCTCTATAGACAGTTCTGTCGCGTTATAAATTATTCACTGGAGCAATTCACCCCCTTCTTTTAACAACTAGAAACTAGACACCTTTAGTATACATGCATGCCTAAAGTTAGAAATGTAGGGGAGTTAAAAACAAACAAAGAACAAAACCAGGGAGTGAAAACAAGGAGGCTGGGAAACTAGGACTCTTATTAGTTTTTCGAAGGAGCTGCCCGATGGTTTTGTCTGCTATATCTTTATTCAGGCCTAACAAGTCCAATCACCCCAAAGTCCAACAACCTAAAAGTCTCTGGTCAGTGCCACCCCAGAATTCAAGAGTTTATCTGTAGGGTGTTACCTCCCCAGCCTGGGTGGAAATAGGTGGGGGGGAAGTCCACACAGGGTGTTAAGGGGCACCTTACGTGGGCCAGGGCCAACTGCTCCACCTCTCCGTGAAGTTCTGCTGCAGCCTTCACCACGACCAGCTCCACTACACCAGTTGTGCTGCTCCTCCAGCTACCCCTGCAAACCGCTTTACTCTGCTCACTGTTCCATGGGGTGCTCCAACACGCTGCAACTGCTCTGCTCTGCCGGCCGCTTAACGATAGGTCTTCAGGCTCCCCCACTAGTTAACACAGTACTCGGTGATCTCAGTTCAGCTCCTTCGGTGATTTCAGCTCTTAGTAGGAGAGCCCTGGTGCTGGTGCACCATTGGTCCAACATGAATTCAGCTCAGCAGTCTCTAGACGGACTCCTAATGGAATCAAAATTAGCTCTACTGTCTCAATATAAATTAAATGATACTTGCTAGACAAGGGACATGGGTTCCAAAACCCAGTGAGGGGAGAGAGGTGGGGGACTGGTGTGTGTATGTGATGGTATGGGCCTTTTGAGGGCCTGGAACACCAATTGCACATCCTTCTCTCTCCACTGTTTCAGCCAATGCTTAACTACCTATACCATCCCAGACAGATATGTGACACAATGCTTCAAGTCCCCTCCTGCCTCAAGAGCAGATTTTTAACCCTTTATGTTCCAGGCATAGCAATGCAAGCAAAGAGGGAAAACGAGGCATGCGTAGGAATCATAAACGTATTACCAAAATTCCCACTTTGTGATATTTACAACCTCAGGGAGGCAAACCGAGACCCTCTGAGGGGAGATCCCACATCTCACTGGGCTGATACAGGGGATGGATTCAGTCCTTCTCTTGTTTTTTGCCTTCAGACAGTTCATTGTTTGGCCAATTTAGCCCAGGTGCTTCCTTCTGGAAAAACCTAGAGATATTTTACTTTTCCTTGTATTAATCTTATTTATCACTCTGGGCCAGAAACTGCATGCAGCTCCAAGGGGAAAGATTATCACAGCTCCTCCAAGAACCAAAAATAGTGGGGGCATTTAAGGTGAATCACTCAGTTTGTCAACACCTCCAAAGAGGTGCCACCCCAGGGACGGTTGTATATACTGGTTTGAACTGGGTTTCCCAGAAATCAACAGACAAAGAAAAAGGGTTTTATATAAAAAAGCTGGGTTTAAACCGACTCAGGGCTGTCTTCTGCCCAAGAGGGGCCTCAACTCTTGTGGAAAGTTTGGAAAGACTTTGGCTATTAGGGCTCCATAAGACTAATTGGCGATTTCTGGTGTGTTTCGAGTGTTTAAATCTGTTTGTTGTTTTTATTATGGTTTCTCTGTAACACTTTTATCTTAAAAATAAATGTGCTTGTTTAGAAGGAGCTTTGTGTTAATGTGTAACTGCTGGCAGTACACAGTTCCTAGCCCTTGAGAGAAAGCAAAGCACGGGCCGTTAGGCAGACTGGCTTGCTGGGACTATCACAGTGTAGGGTAGCCTTAAATTCCCTGGTGAAAAAGAAGTTGGACACGGGTCCCTGCCAAGAGGCAAGTGACTGCAGAAGAGCTGAAACCTGACTGAACATTCCTGGAGTGTACCACAAAGGGAGCAGACAGAAACAGGTGCAGTTACCCTGAAACTGTAACAACCATGCACCTGGGGATGGGTTAGATAGGACAATAGAGTTTTTTCCAGCTGCTGTGGTTGTGGTGTCTCACTGTTTCATGTATACATCCTTCCTGGGCACAACTGGTCTTCCTGGGGATCCTTTGGCAAGACATATCTAATCCTTAGATGTTGGCTTTTTGTATTCATCCTATTTTGTTGTCTGAGTTTCAGTACACAAAAGAACGGTTCATCTAAAAAGTAGTCTTGTTCTTCAGAGACAAAACCAAGCAGGTGTAGAACTAGCAATGTAAGGCTGAGTTTGCTGCTTTCACAGGCTAGACAAGGTGGGGTGAGCACTTTAGCCACAAGCTCATCACGCAGGCTGCACCTTGGTTGGAAGCTCCTTTCTTCACAGATGAATACCTGGATCTTCACTCTCTCCCTTGTCTCTTCATCACCTCAGCAGCCCTGTGTGGTCTCTCAAGAACTGCACACCTGACTCTGGGATGCTGAGTGTTATCAGCTGCTGAAACCACAGCTTGAACCAAGAAAGCCTTTGCTCTCACTCACTTAAACTAGTTGCACTAAGTAATATCAGCTCCAGGTGAGCTGACACTAGCACTATGACATACTCTTTCCAGGGGTGCTCAGTTACCAGGTGTTAACTGGTCAGCTGATGCAGCGAAGCATGTGTCCTGACAAGCTCAAGAACTTCAATGCAGAAGAGGCTTGGAATTTTTTCAGATCAGCTATACAAAAATGATCTGAAATTTGCATACTAAGAAAAGGGAACAAACAAGCAGGGAAAGGCATAAGACCCATGTGGATGAATAACCACCTCAAAAAGGTTATTAGGAGTTGATCAGCAAAGACAGCTACATTGTGGAGGTTAGAAAATGTTGGAATAAAGTGAGAAAAATTAAAAATCAAGCTGAATGAGCTCCTGTCAATGAAAATGAATTAATAACGAGGGTTTTTTAGTTATATAAACAAAAGAAGAATACAGAAGGATGAAGTTGAGCCAGTATACAGTGTGGATGGGAAGGAGGTTAAACCTAATGTAGATATGTCTCTAAAACTAAATGAATAGTTTGCCTTGGTTTTCAGTAACAATGATACTATGAAACATGTGCATGTAGGCAGTATGGCTGATGGAATGGAAATTACCACAGCGGAGGTGGAAAAAACTTAAAGAGCCTAATGTGCTCAAAATTGGGGGTACCAGATTAACTTTTACCTCAGAATGTTGAAAGAACTGGAGCATAAGATTGCTAGCCCAGGAGCGAAGATCTTTTAATAAATCTTTTTGGGGGTAGTCCTATATGCCTGGAGAATAGCTAACATCAAATTGTGACAGGATCCCCAGCGTGCAGCCAGGGGCTGAGGGATCACAGTATCCCCTTAACTCTCTCCAACCAGGGCTGTCTCTCACAATGTCTTGCTAGTGACCAGCAGCAAACCCCTCCAGGTGCTGTTATCATTCAGCACAACTGTATGTGGAGCCTCACACCTACCTAGATTGCATGAATACTCCCAAAGCCACTCACGAATCACACAGAGAGAGGCACCAGAGCCAAATCACCCCAGCTCCCAGCACTGTACCTCAGGAATATACTGTCTTGCACTGCTCCAGACAAGCAATGCAGATTTATTAATTGGTTCACCACTTCATCAGTGGAAAGTAGATATACATCAGCCTTTGCAAAACCTGAGCAGATTTGCCACACACTTATTACAAACACACTGGTAAAGATAAACAGTAAAACAAGCGTATTGACTACAAAAGATACGTTTTAAGTGATATGAAGTGATAGGCAAAAAGTCAGAGTTAGTTACCAAAATAAAACATAAGCACAGAGTCTAAACTCTCATTGCTATTAGACTGGGCAACATCTAGATGAAGCAGGTTTTCTCACCCCACTGGATACTGCAGTCCTTCATACACAGATTTGTCCCTCAAACCTGGGCCAGTCCCCAGTTGCAGTCTTCAGAGTGTCCTTGTTGCTTGCAGCATAGGTGGCTGAAGGAGAAAGGCTAAGCATGGGCCCCCTGTGTTCGGTTTTATACCCTCAGTCCATGTGTTTGGAAAACACAATTCCAGGCATGCCTGGGGGGCATTGCTGAGTCTCCTGGCAAGGTTGAGCAATTTCCCTGGTGTGGCCTCATGCATGTGAGTCATTGATTGTTGCTCTCTTTCTGGACAATGGTTGTTGATGGGTGGACACCCCGCCCAGGAGAGAGGGACAGTCCTTGCCCCCAAAAGATCACAATCCAAGTACGCAATGGGTAGGAGGAAAACAGAGAAGGGCTGTGCCTTCCCCAAGGTCACCAAGCAGGTCAGTGACAGAGCCACGAACAGACCCAGTAACTCCAGAGCCCCGTCACACACAACTTGAAAAGGTCCCCAGACCCCATTGTATTAGGCTACAGGAAGAGGTGGTTTATCCATGGATGCACAGGCTGTCTTGGCAGGTAAGCTCAGCTGCAATCCCTGCACATAGCTGGGGGTATGTGTCATGAGTCAGAAGAAGTGAGTGTCCAGTCCTGTGGGGCTGTGCTCCTGGCTCATACCTCCAGCACTCACTGCTGCCCCTCCCTTACCAGCTGCACTGTTCAGCCAGCCTCAGGCCCCAGAGAGGTCACTGCCCCTCCCACTCCACCTCAAACCTTCAAACTGGGACATGGTGCACCAGCGCCAATCAGAGTGCACTAGTGTAAATTCTGTGTATACTAAGGGTTTGCACCAGTGCCTAAAACACAAGTGTGGCAGAGACCTTTAGTACCCAAAACAGCAGTACGGTGGCACCAGAACTGGGATATATTTCTAGCTCCATCATGGACAGCCTGGGTGACCTTGGACACATCAGTGTTTCTCCTCACAACTTTAGTCTTTTTACCCAGCTGACCACTCACTGGGGTCTCCTCTCTCTCCAGAGCCGCTCACCACTAAAATGTGTGTGCATGTGTCATAAACAGATAGTTAAGGGTTAATGTCTCTTTTACCTGTAAAGGGTTAACAAAGAGGAAACCAAACACCTGACCAGAGGACCAATCAGGAAACAAGATACTTTCAAATCTCAGTGGAGAGAAGCCTTTGTTTGTGCTCTTGGGGTTTTGCTTTGTTCTCTCTGAGTCCTGAAAAGGACTAGACGTGCAACCAGGTTTCTTGCCAATCTCCCTGCTACAGTCTCTTATATATTCAGAATAGTGAGTATTAAGTAGAAAGGCGGTTATAGTCTTTTAATCCTTTTCTGTATTTGCAAATGTGTAGTTTGCTGGAAGTATTTTAAATTGTATTTTTGCTGGGGGAGGCTTTTCTCTCTGGTGTCTATAAGCTGAAAGACCCTGTAATATTTACCATCTAGATTAAAGAGACAACTTTTACTTTTTTTCCTTTCTTTTTATTAAAAGTTTTGCTTTTTAAGACCTGTTTAATTTTTTCCCCCTAGTTGAGGCTCAAGGGAATTGAGTCTGTACTCACCAGGGAATTGGTGGGAAGAAGGGAAAGGTAAATTTCCTCTTTGTTTTAGATTCACGGAGCTTGAATCTGTATTGCCTCTGGGTGAGGGGAAGAGAGGAGGGGTAGAGGTGGAAAGCCTCTGTTTTATGATTCAAGGAGTCTGAATCACAGTATCTTCCAGGGTAACCCAGGGAGGGAAAGCCTAGGAGAGGCACTGGTGAGGGAAAGAGTTTACTTTCCTTGTGTTAAGATCCAGGGGGTCTGGATCTTGGGGGTCCCCAGGGAAGGTTGTGGGGAATCCAGAGTTTATCAGGCACTCAAAGTCCTGATTGGTGGCAGCATATCAGAGCTAAGCTAGTAATTAAGTTTAGAGGAATTCATGCTAGTACCCCATCTTTGGACCCTAAAGTTCAGATTGGGGAAGAATACTATAACATGGTGAGCAGCGTTAGGATAGATGGAATCCAAAAGCAAGTAGGAATATTCTTTTTCTCTGCTAGCTGCTTGTAAGCAGAGAGAAGGGGGTTTTTTAAACTACAGCCAGAAATTTTTTTTCCTTGCTCCTTTCTGGTTGTGCAGAGAGACTGCCTAAGGCAAGGCCATTATGTTTAATGAGGGTCTTTTGTTAAACAAAGCAGGCTTAAATGGTCAGCAACAGACTCCAGCAAAACACATCTGCAAATCAAAGGGTCTTTTATTTCTTTTTACTTTTCGTGAAAGGCTAGTGAAAAAAGTTAGAAAGGCACTGTTGCTAGGCGACCCTACGAAGACAACAAATCAGCAGCAGTTCAGGCAGTAAACACCAGAGGGCACCCCAACACAAGAAAGCAGGAACCATGAAAGAACTGTGGGAAACTCATGGGGTGAATCACTTGGTTGCCACCTCTTACGACCATCAAGCCAATGGCCTGGTCGAAAGGTTTAATGGAACGTTGGGGGCCATGATACGTAAATTCGTCAATGAACACTTCAATGACTGGGACCTAGTGTTGCAGCAGTTGCTTTTTGCCTACAGAGCTGTACCACATCCCAGTTTAGAGTTTTCACCATTTGAACTTGTGTATGGCCACGAGGTTAAGGGGCCATTACAGTTGGTGAAGCAGCAGTGGGAGGGGTTTACGCTTTCTCCAGGGACTAATATTCTGGACTTTGTAAGCAACCTACAAAGCACCCTCCGACACTCTTTAGCCCTTGCTAAAGAAAACCTAAAGGATGCTCAGAAAGAGAAAAAGGCCTGGTATGATAAACATACCAGGGAGTGTTCCTTCAAGGTAGGAGACCAGGTTATGGTCTTGAAGGCGCAACAGGGCCGTAAGATGGAAGCATCATGGGAAGGGCCATTCACGGTCCAGGAGCGCCTAGGAGCCGTTAACTACCTCATAGCATTTCCCCATTCCTCCCTAAAGCCCAGAGTGTACCGTGTTAATTCTCTCAAGCCCTTTTATTCCAGAGTCTGACAGGTTTGTCAGTTTACAGCCCAGGGAGGAGATGACGCTGAGTGGCATGAAGGTGTCTACTACGAAGGAAAAAGTGACAGTGGCGTGGAAGAGATGAACCTCTCCACAACCCTGGAACATCTCCAGCGGCAACAAATCAAGGAGCTGTGCACTAGCTTCGCCCCTTTGTTCTCAGCCACCCCAGGACGGACTGAACGGACATACCACTCCATTGACACAGGTAATGCTCACCCAATTAGAAACCCACCTTACCAGATGTCTCTTCATGCCCAAGCTGCTATAGAATGGGAGATCCAAAACATGCTATGGATGGGTATAATCCGCTCATCTACCAGTGCATGGGCATCTCCAGTCGTTCTGGTACCCAAACCAGATGGGGAAATACGCTTTTGCGTGGACTACTGTAAGCTAAATGCGGTAACTCATCCAGACAACTATCCAATGCCACGGACCGATGAGCTATTGGAGAAGTTGGGACGTGCCCAATTCATATCTACAATAGACTTAACCAAGGGGTACTGGCAAGTACCGCTAGATGAACCTGCCAAGGAAAGGTCAGCATTCATCACCCATGTGGGAGTGTATGAATTTAATGTACTTCCTTTCGGGCTGCGAAATGCATCCGCCACCTTCCAGAGGCTGGTAGATGGTCTACTAGCAGGACTGGGTGAATATGCAGTTGCCTACCTTGATGATGTGGCCATTTTTTCGACTCCTGGCCCGAACACCTAGAACACTTGGAAAAGATCTTTGAGCGAATCAGGCAGGCAGGACTAACTGTTAAGGCCAAAAAGTGTGAATTACCTGGGACACCAAGTGGGTCGAGGAACCATAAACCCCCTACAGACCAAGGTGGATGCTATCCAAAAGTGGCCTGTCCCAAAGCCAAAGAAACATGTCCAATCGTTCTTAGGCTTGGGCGGGTATTACAGGCGATTTGTACCACACTACAGCCAAATCGCTGCCCCACTGACCGACCTGACCAAAAAGACCCAGCCGAATGCAGTTCAGTGGACTGATGAGTGTCAAAAGGCCTTTACCCAACTTAAGGCGACGCTCATGTCTGACCCTGTGCTAACGTCCCCGGACTTTGACAAACCATTCCTGGTAACCACAGATGCATCTGAGCGTGGTATAGGAGCAGTTCTCATGCAGGAAGGACTGGATCACAACTTCCATCTTGTCGTGTTTCTCAGCAAAAAACTGTCTGAGAGGGAAAGTCACTGGTCAGTCAGTGAAAAGGAATGCTATGCCATTGTGTACGCCCTGGAAAAGCTACGCCCATATGTTTGGGGACGGCGGTTCAAACTACAAACTGACCATGCTGCACTAAAGTGGCTTCATACTGCCAAGGGGAACAACAAGAAACTTCTTGGTTGGAGTTTAGCTCTCCAAGATTTTGATTTTGACATTCAACACATCACAGGAGCTTCTAACAAAGTTGCTGATGCACTCTCCCGTGAGAGTTTCCCAGAATCCAGTAGTTAAAAAGTGTTCTTAAAATGTAAAAGTCTGTTAGTTATATACTTAGTAGTATATGTAAAGGTGCATGTGTTGTATTAATCTGTTTATTTTCAAGTTCTAAAAGGAAATTGCCGCCAGTGAGCTTCCCCACTGTCTGCAATTTGGGGGGCGTGTCATAAACAGATAGCTAAGGGTTAATGTCTCTTTCACCTGAAACACCTGACCAGCGAACCAATCAGGAAACTGGATTTTTTCAACTTTGGGTGGAGGGAATTGTGTGTCTGAGTCTTTTGTCTGTCTGCCTGCTTTCTCTGAGCTTTGGAGAAGTACTTTCTACTTTCTAGTCTTCTGTTTCTAAGTGTAAGGACAAAGAGATCAGATAGTAAGTTCTATGGTTTCTTTTCTTTGGTATTTGCATGAATATAAGTGCTGGAGTGCTTTGATTTGTATTCTTTTTGAATAAGGCTGTTTATTCAATATTCTTTTAAGCAATTGACCCTGTGTTGTATCATCTTATACAGAGAGAACATTTGTATGTATTTTTCTTTCTTTTTTATATAAAGCTTTCTTTTAAGACCTGTTGGAGTTTTTCTTTACTTCAGGGAAATTAAGTCTGTACTCACCAGGGAATTGGTGGGAGGAAGAAATCAAGGGGAGAGCTGTGTGTTGGATTGCTAGCCTGATTTTGCATTTCCTCTGGGTGAAGAGGAAAGTGCTTTCGTTCCAGGATTGGGAACGGAGAGGGGGAATCACTCTGCGTAGTTTCACAGAGCTTGTGTCTGTGTATCTCTCCAGGAGCACCTGGAGGGGGGAAGGGAATCAGGATTATTTCCCTTTGTTGTGAGACTCAAGGGATTTGGGTCTTGGGGTCCCCAGGGAAGGTTTTTCAGGGGGACCAGAGTGCCCCAAAACACTCTAATTTTTTGGGTGGTGGCAGCAGGTACCAGGTCCAAGCTGGTAACTAAGCTTGGAGGTTTTCATGCTAACCCCCATATTTTGGACGCTAAGGTCCAAATCTGGGAATAAGGTTATAACAGAACCCCAGTTTATATAGTGAAACTTGAGTCCTGCTTAGCTCTACCTTAACCCATCATTTTACAGACGTCTTACAAAATAATTCTCCGACCAATCGGAGCAGAGTGTGAAACAATTCTTTACCCAGTCGTACACCATGACCTGTGTTGATGTGCACCTGGCAAAATTAGTTATGTAACGGAAACAATCAAAGACCCAGACAGATAAACAATAGAGAAATGGGGACCAGCAAAGGAAAACAATCAAGAAGTAGAGATTTCACACCCACACTGCTGCTAAGTGATTCCTTGGAGCATCCTAAGATCTGTTTCTTTGCCAGGTGATGCTGGGCACTATTAGGGCAGGAGCCTTCTTACCAGCCTGGTATTACCCTGTTCTGATATCATTTAGATGGAATGTTTGGATGTGACGTTCTGCTTCTTGGCTCCTGCTCTCCTAATCTGGCTGCAGAAAAAGGCCTCCGACCATACAGCATGGGGTGCTCAGCCCATGCCCTCCCTGGACCCTCTCTCCAGGGCTAGCTGGAAATTGACCCTGGGCTCGAGTGGCGAGTGTGCGGGTGCTTAGTACTCATGTTCTCACCACTGAGCTGGGTAGGGTCTCCCTAGTGCAATGGCTTTGTTGGGCTCAACGCAGTTTGGAGGCTGCTCTTTGACTTTGCAGCCGCAAGAGAGGATGAAGCCAGCCTGGTCAATTTCACACTCCGCTTTTGAGAAGTTTCACTTCCTGCTTCTGCTCCTTTGGGGTGTCCGACCTGGCGGCAGGTTGGGTTTCCCCTTTGATCATAGACATCGCGGTGGGGAAATCCCTCTTGGGCCTGCCCATCCCTGCCCCTAGACCAGAGGTGTGGGGAGGTGTTGGATCTTCTAGGTCTCTAGCACTAAATACTCCAAGCAAATAAAGCTTGTGCCCTCTCATTAGTTAGTCCGTTCCCCAGGCATGTCTGTGCAGCAACTCCCACTGCAGGTGTGTGCCTGGGACCTTGGGCAGCACAGCGCAGCCCCTCTGGCCCGTGAGCTAAAGGAGTAACAGCAGCAGCTGGCAGCAGTAGTAGGCTGTTATCTCCCAGATAGTGAGTGCACTGCATTGTGTGCTGTGTGGAAGCCAGACCAATGGATCAGTCTCCCTGGAGATGTGTTCATGCCCTGAAAGGGAGGGGCTAATAACGGAGCAGGGGTGTGGGGAGCAGTTTTATTCTTGTGTTGCAGGCGTTGACAGGGGGCCCCTTTGCACTCCGTTGCTGCTGCAATTCCTTCTAGGATAACTCCAATCTGTACATGGTGATGGAATACATCCCAGGCAGGGAGATGTTCTCTCACCTACGGCGGATCGGGAGGTTCAGGTGAGCATTGCCACAGCAGCCAATCTTTGGGCCAGTGTCCCTAATGGTTAGAGCTGGGTGATGGTTAGACTCCTGGGATGTATCCCTGGCTCAGGCAGGACAGTTGGATCTAGCCTTTAGAGCAGAGGGACTGAGAGTCGAGACTCCTGCGTCCTATTCCTGCCTCTGCCATTCACTCCATGTGGGAAGGGGGGAGAATCACTCTGTGCCACAGTTTTCACAGCTGTAAACTTGTGATTTAGTTCAGTAGAGAACTAGACCTTTTATGCACTAGCAGCATCTGCAGCGACGCTGGCTTTGATCCTCATGCTGCAGGGCGTGACCTGATCCCCAGCTGGGCTGGTCAGGAAGGGATTCCCCATGGGGAGGGTTGCTGAGCTCTTCTGCCAGCACTAGCCACAGTCAGTGGCCAGGGATGCCAGGGCTAGATGGGGCCAGGCTGGTTGGAGCTTGGGGTCCATGGGTGTGTGTGTTAGGGCTAAGGGGGAGATGCTGGTCTGGAAGGGACTTGCCCCGGGTTGCCAGGCTGGATGGAGTCAGGGATCTATAAGGAAGGTGAAGGTGGGGGTGGCAGGGGGCCGAGGGTGCTGGGCTGGTTGAGAGAGGGCAGATCTGGCCCGGGATGCCCATGTTCTCCTCCCACCTCATTGCAGTGAACCTCACACCCGGTTCTACACTGCTCAGATCGTCCTGACCTTTGAGTATCTGCACTCGCTGGATCTCATCTACCGAGACCTGAAGCCAGAGAATCTCTTGATAGACCAGCAGGGCTACATAGAGGTGAGGCTGCCACCCCTCCCCCACACTCCTTCCCTTCCCCATCCCAGCGCTGGCTCCCGGCTCCCTGCAGTGATCTCCTCCCTTCCCAAATCTCTCTCTGCTGCCATCCCCTTCCCAAAGCCAAGACACCCCCAGAAATGTAACACAGCCAGAATACATCCATCTGCTCCCCCACTTCCCCTCCTGCTGTCACAGCCTCCAGGCTGATCCAGCTTCTCCCCTCTCTGTGTTTTGGCTCCAGGTAACAGATATTGGTTTTGCCAAGCGGGTGAAAGGCCGAACCTGGACTCTGTGTGGGACCCCAGAATACCTGGCCCCCGAGATCATCCTCAGCAAGGTGAGCTGGGAAGGGCCTGTCCGCTGCCTGATCGCTAGCTGATCCCTGGCCACGAGGTGGTTCCCCCCACCCCCCAAATATTTGGTGTGTAACCTTGGGGCCTGCTTTCCACGGGCAGGGTTATAACAAGGCTGTGGACTGGTGGGCCCTGGGTGTCCTCATCTACGAGATGGCGGCTGGTTACCCCCCGTTCTTCGCAGACCAGCCCATTCAGATCTACGAGAAGATTGTTTCTGGCAAGGTATATGGGCTGGGGAAGGGGACGCTTGTGTGATAGTTTTGGGGGGGTTCCCCAGCTAAAGGGGGTTGCCAAGTCTCAGCGACTCATCAGAGTGATGCTTACATGCTGTGTCCCTGACATGCTCATGCCCTCCCATGCTCCCCCAATTCCAAACACGTGGGTATCCTCCCTGTCATGTACCCCATTCACCCTGCACCCCAACATATAGACTCTCCCTTGCCACGTACCCCTGTTCTCCAATGCATGAACATTGCCCCCATTGTGTCCCCCACACATGGACCCTCCCTCACCACGTAACCCTATTTCCCGTCTCATGCGGACTCCTGGAACAGTTTTCTTAGACACTGTTGTTGAGTTGCAAAACCCTCCACAACTCTGCTACGTTACAAGATTAAACATTCCTTAAACACATCAGTCATGTCCAGGCACTGGTAGAGCACTCATCGCCATAGTAACCAAGAGCCCATAATATTCCTCTGCCCAGCCCAACGCCTTTTCGCCAAGGATCTCCAAGCACTCATGTTGGACACGGTCAGCTTTAAACCTAGTGGGGAACTCAACAGGCCTGGGTTCTGTTCCCGGCTCTCCTACCTGCTGAGTGACTTGGGGCAAGTCATGTCTCCCTGTGCCTCAGTTTCCCGTTATGTAAAATGAGGCTAGTGATGCGGCAGCCCTGCTTTGAGATCTGTGGAGGAAAAATGCTTAATAAGAGCTGGGGGGCAGCTGCTAATTAACCATTTCAATTCCTGTGTCAGTCCTCAGCAGCACCCCCACTCTCATCCACTCATTGTCCTGGAGTGTTTTTAAAGGGCTTGTTATTTGTTATTAGGTGTATTACGATAGTGCCAGAAGCCCCAGTCATGGATCAGGACCCCATTGTGCTAGGTGATGTACATAGTAGATGTATTATGGTAGTGCCTAGGCGCCCCAGGTGTAGCCTAGGACCCCCTGTGCTAGGGGCTGTTCTTTACTAGATGTATTACAGTAGTGCCTCAGCAGCCAGGCGTAGCCCAGGATGCCTCTGTGCTAGGGCCTGTACAGTATTAGGTGTATCTATGAATCTAGCCACGAGGGCAGGGCAGGTAAAAGCCAGAGCTCTGTCTCTCCTCCACACCCCAGGTCCGGTTCCCGTCTCACTTCAGCTCAGACCTGAAGGACCTGCTCCGGAACCTGCTGCAGGTGGACCTCACCAAACGCTTTGGCAACCTCAAGAACGGGGTCAACGACATTAAGAACCACAAGTGGTTTGCTACCACCGACTGGATCGCCGTCCGCCAGAGGAAGGTAGGAGGGCGGCGGCAGGCAGAGGAAAGCCTGGGTAATTTCCACATGCGTGTAGCCTCTGTCAGCAGAAATTGAACCTGGGATCATCAGTGCCCAGGCCTCTAGGAGCGCATTGATTACTGGACTCTATAGCAGGGTATTGTGGCTGGCTCCAACCACCATGGGGAGATAGGCTCACCCAGCATTTGTTTAAAGTAGGGAGCACCCAGTCACCTGTTTGTAACATGGTGGCAAAAGCATGGTCCTGTCCCCACCCCCTGAGGATAACAGCCTACTACTGCTGCTGCCAGCTGATGGCGTTATTCCTCTAGCTCAAGTGGGAGAGGGCTGTGCTGAAGGTCCTGATTAAAACCCTACTGGTGATGCAAGTGGGGGATCCAAGGGGATCATGACCCCCTGACCTTCCCTGATTGCAAAGTGAGAGGAGGGAGTTCTGGGTAGATAAACGGGGGCTTGAGGAGGCACTGATCCTGCATCCCTCACCTGGTTGCTGAGGGGCCCGATCCTGTATCCCTTAAGAGTGCTGGGAGCCCTGATTCTGGGCTCCTAAGCAGGGTCATGGGCTCCCCCTTCCATAATTGCAAAGTGTGAGGGTTTCTGGCTGGATGCGGGGTGGGGGATCTGATCCTTGCCTGCCTTGTTACAGCATTGGGGCCTGATCGTGCACCCTAGCAGACCCGGGAGTGAGGGGGGTATACAAATGTTGATCCCTGACCTCCCCTCCCTTTGCAGGTGGAAGCTCCCTTTATACCAAAGTGCAAAGGCCCTGGCAACACGAGTAACTTTGACGACTACGAGGAAGAGGAGGTCCGGGTCTCGATCACTGAGAAATTCGCCAAGGAGTTTGCTGAGTTCTAGGGCCAGCGGCCCCCCCGCTGGGAGAGCATGTGCAGAGCAGGTGGGGGCGGGGTTGGATTTGATCAGCAGAAAGACCAGAGTTCCTTGCCTGTGTGTTTTATTTTTGTGGCGGGGGGGTAGGGAGTTGCCTGGATCTGCTTTGAGGGGGGGGAACAGGAGACCCCTTATTCTAAACCTGTACTAAGTAAACAATAGTAGAGAAGCGCAGGAGTCTAAATTCTCCTATACGCATCTCTAATCCCCCCACTTGCACATGCTTCCCCCACGGCCGTCACAAGCCTGCAGCCCACCCCAGCAGCTCTCCTCATCCCCCTCCTCACCTGGGGTTTAAACAGATTTCCCCACACTTACACACACTCAGCTCCCACTGGTTACTTCCCCCCCACACACACACACACACTGATCCGGTTACCCCCACACTGCCTCTCAGTCCACACATGCTGCACCTCCACCATCCTGGCCGGCTTTATTGGTGGCTTTTAGTTTTTGAAGAAGGGGGCGGGGGGCGTATTTTGCCATCAAATTCCCCCCAAATCTTCATGGCTATTTGCAAAGGCTTCTGGGAGCAGGGTATGGAGCAAAGATGCCCCAACATCCAACGACATGGCAGATCAATATCCTGGCATCCAGAATAGCTTTGAATTCCCCTTCCCCCCCCACCCCCCAACCGGGGAGACAAAATCCTAGCCCCCTGCCCACCATTCTGGAAAGAGGAAGAAGGAGGGAAATCTTGTCTCATTTTATAAACTTGGGGGTGGGGCTCCCTTTTTTAAAAATTAAAAATAAATAAGTAAAATAAAGTTTATTTTCTGTTAGGGAACGCGGAGGGGGAGTGGTAAGAGGTTTTAAAGATCCAGGCGTGGGGCTGGGCTGAGCTAACTTGCCCTACATCAGTCCCCGCCATCCCCAGTGACACCTCCCTTCCCCTCCTCCACGGTGCCAGGAATTTTAACTCTCCAAGCTTTGAATGTGTCCAGGTTTTAGCAAGGAAAAAAAGAACTGTTTTTTTCAGGTAGAAACTGACAGTATTTCCCCACCTCCACGGTTCTCTGCGGGGTGTCTATTTTGGGGGTATCACACCGGCAGGGGGAGATCTGAGGGTCGGTTACAGGCTGGAATGGAGGTGCTGGGAGAGGGAATCTGCCCTGTGGGTTCTGGATTTTTAGCTCCCGTTGGAAATAAAATGCTGCCTTTTGAATCTGGACTGTGAATGTGAGCAATCCCCCACCCCCACCTCTTCTTTGGCCTGTCCTCTGGTTCTGGGGCACTTGGTTATTTTCCCCTAGATCAGTGGAAGCTTATACACTATTCTCCCTCCCTCCCCCCGTAAGCCAAATGGTGCCCTGCAGAAATAGCCTTAAAGGATTTTCTGGTGGGGGGGGGGGAGGGTTCCCCTTACCCACAGTCCTCCTGGGGCTCCATTCTGCACCTCTGATTTTATGCTCTCGATTTACATTTTAAGATAACAAGGCAGGAGGAGAAACCAGAAAGTGGGGGAGCGGGAGGATGGGTAGGAACACAGGATCCGAATTAGGCCCTGATCTCCCCCCTACTCACACTCCTAACTGCCCCCCCCAGGGAGTGACCCCATTAGATCTGGGGTGAGGTTGGAGAGGTTCTAAGCCATGATTAGCCCCTCCAATGAGAGATCAGTTGGGGGGGGCTGATACCTAGCTATGATCCTGCTTTATTGAAGGGGGGCGGGGGGGGGCTTGTTCTTTTCATTTACTCTTCCTCCTGTCTGATTTTTAACACATCCTCCCTGCCCCAATGCAGTGCATCCCTGTGGTGCTCCTGTTCTAACACCCGCAGCCTGTTTCCCACTGTGTGTATTCACCAGCCGGTTGAATTTCTTGTTTCTCTCGGGGGCGGAGGTGTGAGCTTCTTTTGGTTTCATAGATAAATTATATATATTATAAATACATGAGCGCTGTCCAGAGCAGAGAGGGGGAGCCCTGTGGCTAGGCCTCCCCCCCCAAATCCCCCTTTTCCACAACGAAGCTGAGAGTCCCATCTAGAGGGTGAGGATATCATCCGCCCCGCCCTGGGAAACACGTCTGTGTCCTCCGACAACACTTGTTTCACTGGAAAAAACAAAACAACCCCCCCATCACCACCCTCACTTCCTATTTAACAGTGTGCTTTGTTGTAAACATATTTGAAACAATTACCAATAAAGTTTTGTTTAAAAAAAAAATCAGACTGGCATGTGGGCTGTTCAGCTCTAGGGGACAGTTGTCGTTGCTGTGATGAGCTGGGAGCTGTTCCTCTCCCCGGAGGCCCAAGGAGTTCAGGGATGTGGCTTAGGGGGGTTGGCGACTGCCATAAACGGTACCTGAACTCGCCTGGAGGTGAAAGCCCAAAGGGACGAGTGTCGGCGCTGAAATGGGGAGGTGGCGTGTAGTCGATGGATAAACGGGCATCCTGAGCAGCAATGGAGAGGTTATTTTATCCCTGTGGCTGGTGGACGGGGGGTGACAGCTGCTGGAATGCCAGGGCCAGGTCTGGTGTCCACAGTTTGAGAAGGAAGGTGAAAAATTGGAGAGGAGCAGAGAGTTGCCGTGAGAATGATTCAATGGGGGGGAAGAACCTGCCTTATGTTGAGGTGCAAGGAGCTTCTTAAAGCGAAGGTTAAGGGGTGCCGTGATCCCTGTCTCGAAGTACCTTGGGGAATAATGAGCTAGTCCCGCTAGCAGACAAGGGTCTAAGGAGAGCCAGTGGCTGGAAGCTGAAACTAGATACATTCAGACTGGGGAAAAAGGGCAGGTTTTTAACTGGGGGTGTAATTAGCCATTGGAACAATTCACCAAGCATCATGGTGGATTCTTCATCACTGACGCTGTTTAAATTGAGGTGGGAGGTTTTTCTAAATGATTTGCTCCAATTCCAACAGGAGTTAATTCAGGGAAGTCCTGTGGCCTGTGTTACGCAGGTCAGACGAGGTGCTCACAGTGGTCCTATCGGAATCGATAATCTAGTTACTTATGAGGCCGGGGCAGAGAGGTGAACAGCCAGGCCACCCCCGATGTGCAGGAATGCAGTGCGCTAGCAGCAGGAGGGATTGCCAGAAGCAGAATACTTCCATCTAAATGTGGATATGTGCGTCCCTTCCTTATTGCAGGGAAACTCCTTCCATGGGTGTGAATCTGCTTCCAAAGGGGATCAGGTAATGAGACGCCAGCTAAGTCCCTCTGAATGAAAAGGAGTACTGTAAGTGATGAGCCCTTCTGTACAGCCCCTTGCACAAGGGGGTTCCAAGTGTGATCAGGCTGGAAACCGATTGTGTTTTGTGAAAGAATTGGAGGGTTTCAAATTTGTTCCCATTCTACATTGGAGGGAATCAGAGCAGGACCTTGAACCTGGGTCTTCCACAGCAGAGGTGAGTGCCCAAACCACTGAGTTACTGGGGGTGGGGGGCAGGGGTGTCCCCTTTTGACCTGAGAAACCTTCCCTGAAACCAATCTGTCCTTGAGAGGTTTTGTTGTCTATAAATCCCCATTTTCTGGTGATAAAACTCCCGCCCAGCTCTGCCTCCTGCAGCCTTCTGCCTCCTGCCGCCACAGCCTGTATGTGTCTTCCTCAAACTCAGGTCCTCTACCAGAGGCCTGGGAGTTTGAGGGTTCTGTGCAGTATCTTAGCTGTTCCTAGCACTGCGCTCTTCTGGACAGAGAGCTCTGATGTTGTTCCTGGGATCTGTTGGAGCCACTCACCCAGCTTAGGAGTCACAACCCCGAGTGCTCCTACCACCACTGGGACCACTTTGGCCTTCTTTCCACATCCTCTCTAGTTCCTCTTTCAGGCCCTGGTACTTTTCTCATATTCCTTCTTCCTGATGTTGCTGTCACTTGGCACTGCTATATCTATCACCATCGCTGTCTTCTGGTCCTTATCTATTACCACGATATCTGGTTGATTGGCCAGTACCTGCTTGTGTGTTTGGATCTGGAAGTCCCACAGAATCTTAGCCCTGCTATTCTCCACAACCTTCTGTGGAATCTCCCATCTGGTCTTGGGAGGATCTAGCCCATACGCTGTGCAGATGTTCCTGTACACAATGCCAGACACTTTGGTTGTGCCGTTCACAGTGTATGCTGTTCCAGCCTGCATCTTACATCCTGCCACTATGTGTTGGACTGTCTCTGAGGCCTCTCTGCACAGTCTGCACCTTGGGTCCTCTCTAGTGTGGTAGATCCCTGCTTCAATGGATCTGGTGCTCAGTGCCTGTTCCTGTGCTGCTACGATCAGTGCCTCAGTGCTGTCTTTTATCCAACCCTTTCCGGCCACTGGTAGGATTTCCCAGTGTCAGCCACCTCAGCTATCTGTCGATGGTACATCCCATGCAGGATCTTGTCTTGCCATGGCACTTCTTCTGCTTGGTCTTCCTCCCATGTCTGCTGCTGCCTCAGGCATTCTCTCAGCAGCTCGTCTTTGGGGGCCTCTTACTGATGTACTCCTGGATGCTTCAGGTTTCATCCAGGACAGTGGCTTTGATGCTCACCAAGCCCCGCCCACCTTCTTTCCGGCTGGTATACAGTCTCTGGGTGTTGGACTTGGGGTGGAAACCTCTGTGCATTGTGAGGAGCTTCCGGGTCTTCACATCGGCAGCCTCCACGTCCTCCTTTGGCCAGCTCACTATACCAGCAGGGTATCTGATAACCAGCAGGGCGTATCTGTTAATGGCGTGGATCTTGTTTTTCCCACTGCGCTGGCTCTTCAGGACCTGTCTTATCCTTTGATGATATTTGGATGTTGCTGTCTTCCTTGCCTCCTCATCGTGGTTTCCATGCGACTGTAGGACGCCAAGGTACTTGTAGCTGGTCTGTATGTCTGCTATGTGGCCCGCTGGGAGCTCCACCCCATCAGTCTTGACTACCTTCCCTCTCTTCACTATCATCCGGCCACACTTCTCCAGTCCGAATGACATCCCGATATCCTCACTGTAAATCCACGTCAGGTGGATTAGCGAGTCGATATCTCGTTCATTCTTAGCATACAGCTTGATGTCATCCACGTAGAGGAGGTGGCTGATGGTAGTTCCACTCCTAAACCCATATCCGTATCCAGTCTTTGTAATTATCTGGCTGAGGGGGTTTAAGCCTATGCAGAACAGCAGTGGAGACAGTGCATCACCTTGGTATATGCCGCACTTGATGGCCACTTGTGCAAGCTGCCTTGAGTTGATTTCCAGTGTTGTCTTCCATAGTCACATTGAGTTCTTGAGGAAGGTCCTTAGTATCCTATTGACTTTGTATAGTGGCAGACATTCACAGATCCACGTGTGCGGCATTGAGTCGTAGGCTTTCCTGTAGTCAATCCAGGCTGTGCTCAGATTGGTCTGTCTAGACCTTGAGTCTTGGGTGACTGCTCTATCTATGAGCAACTGGTGTTTTGAGCCTCTGGTGTTGTTCCCAATGCCCTTCTGAGCTGTGCTCATGTACAGGCCCATATGGTCCTGTAGCTTGGCGGCTGTGATACCTGATAGGATTTTCCATGTTGTGGGGAGACAGGTTATTGGCCGCTAGTTGGATGGTTCTATTCCCTTGCAGGGGTCTTTCATGATCAGCACTGTCCTTCCTTGTGTTAGCCAGTTTGGATGGGAGCCTGCTGCCAGCAGCCGGTTCATCTGTGCTGTTAGGCATTCAGGCACTGCTGTTAGTTTCTTTAGCCAGTAGGTGTGAATCATGTCTGGTCCAGGTCCAGGTGCTGTCTAGCTCTTCATGTTCTTGTCCCGCTGCTGGATGTCTTCTGCTGTGATGATAACTGGTTTCTGTTCTGGGAGATTGCTGTGCTCTGTTCTCAGGTCCTGTAGCCACTTTGCACTGGTGTTATGAGTCTTCTCTTTCTCCCCTATGTTCTTCCAGTACTGTTCAGTTTCTGCTGCTGGTGGCTCTGCTGTTGCACTGTAACTGGGAGTACAACACCTTAGATGGTTCTTTAGAGAACAGGGCATTTACTTTTTTGGCCTCTGCTTCCCTAGTGTATCTCCTGAGCCTGGTAGCCAGTGTTGTGAGCCTTTGTTTAGCAGTCTCTAGGGCTTCAAATGGAGTCAGGCCCCTTGTATTTTTTCAGTAGCCGTGTCTTATCCTTAATCTCTACACCCTTCTGTAGTTCCACCAGCTGACTAACTCCTCTCCGAGTCGCCTTGGTCTTATCCTCCAACCTCATTTTCCAGGGTGGGTACATACTGTTGTTCTTCTTGATCGTATAGCCAAGCATCTCCAGGATTACAGAGGCTGTAGTGTATACCAGTTCATTGGTTTGAGTTATGGTGGTAGTAGGGATTGTTATGAGGGCTCTATTGGCATCTTCTAACATACTATCTGGTGGTACTTCTCTACTGAGCCTTGGTAATTGGTCTTGAGGATTGACTGTAGCTAGTTTCTCCATGATCTTATGCCTCATATCAGCTGCTGCGCTCTGCAATGGAGGGGGTGGCAGTGAAGTTTCAGCTTCAGCAGTGGGTTGCACATCCACTTGTTCTTCCAGGCCTTCTTGAGTCTGGGATGTAATGTGGAGTTGGTCTGTCTTAAGCTGTGAGAGCAGCTTCCTCTTTACTATGTTGAAGCGTTGGGTAACTAGCTGTTTCTCAGTAAGTGTGGATGTAGGTCTTTTGTCTATCCATAGTCCCCTCATACATTTCATAGATCCCCTCTCATTAGGTCTACTGTTATAGTAGCATTCCATCCATTCCAGATTCTCTTGTCTCGTCTATGAATGGTTTGTTCCAGTAGCCCACTTATTGTCAGATTGTCCTGGTTCCTCAACATCTGGCACAGACCTTGTTAATCCGGGCGATGTCCAAGCTGGTATGACTCTCCTAGTTCATGTTGCTCTCATATTTGAGGTAGGCAGGTGACACGTTAGGGGTACCAACTGGGATTTGAACCCTAGTCTCCCCTATGAAAGGGCAGCGCTCTTAACCATGAAGCTATGTCACCTATATATATATATATATATATAGTGACAGACCTAGGCCAGTGTGTGTGTGTGTGTGTGTGTGTGTACTCATTCGCACAATCACTCATACAAGTTCTGTGTAGATGTTATAGTTACCAGCCTAAAAGGTGCTTGTGACAGAATACTGGCCAGGTATCCTGTACACAAGGGTGGAGCCGAGTCTGGGTCAGGTGCGCACCTGATGCTCCTGGAGGGTGGTAGCAGAACCAGAGACTCAAAGTCCTTATTCTTCAGAATCCAGTTTTATAGGAATTTTTCCCTATGTTAGTTCATGAGAGTTGCTTCATTCTGCTGCTGTTAAATCAATCAGCAGGTGGCTGGCTCCATGTTGTCAGATGTTTGTTTTTCCTTCCTTTGAGGTGCTGGGGTGGATTCCAGTTTGCCCTCCGGGGGTCATCTGGTTGATTCCACTTGACACCTTCTTCGGCAGACACTGAATTCTTCAGCCTGGCAACTCCCTAACCATTCATTCATCATTTAAACTAGGCACTCGTTCACATACATTCTCTATCTTAATTCCATCTATTTTACTGTCTCTTTACCTTTTGGGGTGTTACCAATTTATGTGACTCCCTGTCTTTTATTATTTAAAAATAAAGTGAGAAGAAAAGTTACAAAGGGTAGGGGTCTCTAACAGCTACTGTTTTGGCTTACCGCAGTGATTACAAAGTAGCAATTACACCGCTTTGCCTGAGGCACAGAGTCAATTGACGGCTTGCGCCTAGTCAATTAACCAATTAGCAGCTTACAGGGGCAGTTACAAAGTAAAGTAGTGACTATAAAGTGTCACTTAGAGAACAGGGGCTTAGAGTCAATTAATGTTTAACAAGTTTTATACAAAGTATCTCTTTGAGCAGGCTTCACACAGGCACAGCTGCTTGGCTTGCAGGTTAGAAGCTAAATCTCGGGAACCACATTTATTTCTAATATAAACCTTTAGTTATAAAGTATCAGTTAGCAATAAATCATTTCTAACAATAAATGATTTTTCATATAAACCACGTCTAATATAAACCTTCTTTAATATCCCTACAGGAGTTCTGGAGTGTGGCAGTGGGAGGTGCTGGGACCGGGAATCATCAGCTGTATTAAAATGGCCCCTCCCCAAGGACTGAATTTTCATCAGGGCTGTGGGTCCGGCCTCCCTTCTCTGGGGGCAGAGTTTGCAGGCACAGACCGGAATGGGACACGCCAATGGGAGGGTGGTGCCCCTCACCCACTCAGGAGTCCCAGGCATTTGGGTTTGCACCCCCACATCACAGCCCCCAGAAGGGCCCATTACGAGCAGAAGGCCTCAGAACTTCCCCCAGCAATCCCGACAGTGACGAATATTTCCTCTGCATCTGCAGCTGGGGGACTGCATAGGGGGCTGTATGCCTGGGTGGTCCATGCCTAAGAGCTAAAGGCTTGAGACCTCTGTTCCCATGGACCTTTCCCCTTTTCCTGGAGGCAGGCCAGGGCATGGCTGGCGCAAGGTCTCCTGGATCCTTCTCTTTGGGGCCATGCCCCACTTTGCTGTGCATGTGACCTCTCTCCCTGTCCTCCGAATGGCTGTTATTGCCCCCTTGGGAAGAGCTTTGAGATCAGAGGGGGAAAGAAGCTGGACTGGACCAGACTTTCAAAAGTGCTCAGCTCCTATTGTTCTGAACTGGGAGATGGGGGAGGGGGAGTTCTCCATTGTTCGAATGGGGGAGGAAGTGTTCTCCATTGTTCTGAATGGCGGGGGAGGAGTTCTCCACGTGAGTGTGCTGTGAATATTCAGGTGCCAGCAATGGGAGGGGGAGGGAACATGTGAGGGATCTTCCATCCCAACCGGCCTGTCTCTGGGCGTCAGCGTGGCATGACCCCCTCAGCTCTCAGACGCCCTGACCATCTGTGGGCTGCTTTGCTGATCCACTGGGCAGTCGCTTCTCTGCCAGACCCATGCTGCCTCCCCACCTCTCGCCTGGCGATGGCATCATGGCTCCCAACTTCTCTGAAACCCCTTCCCGGTGCCGTCTTCCCACGGTGGGCTGGCTGGGCTGCCGGGGTGAGGAGCTGGGGGTGAGATGGAGGGGATTCTGCGCAGCTGGGCCAGCAGAGTGCTAGACCCAGTGCCGCTGCTCTGTCTCTACTTTCTCTCTTCTCCGTGCGGCTGTTGGGATGAGAACTCCAGTTTAAACCATGCTCACTGAGTGCCCAGCAGTCTGCTGGCCCATGCTGCCAGGGGGACTGGCCATCTGGGGTGCTTCCTTGCCCACAGCCCCCCACACCCGGTGCACCCCCATGTCTAGGGAGGCAGCTCTGGGGTCCACTGACCCGTCTTAGCAAACACTCCCTGGAGGAGCTGGGGCAGGTGATTCCTGGCCTGCACCCTGTCCCGGTCACTCCATTGCTGGCTGCTCTGGGGAGGAGCTGGGCACTGCTGGCAGAGGGGTGTGGCTATGTACTGAGATGCACATTTTGAAACTGTCTCTTGCTGAGTTTGGATCTAAATGAGGGCTGGAGGAGGGAGTGACCCACAGCAGATGGCAGCATGTATGATGGGGGGAGGGGCATGTGTGTCTGTCTGTCTGTCTGTGTGAAGCTGTCTGGTTTTATGCGATTTGCTAAGTGCTGAGAGATTACGTAAAACAATAGCCAGCCCCACACTGAGATACCAACTTCTCCCACATGAGGGTTTGGGAATGGATTGACACCTGCTACCTGCTGGCTGGCCTGGTATCAGCAAGAGGGTCACTGAAATCTGTGCTAGAGACCGCACTGCCTGGGACTGCCTGCCCATGGGGCTGCTCTCCTGCATCCCTGCAGGCTTTCCAGTCACAAGTTACCTTCCCGGGGCAAACTTGCCCCTGTCAAGTGGGCTTGGCTGTTTGGTGGCCTTGTGCCCCGGCTGATATCAGATCCACCCCTGGGCCGGCACCAGCGACGGGGGCTGCTTTCCACCCTGGGATATTTTTGAGAGTTCAGTGTTTCTCCCTGTCTCAAACTGGGACAAAATGTACAAATCTTGAAAATATTTGCAAACCAAACTCCCATTCACCCAAAAGAATTCCCATTTGGGTGAATGGAAATGTTTTGTTTTGATTTCAATCTTTTTTGTCTAATAAGCCTAAATTTCAGAACAAAATGTCATTTTGAATCAGGAAAGCTCAGATTTTCTGTTTAGAAAATGTCAAATTGAAACATTTTAACAACGTCAAAACTCTTTTCCCATCTCTCTGAGGAGGGAGGTTAATCAGATCTGACCATGTTTCACCAACGGTTTTGGTTTCAACCAACCAATCACCATTTTAAATTAAAAATTTTTGACTTCAAAATTCACATGCAGCTCTAGCAGCGAGCCTGTGGAGTGGGACCCCTACGCTCCCATTGTCTTGGCAGGACAGAGCTGCTGGTGAAATGGCTGGGCTGAAGCCACTGCTGGTGACCTGGGGTGGGGACGAGGGAGAGGACCTGGATGCATTGCAAACAGAAAAGATTCACTGGAAGAGCTGGTGGGCACATTCTGGCTGACATGAGTTGTGCTGCGAAAGGCCATTCACTTTATGCAGAGCCCTCTTGCCCAGCTTGGCGCCCAGAGTGTGTCAGAGGTGGTGCTGCTTCCTGAGGTCATGAAAACAAATGTGTGGTGCTTTTCCCTGGCTTTTTCCTCCTGTTAGCCCAGCCAGAGCAGCCCAGCCCAGGGGCGGGAGGCGGGTGGGCAGCCATCGTCTTTTCCTCCTTTTGCATCGTCCCCTGAAAGTGATGGGCCTGAACTGGTGTCTAGGGCGGGATTTGGCCTGTGGAGCTGTTATTCCTGGTGGGGAGAGAGCCCAGTGCCTCTCAGCTCCCTGGCCGGGTTTGCAGGGCTGGTAGGTGGAACCCCCCCTTCTCTCTGGCAAGGGAAGCGCGTGTGCCCACAAGGAGACGGAGCCACCTCCCAGGGTCATTTTCACAGTCGTGCAGTCTGCAGAGCAGAGCCGCACTCAGAAGCTTCCCGGAGCTTTGAAATCGGCATCTCCATTTCCTCGCCGGCCCCGTCCCGCCTGTCTCACTCGTCTCTTGTATCACTGCTTGCAATTGGGAACAAACAAGGAGAAAGGAGAATTGGGAATGCGACACATGTTGTGGCCAGAGGCCTTATAGGGCCTGGATGTGGTCCAGAGAAAGGGTCTGGGGATTCCAAAGCCTGCAGTTGTCACACTGGGTGTGCTGCCTCCTAGCTACATCCATCAGAACCCCAAGGCTTGATTGGCCAAGTGCCCCCAGCTCCAGCAGGGCCAGCGGGAACAGTGGGTGCTTGCACCTTGGAAATGACACTCTAAGTGAATATATGGGTGGGGATGTGGCAGGTTCTAGGCTGGTGCTGAGCTGCTACCTGGACAATATCGGCTCTCCATCCTTGGGCTCTACAAAGAAGGAGGGAATGGTTAGCCCCCAGGGATGGATAGAGAAACTGAGGCACAGGGAGGCAAAGGGACTTGCCCAAGTTTGCCAAGCAGACTAGTGGCAGAGCTGGGACTAGAAGGCAGGTCTCCTGAGTCCCAGTCCAGTGCTCTTTCCATTTAGTCACATCACCTTCCTTAGCAATGGTACTAGCAGGCCGTCCTTTGGACCGCTGGACCTGCCTGGCTGCCTTTAACCTGGCTGAGCCTATCGTACTGAGCCTATCGTGCTGCTCCCATGGGTATTCAGCTGATTCTCTGGCTTGGTGGAGCCTTGGCAGGTCAGATGCCCCTCCCAAGCAGTTCAGCCCTAGGTTTCTGCATGTTCAGAGCATCCAGGACCATCTCTCTGGTGTTTCTAGCAAGGGCACTAACTGGAGACAAACCTGCCCCACCCTTCCCCATAAGTGCATAACCTCACGAGGAGTTGGAGTGCGACACAGGCAGCCTGGGTTCCATGCTCATCTCTGCCACCGATTTAGTGATGGGCCTGATATGGCTCCCACGGAGCCCACAGGGAGCTGGAGGAGTCAGGGATGGAGTTTTGAGCAGGTCCCTTCCCAATCTGTAAAATGGGGCTCTTGACACCCCTCCCCCCCCAATACCTGTGAAGTGCTGGGGAAAGGCTGAGGGGACATGTTCCACCTGCCTGTTCATCGGAGATTCCCCCTGCTTGGAGAGAGATGCGTGTACAACAATAGATCCTGGATGAGAACTCCCATGCAGGCTGGAGAGGGAACAAATAATAAGCCAAGGCAACGCTTCTGACCAATGCACCCTCCTTGTTAGGCCAACTCCCCTGCAGAGTCCGTGGGAGATCTCCCCTGCACGCTGAAGGCTCCTCCAGGACTAGGACACATGTCCAGCGAGGTGCACCTGTCTGCAGAATTCCCTTGGGGCCAGAAGCAGCGCCAGGGTTTTTGGCTCCCTAGGCAGGGATCCTTCTGCGCTCTGGGTCTTCAGCGGCAATTCTGTGGCGGGGGGGTCCTTCCACGCTCTAGGTCTTTGGTGGCAATTCTGCGGTGGGTCCTAGAGTGGGTGAAGGACCCGCCGCAGAATTGCCACCAAAGACCTGGAGCGCGGAAGGACCCCCCGCCACCGAATTGCCGCCAAGAGTGACAAAATGCCACCCCCTCCAAATCCTAGTGCTCTAGGCGACCGCCTTGGCCACCTAAATGGAAGCGCTGGCCCTGCTTGGGGCTCCATGCAGGTGCAGGGGGCTACAGAATCAGAGCTGCCACCTCCTGAGTAACTGTCACTGCGATGGAGGAAGTAGAATGGTTGCAAAGTCTCTGTGTCAGATCGCAAGGCACCTGCTTAGATTGTATTAACAAAATGCCCACCCTGAGCAAAGGGACTGGCGAAGGGGGAGAGTGGGGGCTGGTTGGAAATAGAACATATGCTCCTGATTGGCTACTTCATGATGGAGAAAAGTGACAGGTCAGTTTATATAGGTGTGAGCTCTCTGGCGCAGGGAGCAACTCTTGTGTTCTGCATTTGTGCAGCACCTGGCACCATCTGGGGCCTGGACCATGAGTGGGGCTTCTAGCAGCTACAGTTCTACAAATAAATAATAATATAGAACTTGCCTGTCACGTTTCTCCATCCTGAAGCAGTAAGTAAGTATATGAAGTACACATTGACATGTGGGTGTTTTCTGCTTGTTCTTCTTTCTTTAGAAATACAAGGTGCTGGTCGATCCTGGATTTACTAGAGGATCCATTGGAAGTCTCATCGCTGTGTATTGTGAGCTGTGTAAAGGAAGGGGAGGGTGGGTTTAATCTTTAACAAAGACCTCTTTTCTCCTAAATATTTCTCAGCCATTTGAATTAAATTAATAATAATAACCCGCAACCAAACCCTGATCCAAAGATTTATAAAGAGAATAAAATAATAAAATCTGTTCTCTGAAATACCAGGGTTTTTTCTGATGTGTCTTATCACCTGTCGAGCTTTTCATGAAAAATGAGACCTGAACTTCAACATGGGTGAAGGAGGTTCTGGTCTCCTTGGACAAGAGCAGAACTATTGCTTTGTTGGTGTAGCAGCAAAGGCAGAGTAATGTTTGTTTGTCATGAGTGACTTATTTCTGTTTAATTAAAAAACAAACATGGAAGTTAGTTAGTTGCCAAAATTGTCACGGACACTTTCAGTCTGCACTGTTAAAATGATGGAGTCGGGGGAACAGAAGCAAAGGTTCAAACAGAACTGTTTGTCAGGCTATCCTGCAGGTAGGTAGCATTTGGAGCTTGGTTTAAATGTGTAGCTGCTAATGCCTTGCTGTTCCTGGCATGCATCAGGTGTGGCTGAGTTAATGTTACCGCTGGAGCCTTATCGTTTGTGGCTCCTGAGTTCCTCTTTTGATCTTTGTTTTGTTTTCCACCCAGCGAGCCTGCTGCAGTGCCGGGCAGTGTATGTGCATAAGGGTAATGTGAGAGCTGTGGACAAGAAGGGAGGTGAATGAGGCCAGGGCCCCATCTCCAGTGAGTTACCTACTGGGCTGGGGAGGGGAAGTGGAGCACTGAAAGGAGACATTGAAATTAACGACACTGGGGCACCTGTGTAATCCATCCTGCAAAGGAGCTCTGCTCTCACCTTGGGGACCCTTCATCACTTCTTTTGGTTCTCCCTAATCTGAACTCGTTCACCAGGCACTGGGATTTTCTCAGTGCTTTCTGGCCCTCATTTAATATTCCCGTTAGGCTCAATGGTGACTGGCTCAGAATGTCCCACTTCTCTCCCCGTATCCCCCAGGGCGCCGACCCCTGCAGACGAGGGGCTCTGGCACAACAGCAGCAATGAAACAGAACCTTGGAAAGAGAAGTGAGGGATATTAAAACAGGCGTGAAATAAATGGGAAGAGAAATGGTGGCACTTGGGGGAGGGGTGGGGAGCTGATGGGGGTGGGGGAGGAGGGTGAGCTGAGCAGCATCTTACTGAGCTGCAAAGATATTACATAGCGACAACGCACTGGAAAGAGCTCGGTTCCTGTAGATCGGGCAGTATCCGGTGTGTGTGAGCCTTGCAGGCAGCCCTAAGCCCTATTGTACAGGGTTCCTGCTTATTTCCTGGAAACCTCAGCCCTCCAGAGGAGAATCACAGCTTCAGGCAAATTTGCAAACAGCCTCATCTTCTCCTTGGCCCTGGAGTACAATCCCCTGCATGTTTCTGCCTCAGTCCCCGGCTGCCGGGGTGAGGGGCTGCAGGGAATGCTGGCCCCCGACGGGGCCTAGGGAAGGAGCAGATTCAGGGACCGCAGGGTGGTTCCAGATAGGGACTGGGAAGTGGAACTCTTCAGGCCAGGTGCTGTGCGCAGCACAAAGGGCCAGGTTCAAAATCTTGGGGTTCCTCTTAAAATCTCAAAACAAAATGGGTGATTCTACGGGGGTGGAGGAGGGAACGTAGAATAAACTTGGGAGAGTGAGTGACTAATGAACCGATGCCATCCGTTAGGTCAGACACCCTGCCTCCGGGTATCTTAGCAGTCGTGTGACTGTGATTCTCAGTGTTTCCCTCATGCCTGAGTGGCTAATGAGGCAATATGTTCTAGCATCAGCTCCTTCCCAGCTCTCCATTCAGTTTGTCAAGGCAAGCTCCAACCCGCTGCGAAAGGCTGGCTGGGTAGCTCGTAAGAGCTGACGTGCTGGGTAGAGACACCCTCACTGGAATCCCTCTGCTGTCTGCAGCTTCAGCCCAGTCCGCCTCTGCATGGCCTGCTGCCTGTAGGCTATCTACTCTCTTGAAAGATCCCCCAGCCCTGTACTAAATCTTCACAAAGAAATCATTGGCCTATAGGAACCTAAAACAACCCTCACTACCAAGCAGATCCTTTCCTGCGGGAGTTGTTACCGGGCTCCTGCACCCTAGTGTGCCAGGCTGCCACCCCACGCACACTGGATGCAGTTCTCTGATCCTTTATTTTCCCCATGGGGCCAATAAAGCTTCATCAGCCCCAAACTTAAAACTGTACCGAACTTTTGCCCAGAATGACCGGAACAATCACATACCAGAAATGGAAATGAGTCCTGGCCCCTTGGACAGATGTCAGCAGAGAGCTCCCTTCCCTATGATACCTCCGTCCATCCATCTTGCATTCCAAAGCTGCTCTAGGTTGCTCTTCTCCCTGTTCATCAATAGGGGTCAGTAGCGAGCTCCCTACTATCAAGGACTTCAGGCTATAGGGTTTATAAATGCTTGGGCTGATTTCTCTCAAAGCTATAATGGCTCCAATGCAGCTGGATTTGGGGACAGAAGTTTAGCATTGCAGTGGGCAGGCATGTGTATGTGGGGGACACTGCTGCCTTCTTCTGGATGGCATTAGAACTGTTCAGCCATGTGTCATGACCCCAGTACTGTTGACAGCTGATGGGGATTCTCCTGTAGCCTGAGTGGTGAGGGGCTGGGCTTTTGAACCTGGAAGATCTTAGCTCTGTCACTGCAAAGTTCTGATTGTTCATGGTGAGCAGCAAAATGACAACTGTGAAGTCCTGCTTGGCCACAGATTTGTTACAGACTCGGGTTTCCTAGGTGCAGGATGACTCATTTCACCAGATGATGGAAGCTGAGGCTGTCACATGGCTGGCACTTAACCTGGGCTATTTCTGAGCCACCTCTCTGGACGCAGCAGTGCTGTTCTCTGTGCTCTAAGGCCATGTGGATTCAGGGAGACCCCTATTACCCTCTTAGTATCACTGCCACTTCGCTGCTCACTTTCTTCTTAGGTTCAGTCTCTATGAGAATTTACTGTAGCTTCCCTGGCTTCAGGGAGTCCATTTAAAGGCTACTTTTCTCCTGAGATGTCATAGGCATTGCAGCTCTCCAGAGACACTGTCCTGCCCCTTCACAGCTGCTTCCATCCAAACCCAGTACCCCCAGCTCACGCTACCCCAACCAGCACTCCTGGCTCTGACTCCCACTTGGGCCGTGATTGGTCAGCTTCTGATGCCGATGCCCCTGCATTGGCTGACTTCTTGATACAGTAGGAGGGTCTGTTTGAAGATTGTTTCAACCATCAGCTGTCAATCAGGGTGTTTGATGGAGAGGCCAGACCACTCACCCAAGAGCTACCGAGGTTGGACTCCTCTCTGGAAGAGCTACTGAGGCAGGACTCCTCCCTGAGTCTGTTGTGTGAGTGGTGTCCGTGAATCAAGACCACAGTGCTGGTCTTGACTCTCATTCACCCCTTTTAGCTCCATGAAAAGGCTCCGAGAGCCAGTTGGCACGTGAAAGCAGCAAAGAGTCCTGTGGCACCTTATAGACTAACAGAAGTTTTGGAGCATGAGCTTTCGTGGGTGAATCCCCACTTCGTCGGATGCATGCATGTGCTCCATGGGGAAGCCAGGTCTTCCAATTTACAGATTTATTAGAACGTGGAAACTAATAGGGAAAGAAATTCATCCATTATTTTAATTAGCTTATTCATTGATCTACCAGTTAGATCATGCAACTGGGAGGCCGGACTCTTGGGTTCTGTTCCTGATTGTGCTGATGACTTGCTGTGGCCTTTACTGTTTTGTGGCTCAGTTTTCCCTTTTGTCTAATGTTACAGCCCCTGGCTCCCAGGAGCGTGCTGTGTGGTGCTGTGACAGATCCCGTTTCTGCATGGTGCTGGTTCTGCTGTGGCTAATCTGCCGCTTGGGTCAGGAGGCGGGAAGGTGCATATGGGGCAGTTGGTGCTGAATGATATGGGCTCTGGCAACCTTTGACAGGCTGCTGTAACGAATCCAGGAGCTGCTGCTGCGCGAGGTTCTGGCTATGACAGAAGCAGCCCTGTGTGCCTGTGCGTGGTGGAGCTGTGAGGGCTGGAGTCGATGATGAGCCTGGTTGGGATTTGTAGACTCCATTGAAAATGCTGTGGAGTGCAACCAGCAACTCCATCTTCAGACTCCGCTGAATCCCTTTCTGTTTGGGTCCAGGCCAAATCCTGAGAGAGCCCATGGCCCTCCTTGGGCCCACCACAGCTCTCTGCCCATGGTCAGCCTTCACTTCCTCTGCCCACGGCCTGCCTTGGGCCCCCTGCAGCCGCTGCCCATTGCCCTCCTTGGACCCACCACAGCTCTCTGCTCACGGCCAGCCTTCACCTCCCCTACCCACAGTCTGCCTTGGGCCCCCTTCAGCCCCTGCCCATGGCCCGCCTTGGGCCCACCACAGCTCTCTGCCCATTGCCAGCCTTCAACTCCCCTGCCCACGGCCCACCTTGGGCCCACTGGAGCCCCTGCCCACAGCCCGCCTTGGGCCCACCACAGCTCTCTGCCCATGGTCAGCCTTCAACTCCCCTGCCCACGGCCCTCCTTGGGCCCACTGCAGCCCCCTGCCCACGATTCGCCTTGGGCCCACTCAGGCCCCCTTCCCTCAGTTCGCCTTTGTCTCTTCTGCTCACCCCCACTCAATTCCAGCTGGCCTACAACTGCAACCAGGGCAAGTGAGTTCAGCAGCAGCCTGTGGAGAGACTTGTGCACCCCTGCATGAGAAGACAGAGGTGAGGGAGGAGGTTGCTGTTGCAGGAACAGGGCTGTCCAGGGCTCAGAGGGTGGCTTTGTGGTTGAAGAGGGCACTGGCACTCAGGAAATCTGCCTTCAATTCCCTGCTCTGCTGCATACTCTCTGGGTGACCTTGGGTGAGTCACTGAGTCTCTATGTCTCGGCGTGATGCTCGCCCTGCCTGTCTGCCTTGTCTAGTTGGATTGTAAACCCTGGCTCCAGGCACCCAGCCCAATGCGGCCCCAATCCTGGAAGGGACCTCTCAGCGCTGCTCCAATCCAAGTCATACATTCTGCAGCCTGCCGTGGGTTCACACCCACCACTCCAACCCTAAGGCTCAGCATGGGCTGCCTCTGTGCTAGCAAAAGCAGCAGTGATTTCAATGACGGAGGGGTGGGCAGAGCTGCCCTGTTCTGCACAGCCCATATGACACTTTATGCAGATTTAATGCAAGGATTTACATATTTGTAACTAATTTGCATGTAGCCATGAACTCTGGTTTAAAGATACAGGGTGGATTTAGTGCAGGTGCAAGATGTTGGTGACCGAAACCCTCCATTTATCTCTGAGGCAGGAGCAGGGTCAGCTTACTCTCTGCACTGCCCGGCCAGCACAGCTGACCCTAATCCAGGGGACCCTCGTCTCAGTGTCATTTCAGCCATGCAGCTTTTTGCCTCTCTGCTTAGTTGCGGGGAGAGAGTTTGTGATGGGGGAGCTGGAGCTGAAACTGCCCCCTCAACTCATCATTAGAGCCACTGAACAGGTCTTAGATGGAAGCAGTCTATAACCCCTGCAGAGTTGCGCTGGTTCAGACCAGTGACTCATAGCTGTGGCTCTGTCACTCACTAGTGATGCCCTGAGGCAGCTAGTCCCTGTTGGTGCTGATGTTCCCACCTTCATGGAGCTGGTTTTATAGGTTCATGGGCTTCAAGGACAAAAGGGGGCACTGTGATAATCTGGTCTGCCCTCCTGCACTGCACAAGCCAGAGACCTGCCCCCAAATGATTCCTAGAGCTGAGCTTTCTGAAAAACACCCTGTCTGGATTGAAAAATTGCCATGACCTTGGTAATTTGTGCCAGTGATTAATCATAGAACTGTGGGACTGGAAGGGACCTTGAGAGGTCATCAGCCCAGCCCCCTGCACTGATGGAGGAGCAAGCAAACATGGACCATCCTGACAGGTGTTTGTCCAACCTGTTCTTAAAAACCTCCAGTGGTGCGATTCCACAACTGCCCTGGGAACCTAGTCCAGAGCGCAACTCCCCTTAGAGTTTTCCCCAATATCTAACTTAAATCTCCCTCCTGCAGACTTCTTGTCCACCTTCAGTGAACATGAAGAACAATTGCTCTCCATCCTCTTTATAATAGCCCTTACCTTAGCTGAAGACTTAACAGCCTCCCCCCCGCGCCCCGGCATCTTTTCTCAAGACTTAACAAGCCCAGGTTTTTTAAGCATTTCTTTAATAGGTCAGGTTTTCTAACCCTTTTATATCTTTTGTTGCTTTCCTCTGGACTCTCTCCAGTTTCTCCACATCTTTTCTGAAGTGTGGGCCCAGAATTGGATACAAGACTCCAGCTGAGGCCTCACAATTATCTCTTGCGTCTTACATACGACACTCCCATTAATACATCCCAGAATGATATTGGCCTTTTTCTCAATCACATCCCATTTTGACTCATATTCATGTTATGATCAACAATGTGATGCAATTGTGGAAAAGGCTAATATCATTCTGGAGTGAATATAATATATAGCCTATAATTACCCTCACTGTTAAAAACTTTATGCCTTATTTCCAGTCTGAAATTGTCTAGCTTCAACTTCCAGCCGTTGGATGGTGTCATACATTTCTCTGCTAGATTGAAGAGCCCATTAGCAAATATTTGTTCCTCATGTAGGTACGTACAGACTACAATCCAGTCACCCCTTAACCTTCTCTTTATTAAGCTGAATAAACTGAACTCCTTGAGTCTATCACGAGAAGGCAGGTTTTCTAATCTTCTAATAATTTTTGTGGCTCTTTTCTGAACCCTCCACTTTATCACCATCCTTTTTGACTTGTGAGCACCAGAACTGGACACAGGATTCCAGCAGCGGTGGCACCGGTGCCAAATAAAATAACCTCTCTACTACTCTAGATTCCCCTGTTCATTGCATTAGCCCTTTTGCTCACAGCATTGCAGTGGGAGCTTATGTTCAACTGATTATCCACTACAACCCCCGAATCTTTTTCAGAGTCACTGCTTCCCAGGATGGTCCCCCATCCTGTAAATCAGGCCGACGGTCTCTGTTCTTAGATATATACATTTACATGTAACCATTTAAAAACACACATTGTTTGCTTGTACCCAGCTAATCAAGCGATCTGGATCGCACTGTACAAGTGACCTGTCCCCTTTATTATTCACTACCCCCCAATTATTTGTCACCAGCAAACCTGATCAGTGATGATTTGGGGCTTTAATAAAATTGTTAGATTTCCAGGCTTAGATAAAAATGTTAAATAGGGTTGGGCCCAGATCTGATCTCTGCAAGACCCCAGTAGAACAGCGCTGCCCAGAGGATTCAGGGGGCCTAGGGCAAAACAATTTCAAGGGCTCCTTCCATTAAAAAAAGTTGCAATACTATAGAATACTATACTCTTGTGGGGGCCCCTGCGGGGCCCGGGGCAAATTGCCCCACTTGCCCCCCTGTCTGGGTGGCCCTGCACTAGAAACACACTTGCTGGATGGTTTACAATTACATTTGGAGACCTATCAGTTAGCCAGCATTTAATCCTTTTAATATATGCCATGTTAATTTTATATTATTCTAGCTTTTTAATCAGAATGATGTGCAGTACCCACTCAGACACCTTCCAGAAGTCTAGTCCATCAACATTTTTATCAACCAAACTCGTAATCTCATGAAAAAGGTTATCAAACTAATTCGACAGGATTTATTTTCTATAAATCCATCTTGATTGGCATTAATTACATTGCCCTCTTTTAATTCTCTATGAATTGAGTCCATAATGGCTGCTCCATTACCTTGCCTGGGATCGATATCAGAGTGACAGGTCAGCCTGTTTGTTCTTTTTAAATATCGGCACATTAGCTTTCTTCCAGTTTTCTGGAACTTCGCCAACATCCCAACAGTTATTGAAAATCAACATTAATTGTCCAACGAGTTACTCAGCCAGCTCTCTTCAAACTCCTGGGTCCAGGTTATCTGGGCCTGCTGATTTAAAAATGTCTAACGTCAGTAGCTGTTGTTTAACATCCTCCTAAGATACTAGTTGAATGGAAAATGTTTATTGACTACTTCTGCCTTTTTCATTATTATTGCTAATTCTGCCATTTCATCTAGTAATGGACAAATACCATTATTAGGATTCTTTTTGTTCCCAATATACTTTAAAAAACTCCTTATTGTCCTTAACTCTGCTGGCCATAGAGTGCTCCTTGTGTACCTTTGCTTCCCTTATCAATTTTCTACAATTCCTAATGTCTGATTTATGCTGTCATCTTCCTTTTTTCCATTTGTTATAGATTACTATTATTTAATTTTTTTTATAGCTGCATTCACTTCTCCTTTAAACTGTGTTTTTTTTTAACCAGTGCATCCTTCTTCCTTAATTGTGAGTCTAAGGGCTTGTCTACACTGGCAATTTACAGCACTGCAATTTTCTTGCTCAAGGGTGTGAAAAAACACCCCCCGATCTCAGCAAGTTTCAGCTCTGTAAAGCACCAGTGTAGACAGGTTATGAACGCTGGGAGCAGCGTCTTTCGTGGAGGTGGTTTTGTAGAGCACTGGGAGAGCTCTCTCCCAGCGCTGCACCACGACCACACAAGGCAAGTTAAAGTGCTGCTGCAGCAGGACTGCCACGGCAGCGCTTTAGCATTGCCGGTGTAGACTAGCCCTAAGGCTTTTGGGGCATCTAGTAAAGTGTTCTTAACCAATTCCCAATGATCATTCTCATTTTTCTGATTACATTTTTCCTCCTAGCTGATTTGGCTCATAATTGTTCTCAGCTTTGTGAAATTATCTCTTTTAAAGCACCAAGTATATAAATTGCCGGTCTGGACTTTATTCTGTTTACACATTATAAAACAAGTCATGGATCACCTACCACTGTAGCTAAAGAACACACATTAGTAAGGAAGCAGTAGCAGCTTCATAAACCTGTCTGTGTGATCTAGCCACTAGAAAGGGAGAAAGTCTCATCCTGTGCTGGTGTGGGTTATACAGGCACATAATTTGACTCATTTCTTCTGAAAGGCAGAGTGGGGAAATGGACAAGACTTGGCTGCGCAGTATTGGGCACTTGTGTTCTATCGCCAGCTCTGGTTGCAGTGACCTTGCCCAACTGCTGCAAGATGGGTGAACAATTGTGGCCTGCCCTCAGACTGGGGTCTGAGGCCTTGGTTAGTAATGGCTGTGAAGGGCACAGAAATATTAAGGTCAGTAGGTAGAAGAGATGGGATTAGAACCCATGGGTTCTTGGTGGTAGCCTGGTACCATTCCCCCTTGGTTATGGTGTGGCTGGGTATATCTGAACTGCTTGTTTAATTCATCCCCCTTGACTTGTCAGCCTGTGGTATTTGGGGATGGGTCTCAATTGGCCATGGGGTGTTTCCAAGGCTGGGGCCCTGTTGGGGGTGGTTGCAGTGGTACTTGTGGTATCAACTGTGAGGGACTTTGCTCATGTTAAATAAGGTTCATAGCATTAAGAATGGGAAATACTCCCCAGGGCTCACATCGAGTTTGCCTCTGCCCTTTGCTGCTGAGCTGTCAGATAATGCAGCTGCTGCTTCCACACAGCAAGGACACGGATGTGATGCCCAGAGAGAGGGCCCCAGGTCCACGTCCCACCAGTGCAATGTGGGCATGTAAAAGTGCTTTGCACTAGTGTGAGTGGCTATTCAAGTGGCCGGGTGAATTGGAGCCATAAATGTCCAGTCCTTTTTAAGCATCATGCCAAGCTCTTGGCTTCGGTAATACCTTGAGACAGTGAGTTCCACAAGTTAATACTATTACGGCCTAGATTCTCTCCAAGCATTGCCTGGCGGAAGGCAGCATGTGTGTATGGGGAACAGGCGTGTGTGCCTAACGGAGCTGACTATGGGCCCCTTATCTTGGATTCTGGTCTCTGCTGGCCCTAGTGTAAACTAGAACATCCATGGGACTGCTCCAACCTACGCCACTGGTCTAAGATCCCTGAAAGACCCTGTAGCATTGTGTCTTCCCCTATGGCAGATGGAGTGTGTGGCTGGTGCAGTAGTTGGCTCTGCTAGGGAGATACGCTCTGCCACGGGAATGATCTGCCACCTGATTGTGGCTCCTCTGCCCCATCGAAGCACAACAGGGCTGGGTAGCATTGGTGCGCCTGGCCTTGCATGTTTAAAGAGTCCCTTTGCACTGGTTCTCACTTCGCTACCACTAATTTGTGGGCTGAGCCATTGCTCTGGTCTCCAGAAGGCACAAGAGACAGATGTCCTTCTCTTTGCTCAGCCTCCCTGGGAGCCGGCAGTATGTTTCAAGCAGACATTGGCAGCCAGAGCTGTTCTGGGGCGGCTGCTCTGACACTGGAGGCGGATGAAAGTCCGAGTTCGTCCTTGTTCGGAGTGAGCCACATTCACCGTATTTGAAAAAGCGAAACTCTGAGAGCTCCTCTGTCATAAACAGATAATAGGAGTTAATAGAACAGAAGTACTTTATATCTCTTTTGACTGTAAAGGGTTAACAAGTTCAGTAAGCCTGGCTGTCACCTGACCAGAAGACCAATCAGGGGACAGGATACTTTCAAATCTTGAGGGAGGGAAGTCTTTGTGTGTGCTGTTAGTTTTTGGTTGTTGTTCTCTCTGGGTGCTGAGAGTGACCAGACGTGCAATCAGGTTTCTCTCCAATCTCCCTGATACAGGTTCTTATAGATTTAAAATAGTGAGTATTTGGCTGGGAGGAGTTCAAATGTGTGTTTGGCTGGGAGGAGTTCAAATGTGTATTTGGCTGGAAGGATTTTAATTTGTACTTGTATACTTAGGCTGGGAGGGTATTCCCAGTGTCTATAGCTGAAAGACCCTGTAACATATTCCACTTTAAATTTACAAAGATAATTTTTACTGTTTTTTCTTTCTTTAATTAAAAGCTTTTCCTGTTTAAGAACCTGATTGTTTTTTTATTCTGGTGTGAGATCCCAGGGGACTGGGTCTGGATCCACCAGGGAATTGGTGGGGAGAAAGGAGGGAAGGGGGTGAGAGAAAGGTTAATTTCTCTCTGTGTTAGAATTACTGTCTCTCTCAGGAAGAGTCTGGGAGGGGGAGAGAGAAGGAGGGGGAAGGTGCCGTTTCCTCTCTGTTTTAAGATTCAAGGAGTTTGAATCACAGTGATCTTCCAGGGTAACCCAGGGAGGGGAAGCCTGGGAGAGGCAACGGTGAGGGAAAGGGTTTACTTTCCTTGTGTTAAGATCCAGAGGGACTGGGTCTTGGGGTTCCCCAGGCAAGGTCTTGGGGGGACCAGAGTGTACCAGGCACTGTAATTCCTGGTACGTGGCAGCGCTACGGGTACTAAGCTGGTAGTTGAGCTCAGAGGAATTCATGCTAGTACCCATCTTTTGGACGCTAAGGTTCAGAGTGGGGATTTATACCATGACATCCTCAAAGGCTCCCTTGGCACAGGGCTCCCGCTGACAGAGGGAAACAAGCCCCAGCCTCCCAGCCTGTGCTTAATGCTGCGCTGTGTCTAATGCCCCTGGCTGCTCCCAGGAGCTGTGTGGGGAAGGCAGTGCGGGCTGCCTACAAATCCACCAGATCAGCAGCCTTGGCTGGAAATCTGAACGCCTCCGATCCCGCCTCTTGGGGTGAGAGCGAGCGCCGACTCCAGTCCCTGCCAGGCCGGTGAAGGCGCTGGGTGGGCACTGATGGGCCGTGGGCATTACCTGGCCATTGAGCAGACAGTGCACCAGGAAGATGAAGGCTCCCTGCAGGCTGCTGACGATTGTGAATAAATAGGCCATGACCATGGCTGCTGGGCCGACTTGGAGGAGACCAAGACTCCATGTGCAGCCCAGAAGGAAGAGTTGGGCGATGGCTTTAAAGGTCAGTAACCTGGATAAAGGCAGATGGAGAGATCCCATTACAATAACTCTATGGAGAGCAATTGGGTCAGGAGGATCCGGGCAGAGTGGGGTGGAGCTTCTATCCCCAGCTTTCTTATGTGGGACAGGCTTACTGTCAATGCAAACACACTGGGAATTCATTCCTATGGATCCTAGATATGCTGTTCCCCTCCTGCAATCCCCCACCCCTTCCGGTGCCAAGACATCTGACCCTCCAGGGCTGTTTTGTTGCCCTCTCACCTGTGGTCTCTGACAGTGGACACATCTGCATTGAGGGAGAAGAGTCTGTTTCTCAGGATCCACAGGGTCAGCACAAAGAACATTATATTTATCTGTGGGAACAGTGGGAAATATTTCCTGTAAAACATCCCATCTGGGGCCGGTGACTTCAGCTGAGGCAGAGAACGATCCCAGAGGACCGAGCCAAACACTGCACAACCGGGGACTGCTCATTTCCGGTGGGAATTATCCCCTCCCCGTAATATCCCCTGGAAACTCTCAGTCTGTCCCCTTGCATAGAGCTGGCAGCACAGCCAGGGCTGAGATGGATCAATGGGATCACAGAGGCCAGATGCTGCTCAGAGTTCAATATGGAGCCTCTCCAGTGCAGTCAGGAGTTATTTGGGGCTTACATTGGTGTAACTGAGAGCAGGATCTGGCTCAGAGATCCCAGATCCTGCCTGTAGAATACTCCTTGCCATTTTCAGACTGTAACAAATTCCACGCCCCCCCCCAACTTCCCCAGGAGTAGGGAGGAATATGTAGGGACACTTGTTTCCTCCTCTACAAAAAACATTGCAGAGTGGAGCCCTCTCCCTTCCTTGTTCCTTGGGTCATTAACTCAACTAGACCAAACTCTTCTGTCTTCACTTGGCAAATCTCCTGCTGACGTCCCTGGGAGCTGCGCCCGAGTAACGGCTGCAGGCCTGGGGATACAGCACAGGGACTCATTCAGGGATAGACCACAGCCGATGAGCCAGGTGGGACCTAACTGGGTCTTTCCTTATGTTTTATGGGCCAACTTCCCCTCCCTGCTTCACTGAAATCAATGGGGTCGCAGAGGTGAGAGGAGAATGTGGTTCTGTGAGGTACCCACCAGGATTATGGCACAGACTGGACCCAGGAAGCTCCAATGAAAGCCTCTCTCCAGGCTGAGCCAGCAGCTACAGACAGGGAGGAAGAAGAAAGTGACTTTAATGGGATTACTGCCTTTTTTCAGCCCCGGGGGCAGAGAGGAGGTGTCACAGGGCAGCTGGCTCTCAAAAGCGAGATGGATCTCAGCCTGCCTGTGACATGGCCGACTCTCTTGTGGGCAGCAGGAAAACAGCCCTCCCCATGTACCTCAGCATGTCCTGCTTCCAGCCACCACTTCCTCTTCCACCCCCTCAAATGACCCTTTCTGGTGGATGAGCGCAGTATTGATGGAGGGCCAGACATGCAGCGGAGGGACCTTGGCCTAGCTGCACTGAAAGAAGTGGAGCTGCCCTGATTTACACCAGCTGAGGATCTAGCCTGGGGTGTCTAGAACAGACCACGCCCCGTTTTAGTGGAGTCTCTCACTTTAGAGAGGGGATGCTCAGGGATTTGCTCATAGTAAGAAGGTGCGTTTGTTTCCTACCCACCAGCCCCACAAACCCAGCCTGGGAGCTGGGAGTCCAGTGGGATCTTTCTGGCTTGTTCTTCCATATCATCAGTGGGGTGAGGAGTGCAGATGTCTGACAGGGGGCACCTCAACTACAGCGCTCAGGGCAGCTTAGTGTCCCTGGGGATGGGAAGGGTCCCGGGGGGACATTCAGCTCCCAGGCAGGGTGAGCAGGGAAATCTAGGTTCAAGTCAGACCTGGGGTGAGCCAGACAAGCACATGGAAGCCCCATCCCAGCTCCCCTTCGGGATGGGCGCTGAACGTACTGTGTGGAAGCTCCGTAGCCTTCAGGATTCACCCCTGTAGAAATAGCCACCACCAGGGCTGGGAATCCATAGCCGACCGGGTACATGAATCTCTTCTTGAACCGGCTGGCGCTGGTGTAATTCACGACCTTCAGCTTCCTGACGGTGAGGAAGAGGTGCAGCCCCTTCAGGAACATCCAGGTGAAGCAGGCCAGGAAGAGGTTGTGTAGGAGGCCAGCAATGACAGCACATGCCACCTGGGAGAGAGAGAGCCCCGGGACACTCTGGTGGGGAAGAGAAATGCTGAGTATGAGGGAGACCTTCCGGGGGGGGGGGAGTGACACCGGGATTCTTGTTAGCACAGCTCTCCAGGTATAGCGCTCCGCGACCCAGAGATGGAAGGTACCTTGGATACTGGAGAGTCCCGTGGGTGCACATTGCTGATGCAGGAAGGGAGCGGAGATTACTCATAGACTCATAGGTCAGAAGGGACCAATCTGATCATCTAGTCTGACCTCCTGCACAAGGCAGGCCACAGAACCCCACCCATCCAATTTTATAACAACCCCTATCCCAGTTAGTGGTTAAAGGAGGGGAGCAGGGCTCAGGGGATCCAGATTCTGTTCCCAGTCCTGCCACAGAGTCCCTGGGTGACCATAGGCAAGTCACGTAGGAGAGGAATCGAGGCACAGGGAGAGTGTGACATAGGGATAGAACTGTCTGAACTCCAGGGATTGAGGACACTCAGACCACTCAGACCAGTGTGAAGGGGCCTAATGGGATGGAAACATCCCCCCAGGAACGCTCCCTGTGTCCTGCACAGCCCAGAATCTAGGGAGAACAAAGAGGTTCAAAGCCACACACCCCAGCCCTGCTGCGAGTGGAGGAACAGAGCAGGGGAGAATCAGGCAGTACCTGAGTGCGGATGCGGGTCACCTGGGTGAGGAAGAGAAGGTCGGCCAGGAAGAGGCAGAGGCAGAGCTGCAGGTGGAGGGAGGTGCTGACGTTGCGGATGGAGCGGCACAGGAGGAAGGTGAGGATGGCGAGGAAGAGGCACAGCAGGGAGAGGGTCAGTCCCACGTAGGCGATGATGGTCAGTGGGGAACTCTCCTGTAACACAGCAAAGGGGAAATCACCAGTGGACCCCCAGCCGAGCCCCCTCAGCTCTGATTCAGCCTTTTCCCCAGCAAAGCCTCCAGTCACTCCAGGGAGAGCTTTGCCCACGGCTGAGTGAGGAGCTCAGGGTCCTGTCCTGTGACCCGAGTCTCACGGTGAGATACTGTCACTGCGATGGGAGCCATTAGGACGGCGAAGCTGGAGAGATGGTCACAGCTGCAGGTGGTGTGAGTGCTGTTCGTGTGCACGGCGGTGCAGCCGTCCGGAGACCAGCTGCCTCTCTCGGCCACTACTTTCCAGTAGATGCAGAGAGCCTCTTCCTCCTCTTTTTTGGCCTGGAAACACCACAGAATCATCCTCATCCTCACGGGACCACAGTACGTCGGTTCTATTATTCCATGGCTATAGTAAACTCAAGGTCACCTACAGCTCCACGGCTCTCCCCACGCAGCCCCTAGTGCCCACTAGGGCCATCCCAGTGGCAGCGGAGAGAGAACACAGATCCTGCTGCTGCAAAAGCCCAGACCCTGCTATTGGAAAAAAGGGTAATAAATCCTTGCCAGCCAATAGCACCATAAGGAATGTGAGCTGAGCAGTTCCGACAGCGTCCAGCAGAGGGCAGTGCTGCGTGCACACATACACATACGCACCCTAACCACTTCATTACCATATCAAAGAGTTTCATGCTGACTCCCTGAACCCCACTATCCACACAAATCGGCTTTCCAGTTATTCCGGCTTAGGGGTGAGCTAGGCGGAGCTCTTACCCTAGAGCACTTTGCACAGCCCTGTGTCGTGGTGTGACCCTCGGTAACCTCCTCCAGTAACACAGCCCCAGTGCATCAGGAATAAGGAGGCCTCCTCTTCTCAGGACCACCAGGAGCCAGAAAGGCAGCACGGTCCAAACGCCCAGAAGGAGATGGTGCCTTCTCTATACCCCTCTGGAGCCCCAGCTATGGAGCAAAGTGAGGGGATCTCCCTCCGCGCACCTGTCTGTGGCACAGGGTGAAGTCTGCGGATCTGGAGAGGGGAATGGGTCTCCCATCTCCGACAGCCCCACTCACCATCCTGGAGTTGAGGTGACTCTTCTCCAGCTTCCCACCACCTGGTTGATTTCCCTCGCTGAGATGTCTTGCACTGATGATGCAGTCCAGGATGGAGTAGGAAATAAAAGCAGCAATCTCCAAACCTGCTGTGAGATGAGGTGATCCCTCGTTAGGGAGATGGAGTCGCTATGGCAAAGAATGAGCCGGCCAGGTGCCCAGGGGTCACAATGAGGATTCAGGGCCCTGAATAGGCAGCTGAGGGTCCACGTTACTCTGGTCCCCTACATCTCCATTTGGGGTTCTATCTAGACTAGGGTGTTCTTGCCCTTTCCATTCTCTGGGCTCACTTCATACCAGAGACCCTCTAATGAGCCGTTTCCCCTCTGCACCCCCAAATCCTCACTGCTCGGGGCTCAAGCTGTGGGACAGACAGGAACGAAGGTGCCAGCTCCATGGCCCAAAGCCTGAGAACCACTGGCTCAGCCAGCAAGGAGCACTCCAGGGCTAGAGACAGAGGCCGGGGCCGGCCTGGAGATCCATAGGGAGGGAGAGAGGGAGGAACGGGGGAATCCAGACTGGGGTTCGGTGCCAGGGAACCGCTCTGTGCCGTGGTTTAGGCCCTGGGTGTCGCCATCCCCAGGATGGTACCTTGTGTGGCTACCCCAGTGACTGCATCACAGTGCACGTCCATCATCTCCTCGTGAGCTCTCAGCTTGAAGACTTCGCTGTGCTGGCTGCAGTTCCCTGTGACGAGCCACTTCTGGATAGCTGCGGGGGGTGGGGCAGGAATTACAGAGCCCCTAGCTGTGAAACCGCTTCCCTGGGAATCTCTCCATTCTGGGTCAGATCCACCCCCCTCCAACTCCGCTTGGAGCTGGAGAGGCTTCAGAGCTCTTCTGCACTAGGGGAGGGGGAAGTTTGGTGCCCTCCCCCCCGAGTTGCCTGATCACCCCTCCCATATCCCCTCCCCCCATTCTGGCTGTGTCTCCCTGGGGATGCTGCGTCCCCAGCAGGGGGAGTAGTGTGGGTGGGGGGAGGCGCCTGGCTCAGCGTGGCAGCCCCTAGTGGTGAAATGCCAAATATCACATTTAAACCCTTCTCGGGCATTGCTGTTGCTCCTGGGGGCACTGGCGGGGCTGGGTGATATTTCCTGGTGCAGGGGCAGTGCTGTTCTCTGTCTGTACTGAACACAGGCTCACATCACAATGATATATAGGCTCTAACTTCCAATGGATTTGGGGCACAGAGTGTAACCCCATATCTCACATCAGCCAGCAGGTGGCGCTGAGAGCCACACGTCCCCCCTCACCCAGAGACTCTGTCGTCACGTTCTGTGTTGTCCTCTCCAGAGATCGGAGAGCAGTGGCCAGTGCAGCCAGTTCCACGCTCTGCAGCAGGATGGTCACGGCCGACCCCTGTCCGTGTCTCTGCTGTCCCAGAGGGAGGTGCTGTTCAGGAGGGCATTGAAATGGAGAGTCATGTTCTGGGGACAGGAAAGGAAAAGCCCTGGGAGCGAGGAGTCCAGGGGTTCAGGTGCCACGTCCCACGTGTTCCCAGGGGGTGTCGAGCATCACAGCCAATGCCAGTTCAGGGGCTGCAGTGCTCTCAGAGGGGGGAGCCCTATACAAGGCAGGTTCACTGAGGCTGACTCAGGGCCCTACTGGGACTTGAAACTAACTGGGGCTAGAAACCTTTGTCCTTCCTTCTTCGCTCCTGCTCCCCCATCCCCCCATTACAGATGTCAGGGAACAACATTGTCACAAGCCCATGGTTTTCTACGCTGTCGCTATGCTGCATCAGGCAGCTGCTCAGAAATGTCTGGCAGGGCAGGGATAGGGCACAGATCCTGCTGCCTGAAACACTCAGGTCACTGACAGATGAGTTGAAGGAGGATCCCCATTAACTGTTAGCAGTATAGCACCTCTGAACAACAACAGTTCTGAACACTAGACGGCACATGTGGGTGGATAACACAAATGTGCACTCACACAAACACCACTAGTGGGTGCACCCCCCCTCCCCACAGCAGTGGAGGGCACAGATCTTTTCTGAGGAGTATCTATATGTCTCCCTCCCCTCCAGTGAGACTCCTAACCTGGCACAGCAGCACGCAGGGCTCTGGGGCACACCCAGGGGCACTAGCCTGCAGGGCACATTTAAGGGGCGGAGCCTCTCATCTCCAGTGATAACGCCGCACTCCCATCTCCAGACGTGGACATGAAACTGTCTAATGTTGAAATAAAGAAAGAGCAAAAACTGCTGCTCCTGCTGCTCCGCTTTCCCTGCAGAGAGACCCAGGGCAGAAGTGAGTTCTGCAGCTGCAGAAGGGCGATCGACATTGGTGTTTGCCTTATGCAGGGACCTGATCCTGACACCCCACATTGAGTGAATAAAGCTTTTATATCGGATGTGTCCAGGACATGTGCAATGGTTCTGTTGCCACAGCGAAAGGTTCGTGTGGAGAAAGGAAACAGTTTCTAGTAACAGCTGGAATACATCAAGGCTTGGGACTAAGCCCTTTTTGTTCATATTGGTGCTGGATGCATTGACAGAAAGCAGCCAGAGAGGAGTCCCCTGGCACATGTCTTTTACAGATGTTGTAGTGCTCGTGTTGGGAGAGGAAAAAGGAAGTGAAGGAAGATGCAGAGAGACACGGAAGTGCATATTGGAAAGAAACGACATGAAAATCAGCAGAAGAAATCAGAGTATATGGTCTGTAGATTCAGTGCTCTCCTGCAGGAAGACAAGGGGTGTGTAAGTCTGGGGACCAGCCACTAGCAAAACTACAGAAGTTTTAGAAGGTTTGATATCGATTTGCAAACACCTAGAAGATAATAAGGTGATAAATAACAATCAGCATGGATTTGTCAAGAATAAATCCTGTGAAATCAACCTGACAGCTTCCTTTGGCAGGGTAACAAGCCTTGTGGCTGGGGGAAGCGGTAGATGTGGTATATCTTGACGTTAGTGAGGTTTTTGACACTGTCTCACGTGACATAAACAAACTAGAGAAATACAATCTATATGCAGCCACTCTAAGGTAGGTGCATAACTAGTTGGAAAACTGTTCCCAGCAAGCAGTTATCAGTGGTGCACAGTCAAGCTGGAAGGGCATAACAAGTGGGGTCCCGCAGGGATCAGTGCTGGGTCCGGTTCTGTTCAATATTTTCATCAGTGATTTAGATCATGGCACACAGAGAACACTTATAAAGTTTTACGGACGATCCCAAGCTGGGAGGGCTTGTAAGTGCTGTGGAGGATCGGACTAAAATTCCAAATGATCTGGACACACTGGAGAAATGGTCTGAAGTAAATAGGATGAAGTTCAAGAAGGACAAATGCAAAGTTCTCCATTTAGGAAAGAACAATCAGTTGCCCACATACCGAATGAGAAATGACTGCCTAGGAAGGGGCACTGCGGAAGGGGCTCTGGGGGTCATAGTGGATCACAAGCTAAATAAGACCTGGTCTACACTACGCGTTTATTTCAAATTTAGCAGCATTAAACGGAATTAACGCTAAACCCGTCCACACAATGAAGCTCTTTATTTCGATATAAAGGGCTCTTAATATCAATATCTGTACTCCTCCTCGAGAAGGAGAGTAGTGTTGAAATCGGTATTGCCATTTCGGATTAGGGTTAGTGTGGCTGCAATTCAGTGATATTGGCCTCAGGGAGCTATCCCACAGTGCACCATTGTGACCCCTCTGGACAGCAGTCTGAACTCAGATGCACTGACCAGGTAGACAGGAAAAGCCCTGCAAATTTTTGAATCTCATTTCCTGTTTGCCCAGTACGGAGAGGTGATCAGCACAGGTGACCATGGAGAGCTCATCAGCACAGCTAACCATGCAGTCTGAGAATCGAAAAAGAGCTCCAGCATGGATGGCACGGGAGGTACTGGATCTGATCACTGTATGGGGAGAGGATTCCGTGCTAGCAGAACTACGTTCCAAAAGACGAAATGCCAAAACATTTGAAAAAATCTCAAGGGGCATGATAGAGAGAGGCCACAATAGGGACTCACTATAGTGCCATGTGAAAGTTAAGGAGCTCAGACAAACCTACCAGAAAACCAATGAAGCAAATGGAAGGTCCGGGGCAGAGCCACAGACATGTCACTTTTATGCTGAGCTGCATGCAATTCTAGGTGGGGCCGCCGCCGTTACCCCACCCCTGACTGTGGATTCCGAGGACGGGGTAATCTCTGCCATGCCTGAGGATTCTGCGGACAGAGAAGATGAGGAGGAGGAGGAGGATGACGAGCTTGAGGAGAGCACACAGCTCTCCGTTCTCCCCAACAGCCAGGATCTTTTTCTCAGCCTGACTGAAGTACCCTCCCAACCCTCCCAAGGCGGTATCCCAGACCATGAAGCCAAGGATCACAAGCTAAATAAGAGTCAACAGTGTAATGCTGTTGCAAAAAAATCCAAACCTCATTCTGGGATGTATTTGCACAGCAGTTCTCAAACTTTCCTACTGGTGACCCCTTTCACATAGGAAGCCTCTGAGTGCAACCCCCCTTATAAATTAAAAACACTTCTTTGACATTTAACACCATTATAAATGCTGGAGGCAAAGCGGGGTTTGGGGTGGAGGGTGACAGCTCATGACCCCCCCATGTAATACCCTCATTCCCTCCTGAGGGGTCCTGAACCCCAGTTTCAGAACCCCTGTACTAGCGGGAGTGTTGTAAGCAAGACACAAGAAGTAATTCTTCCGCTCTGCTAGAGGGATAAGGAGGATCGAGTCCTAGCGATGAAAGAAACCAACATAGAATTTTCCTGATCTTGAATGAGGTTTACAGGGGTCACCGTAATACCAACAGCAAAGGTTTTTGTCTGGGAAGTTCTGTATTGGCTGATCTCTGTGCACATGCCAGTCCTGCGCTGCCAACAGTTTAATGTGTGGCTGCTCCAAAATCCCTTCCTTCCTCCCCATCTCACTCTGTCTCTCTCTCTCGTCCATTTACACTCGGCTTTGCCTGTCCCTCCTGCTCCCATCTCTGAGGCTTCCTGAAGTGTTTCCATCTGCTCTGCAGAGAGACCTGCTGGGTACAGACGCCTCTGCCCATTGGGGAGAACCCACCTTTACATTTGCCTTAGCCCTGCTGTGCTGCCGACCAGGAGCTGCCCAAGGTAAGCGCCACCTGAGCCCCCTCTGGCACCCAAACTCCCTTCCAGGGCCTGTATCCTGCTCCCCCTCCTGCACCCCAATCCCCTGCCTGAGCTCCGAGCCCCATCCCTGAGCCTGAACCCCACATCCCCACCTGCATGCCAACCCCATTCCCCAGGCTTGACCTGGAGCCTGCACCCCCTTTCACACCCCAACCCCTTGCCCCAGCCTGGGGAAAGTGAGTGAGGGTGGGGGGCAGCGAGCGGCGGAGGGAGAGGGATGGAGTAGGCAGTGCAGGGGCCTCGGAGAAGGGTGTTTGGGTTTGTGTGATTAGACAGTTGGCAACCCCAGGGAAGAGATGCCTGGCTCCTGGCAGCCCTGCTGACCCCTCTCTGTCCTGCCTCTGGTGTAATCCTGGCCTGGCCCTGGCACAGCCCCTGCTCCGCTCCCAAAGCCAGACCCAGGCACATTGGTGGCTGTGGCTCTGAGACAAACAGAAACACCCCAGTGGACGGACAGGCTGGGCTGGAGGGAGGTGGGAGCCTGGAGGCTGAGCCCTCACCAGCTAAGGCTGAGACCCAGAGGGACGCCGTCCATGGGGCGTAGGGGGCTGGCGCACTGTCCCATACCAGTTCCCAGCTCGCTGCCCCCTCGGCCAAGACCTCTGCCTGTGTAACCCAGGCCCTTCCCAGCTCTACCAGCTGCCCCCTCCATACATCTCGTGGCAGGACCCACCTTCGCACACGGTTGAGTTCCTGGTGGAGAGGACGTAGCCGGCCCAGCACTTACACCAGTAGCTCCCGATGGTGTTGATACAAGTGGCCTTGGGGCTGCAGATATCTGGGGAAAGGTTGAAAGAACTGGGCATATTTTGTCCAGAGACAAGATGGCTGATGGGAGACATGATAACAATCTGCAAATATACAAAAGGTTGTTATAAAGAGGACTGTGATCAATTGGTGCCCATGTCCATCAAGGGTAGGACAAGAAGGAATTGGCTTAGTTAGCAGCAAGGGAGATTTAGGTTAGATATTAGGAAAAACTTTCTAACTCTAAGGATGGTTCAGCACAGGAACAAGTGATCTAGGAAGGCTGTGGAATCCCTGTTATTGCGGGGAGTTAAGAACAGATTGGACAAACATCTGCCAGAGATGGTCTAGATGCACTTGGTCCTGCCTCAGCGCATGGGGGTGATTGTTTGATCTCCTGAGGTCCCTTCAACTCCACATTTCTGTGATTCTGTGAAGTGATAGGCCCTCTGCACTGTGGTCATTTTCCGCCTTAGGGTATCAGGTACTCAGCAAGGTAAATGCTTTTCGGACTGGGAGAAGTGGTAGGGCAGAAGGAAGAAGAGCAGGGCATGCTGAGAAAACAGTGCTTTCCTGTGTGCAGTGCTGTCGGTTGACACGATATAATGTAACAGGACATGAGTCAGCTTGGCTTCCTGTCTAAGTTATCGAAGATTAGGAGGCTGCAATGCTTAAAATCCTCAGAATTTGCCCTCCTGCCCTGATAGCATCTGAGCCACCGTGGGAACCCGAGGTGACGCGTATCCATTGGGTGAGTGGAACAAAGTCCATGGGCTGAATTCGAGTGGGGCCAGGAGAGTGCAGAGGGGCCTACGGGTCTGTCTGCACCGGGGCTGGAAGGTGAGTGTTCCAGCTCAAGAAGACATAGTCACACTAGCTCTCATCTAGCTAGAAATAGACGTGTTACCGTGGTGGTGGGAGAGGCTGGCCACCCTGAGTGTGTACCTGTGGATTGGACAGGATTGTAGTCAGGGCAGGGAGACTGTCCTGTTGCTTGCCCATGTGTGGCCACACTTCAAGTTTTTGCAGAGCAAGCCTGGGTCTGTCTCCTCGAGCTAGAGTTTACCCCTAGGCATACGCTACATTGGTGTAACATGCAATTTCCTCTGCTAACTCCAGTGCTCACGTTGCACCAGCTGAGACTCAATGCAGATTCTCTGAAACACTCTTAGATTTACTGGGCCAGATTCCTGGGGCTGGCTGAGATGGGCTCACTTTGAGACCAGAGCATGGAGGGGTCCCAGATGGCTTTTCACTCCTTTCACAGCTACTGAATCACAGGGAATAACTATGGATCGATCTGGTTAAAATCTATTTCTGAAGTGTTCACCCATATATGCTGGGCTAATGTATTACATGATCAATAGGTATGATTCAAATTACATATATTAATATGGATAGTATGTGCTTAACACATGTTAGGATATAGATATTCAAGCCTGTCTGCAAAGGCCTATACTTTAAGAATTTAGGTGTGTTCTTATCCCTTAGCTACTTACAGAGGTATAAAAGAAAGAATCAAAATCATTGTCTATCTATGTAAGGGCCTTCTCTCACTGGGACAGTCTGAGTCCCTGTTTAGTCATATAGAAATAAGGCAATCAGAAGCTGTTAGGAAGGTGATCCGATCTATCACCTCCAGAGAAAGGGAAGAGCCTAGAAGATATGAAAGGAAATTTAGTTTGATAGTTTTCTGTCTGGTAAGAACTTACTTATTAATAGACACAGCTGAGAAACCCTTATGTCTGTATAAATGTAGTTGTGAAATCCTCACTTCTGTATTGTTTTGTATGTTTATTTGCATGGTCTCTGTCTGGTTCTGTGATTGTTTCTGTCTGCTGTATAATTAATTTTGCTGGGTGTAAACTAATTAAGGTGGTGGGATATAATTGGTTAGCTAATCATGTTACAATTTGTTAGGATTGGTTAGGTAAATTTTAGTAGCGGCAATGATTGGTTAAGGTATGACTATGAATATTTCTATATAAATTTAGGGGCAAATAGAAAGTAAGTTGGGATTCGAAAATAAGGAAAAACGAACTTGAATTTAAGCTTGCTGGAAGTTCACCCCGATAAACATTGAATTGTTTGCACCTTCGGACTTCGGGTATTGTTGCTCTCTGGTCATGCGAGAAGGACCACGGAAGGGTGAGAGTGAAATAATAAACCGTCTAACAACACAAATAACATCCCATTGTATATACACCTCTAGCAGTTAGGTAGCCTGGAATAGTGGCCTGTATCTTCCTATAATCTTATTCAACTATGCTAAGTACCTCATAACACCTTGCATTAGCCAGGAAAACTGTCAGGATCAGCACATATGGGTGTTCTACTGTAGTAGCAGGCAGGGAGTTACTTTCATTGGAATGTCCCAAAGATAAGGACAATATATACGGGACAAGTCTAGGAGCTGCATCACACTCTTGGTACCTGGAATTCCTGAGTCCAGGACAAAGAGCTAAGGGGTACCGTGTGGTACCAGGAAAAACAAGGTAGAAAGGTTATTGGTTAAGGATAGCCTCACAGGGTGCATACAGTACCTCTTTCCTTGTAAACAGGTTGAGTATAGAAAGGACAGCTTTAGGGGTGTGTATGTGGATGCAAGCCTTCTTTGTAAGGTGAATTCAGCACTGCTGCAGGAGACAGGTTCCTGAAAATTGGAGTTGTATTGAACCTTTGTTCCTGTAATATGCTGTTACTGACTTTTAGCAATAAACCAGACCGATATTGGTTATTTGGTCTCTTGGGCATATTGCATAACGAACCAAGGTGTGGTCAAGCAATTGACCATAGGGTTTACAAACAGAAAGGAAACCCAGAATCTTCAGAACTGGAAAAGTTTCAGAGTGGTAGCTGTGTTAGTCTGTATCAGCAAAAAATAACGAGGAGTCCTTGTGGCAGCTTAGAGACTAACAAATTGATTTGGGCATAGATTCATAGACTCTAGGACTGGAAGGGACCTCGAGAGGTCATCGAGTCCAGTCCCCTGCCCTCATGGCGGACCAAATACTGTCTAGACCATCCCTGATAGACATTTATCTAACCTACTCTTAAATATCTCCAGAGATGGAGATTCCACAACCTCCCTAGGCAATTTATTCCAGTGTTAACTACCTGACAGTTAGGAACTTTTTCCTATTGTCCAACCTAAATCTCCCTTGCTGCAGTTTAAGCCCATTGCTTCTTGTTCTATCATTAGAGGCTAAGGTGAACAAGTTTTCTCCCTCCTCCTGATGACATCCTTTTAGATACCTGAAAACTGCTATCATGTCCCCTCTCGGTCTTCTCTTTTCCAAACTAAATAAACCCAATTCTTTCAGCCTTCCTTCATAGGTCATGTTCTCAAGACCTTTAATCATTCTTGTTGCTCTTCTCTGGATCCTCTCCAATTTCTCCACATCTTTCTTGAAAAGCATAAGCTTTTGTAGGCTAGAACCCACTACATCAGATGCATGGAGTGGAAAATACAATAGCAGGTATAAATACACAACATATGAAAAGATGGGAGTTGCCTTACCAAGTGGGAGGTCAGTCAATTCAATTAACAATAGGATACCAAGGGAGGAAAAATCACTTTTGTAGTGGTAATGAGAGTGACCACTTCAAACTATTGACAAGAAGGTGTAAGTAACAGTAGGGTCAAATTAGTATGTGGGAAATTAGGTTTTGTAATTACCCAACCACTCCCAGTCTTTATTCAAGCCTAATTTGATGGTGTCCAGTTTGCAAATTAATTCTAGTTTTGCAGTTTCACGTTGGAGTCTGTTTTTGAAGATTTTTTGTTGAAAAACTGCCACTTTTAGGACTGTTACTGAGTGACCAGGGAGATTGAAGTGTTCTCCTATCGGTTTTTGAATGTTATAATTCCTGATGTCAGATTTGTGTCCATTTAGTTTTTTGCGTAGAGACTGTCCGGATGGGCCAATGTACATGGCCTGAATAAAGACTGGGAAGCAGATATTAACGAGTGTCTGGGGCTCAGTGGAGTAAACTGCGGACCCAACATCAACTGCACCAATGTGACTGGGAATTACTCCTGCAGCTGCATCGATGGATACGAGTCCAGGCCTGGGAAAGCCAAATTCCCGCACGTGAGTGAGAACAACTGCCAGGGTGAACTCTCCCCTTGCTGCCACTACTCCCTGCTCAGTCCCCCACAGCCCTGGGTTCATTCCAGGCCTGGTGCTGCAGCCGAGGCTGCTGCCATCTGCGGCAAAGGCACCCGATCCACTCACTGGGGCTGTAATCAGCTGTGACCCTCAACTGCTGCCCCAGCACATGGGGGCCAGGATCTCCCCTGGCTCGGTGTT